>NC_135954.1:51868647-52183483 GCF_053455715.1 Rhinoraja longicauda | reverse complement strand
CGACTTGAAACATCACCCATTCCTTCTCTCCAGAGATGCTGCCTGTCCCACTGAGTTACTCCAGCTTTTTGTGTCTATCCCCTTTTGGGATGTTCAGTTGAGTAAACCTCTAGGTACCGGGTGTCTTACCCCTTTGAGATTCTACTAATGACCACAAAATTAACGAGTAGGAAGAAGCATACCAAAGGGTCAAGTGGCAGTTGGGAGGGGGCTAGGGATGGGAAATGTGTCTGGCATGCAAGCTTTAGACTTTAGACTTCAGAGATACAGCATGGAAACAGGTCCTTCAGCCCAATGGGTCCGTGCCGACCAGCGATCACCTGTACATTAGTTCTATGTTATTCCACTTTTGCATTCTACACACAAGGGGCAATGTACAGAAGCCAATTCACCTACAAACCTGTACATCTTTGGAATTTGGGACGAAACTAGAGCACCCGGAGAAAACCCATGCAGTCTCAGGGAGAACATACAAACTCAATACAGACAGCACCCGTAGTTAGAATTGAACTCGGGTCTCTGGCGCTGTACGGCAGCAACTCTACTACTGCGCCATTGTACCGACCCAGGCACCACTGCGCTGCCAAAGCATTTCACAATACAGTTTGTGTTTTCATCTTGCTCTCACTGATCTTCTGTAGATAGACACAAAAAGCTGGAGTAACTTAGCGGATCAGGCAGTATCTCTGGAGAAAAAGAATAGGTGATGTTTTGGGTCGAGACCCTTCTTCAGACTGATAGTCAGGGGAGAGGGAAACTAGAGATATGAAAAGGTACAAAGAACAAATGAATGAAAGGTATGAAAAGAACAAATCAAAGCCAGCCAGATGATCAAGGAAAGGTGGAGCACACAATAGTCTATTGCTGGCTGTAGAGAAGGTGATAACAAGTGGATACAAACAGTGAAACTAAGCAGGATGACTGTAATGGCAGTTTCTATACCATCTCGAAATCCCACTTCGATAGCCATTACTTCTCGGGGATGAAATGTAGTTATAGCTTACGCACACGTCGCACCCTGATATAATAATAATAATAATAATAATGCATTACATTTATATAGCACTTTTCATACACTCAAAGACGCTTTACAGGGATTTAAAGAACATAGGGAAGTGAATAAATAGATAAATAAGTAAACGAACAGAGAAAGGAGGCAGAAGGTGAGGTGACCTTCAGTGGTTGAAGGCAGTACTGAACAGGTGAGACTTCAGTGATGTTTTGAATGTGGTGAGTGTGGAGGAGTCTCTGACGGTTTGGGGTAGTGAGTTCCATAGGGTGGGAGCAGCGATGGAGAAAGCCCTGTCCCCCCAGGATCTGAGTTTGTTCCGGATGGGGGGGGGATAGGAGATTGGCAGCAGCAGAGCGGAGGGTGCAGGTGGGAGTGTGCCTGTGGAGGAGGTCAGTCAGGTAGGATGGGGCCAGGTTATGGAGGGCTTTGTAGGTCATGAGGAGGATTTTGTACTGGATTCTATGGGGGATGGGGAGCCAGTGGAGTTTGTAAAAGACGGGGATGATATGGTCACGGATCGGGGTGTGGGTGAGTAGACGGGCAGCGGAGTTTTGAATGTATTGAAGTTTACGGATGATTTTTGGACCAATGATGATGATATGACAAAACAAATCTTCCAAACTCCTTTTCTTCATTAATTGGTTTTATTAAAGTAGCACAAATCATAGAGTAATTCATCAGTTTCCGTACTTTATCAACTGTTTCTTCTTCAAACAATATCTAGAAATTCTTGCAGTTATTACCGTGTGGTTCTTACAAATATAGCTGGTGCGAGCGCATGGTAAAGAACTGTATGCTCACCATCCTCCCAGTCTAAACTGACCCACAACCTCTGTCGACACACACTAGCCTCCTCCCATCTAGACACTCCCAATTACGCATTAAGTCACACCCACAAGCAGGCAAAAAAGACATAAACTAGAAATATTAAAACATAGCCATAACACAATGACAATAACTGAATTAAGCATAAATGGCTCCTACAGTGACAATGACTAGGTGGGACGACTAGGGTGGCGGAGGGTCGGAGAGAGAGGGATTGCAAGGGTTTCTTGATGTTAGAGAAATTAATATTCATACTGCTAGGTTGAAAGCTGCCCAAGTAAAATATGAGGTGCTGTTCCTCCAATTTGCCTTTAGTTTCATTCTGACAACAAAGGAGGAAGAAAAGTCAGTAAGGGAATGGAAAGGGGATTTAAAGTGTTTGGCAACTTTGTTCGGTAGAGCTAATTGTTGTTCCTGTCTCTTTGCAGAGAGCGAAATGGAGATAATCAGTTATGCTTTGGATAGTCATGTTTTATCCATCTGTTGACAGGCAGAAAACAGTAGACATGTTATAGGAGAAGTTCTGCAAGGATATTGGTGGAACATGCACCTGAGGTTTAGGTTTATTATTGTCACATGTACCGAGGTACAATGAAAAGCTTTGTTTTACATGCTGTCCGATCAAATCAGATAATACTCTACATAAATACAATCAAGCCATTTCAAGAATAATCGGTAGAGCAAAGGGAAAGATGCATAATGCAGAATATAGTTCTTAGCATGTGAACTCAGCTGAGAACTATCCTCTCTGCCGTTGTTGAAAGTGGGCTGGGAATACCTTGTAAAATTGCATATCAGTAGTTACTGCTCCCCAACCAGGTTTAGTACCTCTGTCCACTAAGAGTCTCCAGCGTGTTATTTTCCCTGTAGTCTCTGTCCACTTTCACCACTCATGCCAACAACCTGGTCATTTTCCCACCAAGCTACTTAAGAGTGTTTGGCTCTGTGGTGTTTTGATCCTTGAAACAGCCCATGTCTCTCACCAGCCAACTTATCCTCAAGCAGCATTGCTGCAGCCCTTGTTTTTCTCTGACTGGACCTTTATCTGGATCCCATCCAGAATATTATTATGTCATTACTTTCTTTAAACTTCAGCAGAACTGTGACCTCAAAACATCACGCCTGCTCATTCACATTGGTGAATTATTATAAGATTATTAAGGGGTTGGACACGTTAGAGGCAGGAAACATGTTCCCAATGTTGGGGGAGTCCAGAACAAGGGGCCACAGTTTAAAAATAAGGGGTAGGCCATTTAGAACTGAGATGAGGAAAAACTTTTTCAGTCAGAGAGTTGTGAATCTGTGCCTCAGAAGGCAGTGGAGGCCAATTCTCTGAATGCATTCAAGAGAGAGCTAGATAGAGCTCTTAAGGATAGCGGAGTCAGGAGGTATGGGGAGAAGGCAGGAACGGGGTACTGATTGACAATGATCAGCCATGATCACATTGAATGGCGGTGCTGGCTCGAAGGGCCAAATGTCCTCCTCCTGCACCTATTGTCTATTGTCTATTGAAACATCAAACCTGATTTGCCATTCCAATCGGCCTGCCTTCCCATACAATCAATATCTACTTACACAACATTTCTATCTTGCTGATGGGCTTGATGAACAATGTTAAGGACAGGAATAATACTGGTTCTGCCATAAGCAGTGCATAATTGCACAACCAAGAGTAGATAAGTTTCTTTCCAATCCTCTTTCACTTGTGTACAATTTGGAACCAAGCCGTAGAGTGGAGCAGCCAGTAGAGCTGCTGCCTCACAGCACCAGAGACCCAGGTTCAATTCTGACCTTGGGCGCTGGCTGTGTGGAGTTTACACGTTCTCCCTGTGACCGCGTGGGTTTCCTCCAGGTGCTCCATTTTCCGCCCAACAACATGCTCATTGGTAGGGTAATTGGCTTCTATAAATTGCCCCTAGTGTGTAGGGAGTGGGTGCGAAAGTGGGATAACATCGAACTAGTGTGAACGGATGATCGATGGTCAGCATGGACTCAGTGGGCTGAAGGCCTGTTTCCATGCTCTATCTCTAAACTACAGTAAACTAAACTAAAAAGTTCTTCATCTGAACTTCAGGAGAACGTTATCCAAGGATATACTGCAGATAATACAATATTTTAATTCTCGTTTCTCTACTATTGGGATTGAAGAACTCTCCTTAAATCTGTCCCGCTCACTATAAATGACGATGAATGTATGGGTACAAACACATCCTCTGCCATTTTAAGCTCCAGAATCTCAGTCAAGGGTGCTGAAAGCAGTAATAGTAGGAGGTACACAGTAGAAAGGGGGATACTGAATAACATGTTGATTACATTTTCACCCAATTTAAAATTAAAATGTGAATATTCATATAAGTGACAACCTTCAAAGTTAAAGGAATATTTTAATCCAAATTATTTTCATCTAACTATGCAGAAGAATTGTACATAGGTCATCAAAAGATTGTGAAGAAAGCTAGGATTGAAAAGGCCACGATGTGCTTCTACCTATTTAAAGAATCAATGTGTAAAAATACATAAAACAAATATTGATAATATTTAAAGATTAATTTTCTTCATAAAAGCCTTTTAGCTCAAATGTGTAAGATACAAAAAAAGACTATTTCCTATCAGTGAAGACTACAGGTCGCCAAGATCTGTCAAACATTAACTTCAAAGTAAAAAGAGAAGTTAAACAGGCTCCTCTTTCACTGCCCCCAGTTTTCTACTGCCATACAAAGACAAAATGAATCGAAAGGAGAGGTAAGCTTGAAGAATAGTCTACTGCTTGCAGAGTGGGTGCATATAGCCATGAATCTATGAAAAAACCATGAGATAAAATAAATGGGCAAAGACTAAATAATTACAAGGCTTTACTGGATCATTCAGATTTAATGTACTGTATCTCTTCTGTTGTACTGTCAAAGCTCTATAAAAGAATGCAATAGATGTAAAGATGGATGCTTTGATCAAAAGCCATTAAATGAATTATAGAATAATTGAGTTATCCAGCACAGAAACGGATCCTTCGGCCCAACATGGATGCAGACCTGAGCTGGTCCCATTTGCCTGCATACGATCCATATCCCTCTGAACCTTTCATATCCACATATCTGTCAAAATGCCTTTTAAACATTATGACGTACCTGTTTCTATAGCTTCCTGTTTAAGCGTATTCCTTGTACCAACCATAATCTTTGTGGAAAAATTGCCCCTCTCATCCCGATTAAATCTTTCCCTTCTCACCTTAAACATATGCCCACTAGTTTTAGACTACCCTACCCTGGGAAAGACACCATGACCATTCATCTTATGTATGTCCTTTGTGATTAAGGTCGAAGAGAGGGAGTTTGAACTGGCAAGTTTGGAAATCAAGTGCAAGAGATCATAAAATTAATGCTATTGCAAAACTGTTTTTATGCGCTGTGATTTTCACCAAAGCTTAGTTTTACATAGCACATGGTAAATTGTGCATCATTTGAACTCTGCTAAAGTTTAAAAAAAGTAATAACAAAATAATATTCTGGATGGGGGTTCTGATAACGAACATATGAGCAATTCCCTCAAGAGCTATTTTTTTGTGAAGTGATTGGTTTTGTACTCACTCTTACATTAAAAATAAATGGAAGCATGTAGCATTTTGTACTGTGTGTTTTGCCAGCAGCAGTAGCCAGCATCACTGGGATTAAATTGCTACAAAAAGAACCTAATTATATTAGAAATCCTTTAGATGTAGCAATCTCCTGGCAGTTTCCATTGAAGGAATCGTATACTCACAACTTCCAGCCGATGATTCCTGAACTCCAATGCTGTTTGTCCTCAATTTATAATCCACAACAATTTCAGTGCTTGCAAATCTTCCGTGTCTGTCAGTACGAGAAAATCAATTCAAGCCACAGAAGTAGACTGAGGTTAAGACTGTTTTTGGTGTAAGTTGTTGATTGCCAATCTGCAGCCCACTTCACGTGTCTTCTATTCAAATCAATGTAAATAAAAGCAGTGAACAATATAAATGACCTTGCTGAATCCCTACCATTGTTCATTCTATTCAAAATCCAAAGTTCAGTCCAACTGCACATTTGGCTTGTTTGATTGCATCAGGATTTTTAATCATCTAATCACTCCTGTCATCTGTTTTTTTGCAGACCTTCTCTATTGTTCTTTACATAGCTTCTCCCTTTGCCCTTTAAGTCCTGAAATTGCTGAGAGTTGTTCACAGGATTTACCAAGTGCGCTGAGGCAGGGATAGTCCCACATGAGGTCAAGGTAATTTTAATTTTAAAAACATATTCTTATTACTTAATATGTTATTGCTTGATGTACCTTTCAATGCATATAACTGGCTGGTTTATTTTTATTTCAGGTTGATTTTAATAGACAATAGGTGCAGGAGTAGGCCATTCAGCCCTTCTCGCCAACAGTGACAATATAAATGATCTTTCTGAATCCCCACTATTGTTCATTCTATTCAAAATCCAAAGTTCAGTCGAACTGCACATTTGGCTTGTTTGGTTTTCATAACATTTCATAACATTTCTAATATTTCATAACAGTTTGATTTTTTTAAATTATACTGTCAAAAACATTCAGTTACATGACAACTTTGCAGCCAATTGAATTGTGGATGTTGGAGGTGGGAGTGGGGACTGCTGTCAGAATTGGACAAGATTTTAATTCCTTTTCGACACCTTGATCCAAGTGACAGGATCGTGTCTGAATGGCACAGCTGCTTTTCAGGGCCTCAAGCTATTCCAGATTGGTATTGGTTTAGTATTCTCACGTACACAGAGATACAGTGAAAAACTAAGCTTTGCCTATTGTTCAGGCAAATAGAGTCATAGTTATACTGCAAGGAAACAGGCCCTTCAGCCCACTTATTCATCCCAACCAAGATGCACCATCCAAATTAGTTTCACTTACCCTCACCTAGCCTGGTTCCTCTAAACTCTTACTATCCACATACCTGTTCAAGTGTTTTTTAAATGTTGCCTTCACCTACTTCCTGGATACCAACCAGCCTTTGTGTGAAAACGTCCCCCATAAGGTTCTTATTAAATCTTTCCCCTTTGCCATGAACCTATGTCCTCTAGTTATTGATTCTCCTCCCCTGCAAAACAACCGTGATTTCACACTATCTATTTCTCTCATTGTTTTACATACCTGCATAAGATCACCCTTCCGTCTCATGTGCTCCAAGGAATAAAATCCTAGTTTGCCCAAACTCTCTCTTCAGCTCAGGCCCTCGAGTCCTGGCAACATCCTCGTAAATCTTCACTGGAATCTTAGTGTTTCCAGTGTAGTGATACCTTTCTGACAGGAGGTTGCACAAAACTGAACACAATACACCAAGTGCAGCCTCACCAATGAACATAATCAATTCCTTGACTGATGGTAAAATGCTTTCTTCACCACATTATCTGCCTGCAGCACCACTTTCAAGGAACTATGTGCTTGTATTTCTAGATTCCTCTGCTCCACAACACACCCTGGGGCTTGACTATTGAAGGTCCTGCCCTGAAATTCCCACGTTCAACACCTCAAACTTACTTGAATTAAACTCCATTTGCCCACTTGTCCAGCTGATCCAAATCCTGCTGTAATTCTTGATAATCGACTGTCAACTTGTACATTCTAATCCAAATCATTGATGTCGATGAAAAGCAGCATTGGATGCAGCACCAATTTATGAGGCACACCAGTAGTTACAGGCCTCTAGTCTGAGAAATAAGTTCCCATCATCACCTTCTGCTTCCTACCATAAAACCAATTCTATATCCAGTTAACTACATTTCCCTTGGATCTCATGTAATCTAACCTTGCAGAGCAGCCTATCATGCGGAATCCTATCAAAGAAGAACATACAGCCTACATCTACGGCTCTGCCCTCATCAAATTTATTGGTTAGTTCTTCTAAAAAAGCTCAATCAAATTTGTGAGATGATCTCACACACACAAAACAATGCCCTCTGTAATCAACCCCAATTTCTCCAAACGCATATCTTATCCCTCAGAATCCTCTCCAGTAATTTTCTTACCACAGATGTCTGGCTCAGTGGTCTAAAGTTCCAGGTTTTTCTTTGCAGCCCTTCTTAAATAGAGGCGCAACATGGACTCCTTCCAGTCAACCGTGAATCATTCATATATCTCAATTCTGCAATTTATTTTCTTCCAAGTAGCACTTGCAAACCTGACCCCCAGGATTTGTTGATGTACCTTTGACATATCAGTCCTTTGATATACCTGATCAGACCTGGGAGATTTATCTACCTTCATACATTTTACGACATCAAGCACTTCTTCAACTGTAATATGGACTGTCCTTAAGACATTGCCATTATGTTTCCAAGCTCCATCGTTGACATGTCATTGAAAGTCAAAGAAGGTCAGTCAAACAGTGCAGAAACAGATTTCGGCCCAACTTGCCCATGCCAACCAGGATGCCCCATCTACACTAGTCCGATCTTGGCCCATATTCCCCTAAACCTTTTCTATTCATATACCTGTCCAAGTGCCTTTTAAATGTTATGGTACCTGTCTCAACTACCTGCTCTGGCACCTCGTTCCATATAACTACCATCTTCTGTGGGGAAATATTGCCACTCAGGTTCCTATTATATCTTTTACCTCTCGCCTTAAATCTATGGCCTCTGGTTCATAATTCCTCTACGCTGGGTAATAAAAACTCTGTGCATTCACCCTATTTCCCTCATGAGTTCATATACCTCATACAACTCATTCTCCTGCACTCCAAGAAAATAAACCATTAGCCTGCCTAACCTCTGCCTGCAGCTCAGGCCGTTAATTCCTGGGAACATCCGCGTAAATCTCCTTTGCACTCTTTCCAATTTAACATCTTTCTTATAGCACAGTGACCAAAACTGAACACAACACTAAAAATACAACCTCACAAACATCTTGTGCAACTGTAACATAACATCCCAACTTCTATACTCAATACCCTGACTAACGGTCAATGTACTGAAAGCCTTCTTGACCACCCTATCTACCTTTGATGCCACTTTCAAGGAATTATGTACCTGCTCTCTTAGATCCCTCTGCTCTACGGCACTCCCCAGGACCTTGCCACTGAGAAGATTCTTCCCTGATTTGACTTCCTAAAAGGTGTCTCCTCGCACTTATGTGCATTAAACTCCATGAACCATTCCTCAGCCCACTTGCCCAACGGATCAAGATCCTGCTGTGATTTTTGATAACCATCTTCAGAAATACGATGCCACCCACTTTAGTGTCATCTGCAAACTTACTAATCATACCACGCAGCGGTAGAGTTGCTGCTTTACAGCGAATGCAGCGCCGGAGACTCAGGTTCGATCCTGACTACGGGTGCTGCACTGTACGGAGTTTGTACGTTCTCCCCGTGACCTGCGTGGGTTTTCTCCGAGATCTTCGGTTTCCTCCCACACTCCAAAGACGTACAGGTATGTAGGTTAATTGACTGGGTAAATGTAAAAATTGTCCCTAGTGTGTGTAGGATAGTGTTAATAGTGTTAGTGTGCGGGGATCGCTGGGCGGCGCGGACTTGGTGGGCCGAAAAGGCCTGTTTCCGAGCTGTATCTGAAATATGAAAAATATGAAATACCTCTATTCTCATCCATTTCATTGATATAATCCACAAACAGCACCGATTCCTGTGGCACGCCACGAGTCACAGGCCTCTAGTCCGAAAAACAACCTTCCATCATCGCCCTCTGCTTCCTATCATGAAGGTAATTATCTAACTAATCAGCTAGCTCTCCCTGGATCCCATGTGATCTTACCTTCCAGAGCAGTCTACTATGCAGAACCTTATCAAATGCCATACAGAAGAGGTATACCTCTTTGCCCTCATCAACCCTTTGGTTACTTCTCCAAAAAACTCTATCATAGACATAAGACATGATCTTCCACGTACAAAACAATGCTGACTATCCCTAATCAGCCCATCAATTCAAATGCAGG
Source organism: Rhinoraja longicauda (assembly GCF_053455715.1). Classification (NCBI taxonomy): domain Eukaryota; kingdom Metazoa; phylum Chordata; class Chondrichthyes; order Rajiformes; family Arhynchobatidae; genus Rhinoraja; species Rhinoraja longicauda. Next base: position 52,173,708 of record NC_135954.1, on the reverse strand, counting down.
ATCCTCTCCAGTAACTTGCCTACCACAGATGTTAGGCTCGCTGGTCTATAGTTCCCAGGCTTTCCCTTGCAGCCCATCCCAAATAGAGGCACAATATTAGCTACCCTCCAGTTTTCCAGCACCTCACTTGTGACTAATGATGATTTGTATATCTCAACTAAGGCTCGAGAAATTTCTACTCTAGCTTCCTACCGTGTCCTTGGTTATATCTGATCAGGCCAGGGAGATTTTCTACTTTCATATACCTTAGGACGTTTAGCACCTCCTTGACCTGAGGCGTAGCTATGGGCACTCGCATGGGCCCTAGCTATGCCTGTCTCTGTCGGGTACGTCGAACAATCCCTGTGCCAGACGTACACTGGCCTCATCCCCGAACTCTACCTCCACTATATTGACGACTGCATTGGTGCTACCTCTTGTACCCATGCAGAACTCACTGACTTCATACATTTCACCACTAATTTTCATCCCGCTCTTAAATATACTTGGACCATCTCCGACATCTCCCTACCATTTCTGGATCTCACCATCTCCATCACAGGAGACAGACTAGTGACCGACATCTACTACAAACCCACTGACTCCCACAGCTAAAGGTATCACAAAATGCTGGAGTAACTCAGCGGGTCAGGCAGCATCTCTTGAGAGAAGGAACGGGTGACATTTCGGGTCGAGACCCTTCTTCAGACTGATGTCAGGGGGGGACGTGACAAAGAAAGGATATAGGTGGAGACAGGAAGACAGTGGGAGAACTGGGAAGGGGGAGGGGAAGAGAGGGACAGAGGAACTATCTAAAGTTAGAAAAGTCAAATGTAAGCTGCCCAAGCGAAATATGAGGTGCTGTTCCTCCAATTTCCGGTGGGCCTCACTATGACACTGGAGGAGGCCCATGACAGAAAGGTCAGATTGGGAGTGGGAGGCCGAGTTGAAGTGTTCAGCCACCGGGAGATCCGCTTGGTAAAGGTGGACTGAGCGAAGATGTTGAGCGAAACGATCGCCGAACCTGCGTTTGGTCTCGCTGATATAGAGAAATTGAAATCTGGAACAACGGATACAATAGATGAGGTTGGAGGAGGTGCAGGTGAACCTCTGCCTCACCTGGAAGGACTGTTTGGGTCCTTGGATGGAGTCGATGGGGGAGGTAAAGGGACAGGTGTTGCATCTCCTGCGGTTGCAGGGGAAGGTGCCTGGGGAGGGGGTGGTTTGGGTAGGAAGGGACAAGTGGACCAGGGAGTTATGGAGGGAACGGTCTCTGCGGAAAGCATAAAGGGGAGGAGATGGGAAGATGTGGCCAATAGTGGGATCCCGTTGGAGGTGACAAAATGTTGGAGGATAATTTATTGGATACATTGGCTGATGGGGTGAAAGGTGAGGACAACAGGGACTGTCCTTGTTACGAATGAGAGGGAGGGGGAGCAAGAGCGGAGCTGTGGGATATAGAGGAGGCCCTAGTGAGAGCCTCATCTCTAATGGAGGAGGGGAACCCCCGTTTCCTAAAGAATAAGAACATCTCTGATGTCCTAGTGTGAAACACTTCATCCTGGGGGCAGTTGCGGCGTAGACGGAGGAATTGGGAGTAGGGGGTAGACTTTTTGCAGGAGACATAATGGGAAGAAGTGTAGTCCAGATAGCTGTGGGAGTCAGTGGGTTTGTAGTAGATGTCGGTCACTAGTCTGTCTCCTGTGATGGAGATGGTGAGATCCAGAAACGGTAGGGAGATGTCGGAGATGGTCCATGTTTATTTAAGAGCGGGATGAAAATTAGTGGTGAAATGTATGAAGTCAGTGAGTTCTGCATGGGTACAAGAGGTCGCACCAATGCAGTCGTCAATATAGTGGAGGTAGAGTTCGGGGATGAAGCCAATGTACGTCTGGCACAGCGATTGTTCGAAGTACCCGACAGAGACAGGCATAGCTAGGGCCCATGCGAGTGCCCATAGCTACGCCTCAGGTTTGGAGGAAGTGGGAGGAGTCAAAGAAGTTGTTGAGCTTGACCTTAATGCGGACTGTCCTCAAGACATCTTCAATAACTGTCCCAAGTTGCCCAGTTTTCATGTCTTTCTCCATGGTAAAACAGAGGAGAAATATTCATTGAGGATCTTGCTCATCTCCTACAACTCTACAAAGAGAACACTGATTTGGTTTCTCAGGGGCCCTATTCTCACTCTCGTAATCCTCTTTCCCTTAATGTACTTACAAAATCTCTTTAGGTTTCCTTAAAGTTATCTGCCAGGCTACACCCGTGCCCTTTTTCCCCTCCTGATTTCCTTCTTAAGATACAAGTATATAAAATTATGAGGCATTGATAGGGGAGACAGAGCCAACACTAGAGGGCTTAGGTATAACGTGAGAGGGAAAAAGTTTAATAGAGATGTCGGGTCAGGGGTTTACACAGAGAACGGTAGTGGCATTTAAGAGGCTTTTAGATAGGCACGAGGAGGTACAAGGAATAGAGATATGGATCATGTACAGGCAGACGAGATCAGTTCAGTTCAACTTAGCATCATGTTCAGCACAAACATTGTGGGGTGAAGGGCTTGTTCCTTTGCTGTACTGTTCTATGTTCTATGACAATTTACACCCTGGTCATCGCCTCCTCTCCATTAAGGGTGGAGGCTTAAAATCTTGAAAGCGTGCACCAGCATACTCAGCAACAGCTTCTTTCCCACTATTATGAGATTACTGAACAGTCCTCATAACTGAGGATGTAATCCCAATCTACTTCATTGCGGCCCTTGAATTTATTCTTTATTTGCACTTTCTCTGTAGCTGTCATACTATGTTCATAATGTTGTAACACATATTCTGCACTCTGGTATTTTTCTCTGCACTATCTGTTGCTGCCCCATCTAAGCTAGTCCCATTTGCCCACGTTTGCCCCATATCCCTCTAAACTTTTCTTGCCCATGTGTTTTTGAAATGCTGTAGTGTACCTGCCTCAACTACCTCCTCTGGCAGCTCATTTCATATACCCACTGCCCTCTGAGTGAAAATCTTGTCCCTCAGGTTCGTGTTAAATCTTGCCACTCTCACCTTAAACATATGTCTTTGATTCCCCTACCCTGGGTAAAAGATTCTGTGCATTCAGCCTATCTATTCCAGTTTCTGCGCATTCAGCGTTTCTATTCTGAAACTATGAAAGTTCTGACAAATAAAAAGGAGAAGTTCTGTGGTTCATTCCCACTGTGTCTAAGCTGCGGTTCATTTTCTTACTTACGTCATCTCTGGTCATGGGTTTATGTCATCTACTAAAACCGGTAATTATCAACATGAGATGAGAATGAAAATGCAACTTTTGCAGAGATCCTTAAACCAATGCAACTGGTTGCAACAATGCATGTTCTGGTGAATGGGTGGTGCTGTGGAGCAATTTCTCTCTCAATTCTCTTGTTATTTAATCATCACAGGACAAAAGCAGGATGAAACCAAAGATGAAAACATGGAATAAAAATGAGGAATTTTGCAAATATTCAGCAGAGTGTGAAGAGAATCAAATTACACATTTCAGTTTGATAGAGATTTCAATTAATTGAATTGCCCAATGATTATATCGACCATTTTTTCTGTTAAAAAAATCAAGGTGTGTCCTGTTTTGCATTGCCCATCCTGGTAGGGACAGTAGTAAATTGATAATGAGGTTGATAAATCCAGGGAAAGTATGAGGAGCATCCGGGGAAAACCCACGCGGTCATGGGGAGAACGTATAAATAGTCAGGATCGAGTCCCCGGTTGTAGGGAGGTTAGTTTTGTTTAGTGATACAGCATGGAAACAGATCCTTTGGCTCACCGAGTCCACACCAACCAGCGATCCCTGCACATTAACACTACCCTACACACAAGAGGGACAATTTTTTACATTTCCATCCCAAGCCAATTAACCTACAAACCTGCACAGAAACAGGCCCTTTGGCCCATCAAGTCCGCGCCGACCAGCGATCGGATCTTGAGTGATTCTGTCATTTGATTTTAGCCCAACAAACGATAAGTTTTCCTCTGAGTCTAACTCTAATACTATCTTGATTAGGAGGATCTTACAGGCAGATCATGTTTAGAGTTTCCTACTTAACACCACCAAGTGAATACCAAAACTACATGTATTACAGAATGCAGTTGACCACCAACCTTTTGTCAATTCAAGCATTAAAAAAATATATTTGTCAGTCTCAGACCTGAAAAATGGGATCATGTTCTTTGGATAAGTCACTGAATAAAATGAAGCTTTTGCTCCATCTGCTCCAGGCATACAAACATTTTTAAATATATATATCCAGTTAAAATATCTGTGGATTAAATATAAAATAGATTTTTCTTTATAAGATGCCCCGATTAATAGTGTTGCATGTTCTTAGTTGTATATATTGAGTAGATCATCTCCACACATTTGCTTCATTTGGTTAAATTTTTGCCATCTGTTCTCCAGCAAACTACTATAAACAAGATGTATTAAACCACTTAATTCATTGATAAAAATCAATTCAACTGACGATTTTATGATTTACTTTATTGATTGTTTCCATCCAAAAAGCAGATTTTGGAACAAAAGTGCATTATACGTTGTAATGTAAATATACAAGTAGTTCTGCTACAACGTGCGTTTTTATAACATGAATTGGATATAATGCAATTGATGGATTAGGTATCTCTATTTGTAAAATGCGGGCCAAACTGGTTCAAACCCATTTTCTATCGGAAACTAGAGAACCATTTAAAAGTTACTTGGGAAATTTATAAGCAGAAAAAAAGCTGCTTTTGAAAATACACAGTCTAGGGTTCTTCCATATAACCACCTTATAATGAACAGACATTACTGTCTCTTAAGAACACAGTGTGTCAGTTTCACCACAAAACTGGTGACCATTGAAATGGTGACCATTGAAATGGACAAAAATCGCTTTTCTTGATATGTGTATCATACTCCATTGAACAATGTAACATACAGCCTTTAGTATTTTTAGCTTGCAGTAACAAAAATAAACCTGCAGCTATCAAAAATACCTTTCTCTTTGAAAATCTTGTGGGAGAAATAATGTTGTTATTGTAAGTCTGAAACTCTCCAGCCCAAAACTCCTTTCTCCCCGTTGGCACAATTGTTTTTACAAAACGATTTTCTACACCAGGTTTCTTAGAAATGCAACTCTCGCGTTATCGCAGAACTAATTGCATCTGAATAACTATCTATTAAAATTCGCATTACAACAAAGCTGTTATATTATAAACCCACATACACACCCCATCTGCTCCAGGCATACAAACATTTTAAAATATATATATATATCCAGTTAAAATATCTGTGGATTAAATATAAATATGATTTTCCTTGTTAAGATGCCCCGATTTATAGTGTTGCATGTTCTTAGTTGCATATATTAAGTAGATAATTTCCACACATTTGCTTCATTTGGTTACATTCTTGCCATCTGTTCTCTAACATGAACAAGATGTATTAAACCACTTACTCATTCCCAGCAGCAAGATGTAATGCCACCAACGATACTTTCCTTGCCAATGTCAGTTTATAACAGTATAACGAGCTACTGCTGAAATGTAGTCAAAATGGCAGCAGAACAAAAGTGGGTTTGCTTATAAATTATTACATCAACACTTGATTATAAAGGCAGTGCAACTATTATAATTTCTCGTATTAAGACAGGTGGCCACTACCAAAATATTGCCTTCCTCTGATAGTCCAACTTTACATTATTTAGTATTGAAAAACTGTTTATTACTAAATATATTATTTAAAGCTTATTTGCATAGATTTCAACCCTTGGAAAATATTGCTCCATATTTGGATATACTTGAATAGTTTAAAAAGTGCAAATATTTCATGGTTCAGAAACATCGCTTCCATCATAGATAACGGGCTTTTCGACTGTTAAGCGATAAAACACCTTCTTTGATGTAAACCTAAAAGAAATTAATGACATTCGTTACTTGGATGCAATAATCCTTAATGAGATTTAATGAGAGAATATATTTGAAAAGAAAACACAACCAAAATTTACCCAAAATCTTTATTAAAAAAACACCAAATTGGAGTTTAAATTTAATTTTCATTCTATCTTTTAAAATTGTGCAAATTTAAGGTTTTATAACTTGATCCAACAGCACATTAAAAAAACACAAATATGACAAAGTATCCAACCTGTATAAATCCTGTTTCTTTTTTTTGCAGCAACTCACACATGTATTAGGTGGACTTAGATTGATATATTTTATTTTAGTCAAGCGTCTTCATGAGGAAATAAAGCACTCATTAATGATCAGATGGCTCAGAAGCGCCCTCAAACTTTAGGGAGAATGGCACAGTAGATGTATAATATCCTGAAGATCTCTTGGTAGAGCCTTGGCCATTAATAGGTTCTTCAGCACGTGTCCTATCTCTGGTCCTGAGAAAATCTCTGCTATATGTTCTTAGATAAAAAGGAAGATTTCTTCAACAGGCATCCTCACCCAGGTATCACAAAGGATGGAGTTTTATGCACATGTTGATCTGCTGATTTATGGGTGGCATAGTGGCTCACTTGGTAGAGCTACTGTCTCACAGCGCCAGAGACCCGGGTTCGATCCTGACCTTGGGTGCTTTTTGTGTGGGTTTCCTCCGGGTGCTCCGGTTTCCTCCCACATACCAAACTCGTGACAGTTTGTAGGTTAATTTGGCCTCTGTACATTGCCCCTCGTGTGCCCGGAGTGGATGAGAAAGTGGGATAACATAGAAGTAGTATGGACTGGTGATCAATTGGCGGCATGGACGTGGTGGGCCGCAGGGCTTGTTTCCATGCTGTAACCCTGAACTGAACAGAAATACCTTATAAAGTCTTGATGCAAGAAATAAAGGATATTTGTAAAGAGAAAACTGGCTTAGTAAAATATAGCTAGCCAGTTGTAAAAAGGATATTGATTTAGTACTTTACTGTCTGGATACTGGACCATTTACTGATGGACCTCCCACTACAATGTCCAATGTATTGTTCTGCCATTATGTCCCTTGAAGGTCAAAAGCATTTTTGATCCTCAACTCTGCACTGACAATCTGGTTTCCAAGATGTCATAGAAAGATTCCCCATCTATTGGGATACAATGATGTTCACCATCATGTGAAATTGCGGAAATCTTTTAGAACTCATGTACTTAGACTTTAATAATGCAACTTCAAACCTGATGAAGTCTGGGAAGTTAAATAGAGCTCACAGGATGTGCCAAATCAAAATCATGCTAAATCCAATATAGAACATCCTTGGTTTTAACTTACATAATGTTTGCTGACAACTATAAACTGTGTCAGCACAGATCAAAGGAGATGGGAGTTTACATGCCTAGAAAGTGGATTTAACTTGTATCAGTATGCTAATGTCCAATAAGATCCTGACAAAAGAGTCATGGCCAAATAAACATCAGAGACAGCGCTTACACCGTGGTTTCCACCCAGATTCATGGGCTACAAGACTAATGGTCCGGATGAGACCAGACTCAATAGAACACAGCTGCTGACAACATACTGCACACAATGCCGACACCAGCGGCTGCAAATTTACTAACTAACCTGTCTACGTTAATGTTCAAGTCATTTATATGTATCACAAATTGCAGAGATCCTAGCACAGATCTCTGCAGAACTTTATTGGTCCGACGTCCAGCCAGAATATTGTCCTTCCACCACACCAGCAACATGCACTATGGATGCCATGGAGAATAGCAAGGTTGAGGGAAGGACAAATTTCAAGACACACATATTCACTTCACTCATGGTGTATGATGGCATACTTATCTTTGGTTTTCCAAGGTTTATTTGGATAATATCATGGAATTTAGTAAGGCATTGGATAAAGTCCCCCATGGTAGGCTGATCCAGAAGATTAAGATGCAAAGGATTAACAGTGGACTGGTCATATGGATTCAGAATTAATTTACTGAGAAAAGATAGAGGGTTGTGGTGGAAGTACAATGTTCTGGCTGGATGTTTGTGAACAATGAAGTTCCGCAGGGATCTGTACTAGAACCTCTGCCATTTGTGATATAAATGGCGGAATGAACGTAGACGTTAGTTAGTAAATTTGCAGATTACACCAAGGGGGTCATGGGGTTGTGGACTGTGAGGAAGGCAGTCAAAGTACACAACCGGATATAGATCAGCTACAGAAATGGGTGGAGAAGTGGCAGAAGATGTTTAATCTGAGCAAGTGTGAGGTGTTGCATATTGGGAAGTTGAATGTAAGGGAAAAATATACAATTAATGGCGTGGGCATTGTTGAACACAGGGATCTTGGAGACCAAGTTCAAAAACTCCCTGAAAGTGGCAACACAGGTGCAGAAGATCTATGGTAAGCTTGCCTTCATTGGGGTCTGCGCACTGAGTATAAGGAAGTCATGATGCAGCTTTATAGGACTTTCAGCCGCATTTGGTGTATTGCATATTATTCTGGTCGCCTCATTATAGGAAGGATGTAAAGGTTTTAGAAAGCATGTAGAACTTTACCAGGATTATGGCTGTATTTGGGGATTTTAGCTGCAGGGAGAGACTTTAGAGATACAGCATGGAAACAGACCGAGTCCGTGTCGTCCAGCGATCACCCCTACGCACGAGGGACAACTTGCAATTTTACCAGAGCCAATTAACCTACAAACATGTACGTCTTTGGAGTGCAGGAGGAAACCGGAGCACCCAGAGAAAACCTATGTGGCACAGGGAGAATGTACAAATTTCGTAACAGACAGCACCCATGGTCAGGATTGAACCCTGGTCTCAGGTGCTGTAAGACAGCAACACTACTGCTGCATCACTTTGCCACTGTGTCACCAGAGGATGGACAGACTTGGATTGTTTTCTCTCAGATGCGGGAGGTTGCAGGGAGACCTGATGGGAATATATAAAATTATGAGAGGGTGGATAGACAGAACCTTTCTCCCATAATGCAAATGTCAAATACTAGAGGGCTTGGCCTGATGGTAAGAGGGGCAAAGTTTAAAGGAGATGTGCGGGGCAAGTCTTTGACAGAGAAGGTGGTGAGTGGTAGGAGGGCGGGATCCAATGCAGGACTGAGGCAGGTGAGAAGCGGGTAGTCAGTGTGGACGGGTGATAAAATAAAGTTAATTGGACAGAATAGGCAGAAATATGGCAGGGAGCGAGGAAGGACTGTGGTATTGAGTTGCATTTAATTAATGCGAGAGGCTTGACGGATAAGGTGGATGAAGTCAGGATGTGGATAGGTATGTGCGACTGGGTCGTTGTATCTGTTACGGAAACCTGGTTAAGAGAGGGACAGGACTGGCAGCTTATTGTTCTAAGGTAGAGGTGCTACAGGAGAGATGGTGGTGGATGTAAAAGAGTATGTGGTGTTGCTTTATTGATTAAAGAGTATGTTTCGGCTGTAGTCTGAGAGAATATTATTGATGGTTCATCCAGTGATGCTATGTGGGTGGAGCTGAGAAATAAAAGGTTGATCACCTTGTTGGGAGTGCACTGTACGCCCCCAAATAGTCAATGGGAATTAGAAGAACAAACATACCAGGAGATTGCTGACAGCTGCAAGACTAATAAGGTTGTCATAGTAAGGGATTTTAACTTTCCCAACATTAAATGGGACTGTCAAAGTTGCCAAAAGGCATAGGGGTGGAATTTGTCAAATATGTTCAGGAGAGTTTTTCAGCTTGCACTTTACACCCCTGAGATTCTTCCTCTGACACAGGCTGCTAGGTTGTGCCAACTGCTGAACATGAAAATGAAGTCAAAGCAAACTGCAAGGTGCTTCTGGACACCAGAGTACAATTTTTGGAGGTCTGATGCTGTTTGACACAAAGATTTGATACTGCACGGTTCTCGTTGCAGCAGCATTCAGTTGCTGTGGTAAGACTGAAAATTGGTGCCAGGAGCCAGGGAAGTAAAAGATAGCCCGCCAAGCAGTGCTCGCCATGAAAATAGTTTGTATTTCAGATTCCACAAGGATGAAGATATCATATGAGTTTCCCCGATGCAAATGATTTACCATCAGGAAAATCTTCCAATGATTCATAACAATTTGAACATTGCCAGAATAGGAATTTGTCTATTTGAAAGGAGATCTTGTACGTGTAGGAGTGCCCTCAAGAACTGCCTCCATTTGCAGAAGCCAAGCAACACTTGTAAAATCCTTTGCCCAAAATGCCACTGGGTCATTATTGAAATTTGAGTATATGAACTGATCCATGAATTTAATTAGCCACTGCTCCAAAGATGCATTGTGCATTAAATCAACAAAGATTGCAGAAATCTGCTGTAGCCATTGGAAACATCCTGTTGTAAGGAAGTTCAAGACTGCTTAATTGTCATATGTACCGTGACCGGAACAATTAAATTCTAACGCTGCAGCTTTACTGGCACATTAAATGAACCTCCCAATATTTCATTTTACAAATTCATAATTTTGATGTCCAAAATTCAGAATATGGCACTTAATGCAACTTTTCAGCAAAAAAAGTATGCGCGCCAAATGCGCATACGCGTTGCGCTACATTCATGTGTGAAAAACTACTATTATTTCCAACAGTCTGTAGTTCTTGGACTACATGTACAATGTCAGGCCTATCATGAGTATATTCTCCTATTTATAGAAAGGTTATTGAACAGAGATACTTTTTGCAACCCAAATTTTTTCTTTTCGTTTTGTTTTTTCTATTTTGCTTTTTCCTTGCACATCCCAATTCTCATCGTATTGAATAAAAGAACAATGGTCATAAAATGTATGACTAAGTTATGAAGAAAGAGTTGATTTATGTGACTCGACTAAGCATATGGAAGTACTTGTTGAAGTAAATTCGCACATTAATTGATAATCAGCCCAAAAAGGTGGTATTGGCTTTTTCTGCTGTTTTATATTTTAACCTTATCTTGAGTAATTATTATAGTTATATAATCTTACACTTAAATTTAATATTTACTCATTACAGTTCCACCACTGATTTTCTGGCACTCTTGGTTCCAGAGCTTTGCTGGTTGATCCAGCTGGTCAAGGAAATCGGCTATGGGGATAGATGTGCTGGCTCCAGCTGGGCTAGAGTTCCAGAGCCCCGGCCGCAGGTTGCAAATTCAACCCACCAAATGGCCATGGAAGTCCCGATGAGGTCGACATTGGCTGCCTTGCCCAGCCTAGATGCCACATTTTCGGGGAGACTTCCAGGGCGGGGGGGATTTTTCAAGGAACCCCTAGCGACCTCTAGCGGCCGAATTGAACAATTGGCCATGGAAGTCCCAATGAAGTTGAGATTGGCTGCCTTGCCCAGCCTAGGTGCCATATTTTCGGGGAGACTTCCAGGGCGCGGGGGATTTCTCGCGGAACCCCTAGCGACCTCTAGCGCTGAATAGACAAATTGCAATTACCGACTGTTTTACAGAAAAATGGGAGGCGAAATCGGAATGGGGGAAACGAAATAAGAAAGCGGAAACTTTCCGCCAAATTCAGTAGGGTTGGGTGGGGTGCCAATCCAACAACTAAATATATAATTAACTATCATACATTCTAGGTAAACCAGACCATGATAGTGCAACCCAAAGTATGTAGTGCAACCTTAGTAGTGCAGATGTCTACTGCAGTCCGGTGCTGAGGTTGTGTTATAGTTAGGGTTGTGCAGGGTGGTTCAAGAGCCTGATGGTTGATGGGAAGAAGCTGGAGATAATGGTTCTCAAACTCCTCAACCCTCTTCGCAATGGTAGCAGCAAGATGAGAGCTTGGCAGGTGGGTGTGTGTTTATGATGTTAGCTGCCTTGCAGGTACAGCAGGCAGTGAAGAAAGCAAATGGCATGTTGGCTTTCATCACGAGAGGATTTGAGCAAGGAGGCCCTACAGCAGTTGTACAGGGCCCTGGTGAGATCACACCTGGAGTATTGTGTGCAGTTTTGGTCTCCTAATTTGAGGAAGGACATTCTTGCTATTGAGGAAGTGCAGTTTAGGTTCACCAGCTTAATTCCCGGGATAGCGGATGATGAAAGAATGGATCGACTGGGCTTATATACACTGGAATTTAGAAGGATGAGAGGGGATCTTATAGAAACATATAGAATTCTTAAGGGATTGGACAGGCTAGATGCAGGAAAAATGTTCCTGATGTTGGAGGAGTCCAGAACCAGGGGTCACAGTTGAAGAATAAGGGGTAGGCCATTTAGGACTGAGATGAGGAAAAACTTTTTCACCCAGTGAGTTGCGAATCCGTGGAATTTTCTGCCACAGAAGGCAGTGGAGACCAATTCACTGGATGTTTTCAAGAGAGTTATATAGAACTCTTCGGGCTAACGGAATCAAGGAATATGGGGAGAAAGCAGGAACGGGGTACTGATTTTAGATGATCAGCCACGATCATATTGAATGGTGGTGCTGGCTCGAAGGGCCGAATGGCCTACCCCCGCACCTATTTTCCATGTTTCTATGTTTCCTAAGGCAGCACTTAAATACCCATGATGGACTGACAATTTTCTCCATGTTATGCAGCCTTTTGTTCTTGAGCATTTGAATGACGGATCCATGCTATGGTACAACCAGCCAGTATGCTCTCCACCATCGAAGTTCAAGAGTGTATTTGGCGATCTGCCGAATCTCCTTAAACTTCTGTGGAAGTAGAGGTGCTGATGAGCTCCCTTTGTAATTGTATCATTGTGCTAGGCTCAGGAGAAACCGTTAGAGATAAGTTAGAGCCCAAGAACTTGAAAATGTTGATTCTCTCCACTGCCATCCTGTTGATAAAGGTAGGTGCATGGTCTTTTCTTCCTGAAGTTGAAGTCAAAGCAACTTTGAATACTATGGAGAGAGCTGTCCAGTCATGAATCTACTATCTTCCATCAGCATCTCACATAGCCTAGGCTTATAAAAAACATGAATGTACAAATACATTATTCAGGTATTGTATATATTGTCAGACCGGTCTAAGTAGGATGTGCTGTCTCTGAAAAATACATAAGAGTTGACTGTTTGCAAGTGAGTATATTTGTCTCCTGCCCAGACATACTTAATGTGCGAGTCATTGCCTTCCCAAAGCCTCTAATAATGGATTTCTGATGGTGGTGTAACCACAATGCCTTTCATTGCAAGGATATCTCAACTACTGAATGATCAATTAGGTATAATCTGCTGCATCTGAATCTGTGGCTTTTGGAATGTGGGCAGTCAGAAGTAAAGCTGAGCAGTCATGTTTCCTGATCTCACTACATTATCCATTTAAATGGCCATTACAGCATGAGGTGTTCTTAATTGTACTGTGAGAATTCTATGAAAGTTGAAGGTAGCCCACAAAAGTTTCCATTTATGTCAGTAGGTGGGTGGGCAATAATCTACCAAATGGAATACAATATCAATGTGAAATTGCTCATTTTGGTGGGCAAATATGCGAATTGAAGTGATATTCAGATCAGCTGGGATCATATTAAATAGTGGAACAGGCTGAAGGGGCTGGCGGCTATTCTTGCTTCTAATTCACATGCCTGTGCTCAGAGGAAACAGGAGATGCATTAATAATGATGCCATTAGGTGCAGAGCTTGTGTTACAAATCCATCAGAGGCGCAAAGCTAAATTGCATAAGGAAGTGCCCTGGCCATCGTTGTTTAATCTTTGTACAAAAAAGATACTGATAAATCATGAGAAGATGATTCATCGTTGACAACATGCTGTTACTGAAAAGTTCAATTGTCGGTGAAGGGCAATTCCGTAAAAATAGAACATATTGAGTTTAAGAACAACTGACAGAACTCACCTTGAAAATGAGTTATCAAATATCAGCAAATACTGCCCTGGATTTCTGGCCTTCATTTGGCCTTGTATCGTTTCCTTATGAGAGTTACAGCGTGTTAAAGGAATTAAAACCTGCATGAAAGCAAAACAATAAAACAAACATGTCAGAAAGAAAGACATTCGTACTTTGGAAAACAATTTGACTCCGAAGAAATAGTTGTTACGTCCTCAAATGTTTAAATGCAATTTTTTTTTGTCATACATAGTGCTTGTTAGAGTGCTTGTTGAGTAACAATCTGGGATAAAAATTGCTTGCTTCATGGCGTGATATAACACAGAAACAAGTCTTTCAGTCCACCTTGTCCATGCTTTCCATCACCCATAATTTTTCACTAATCCTAACCTGATATATTTTAACCTCCCCACATAAAGATGAAGATGCTGTAAACCTAACCATAAGCATAAGAAAGTTGCACCAAATGATTTCCCCAACATGAATAAATATAATGTTTTTATTTTGTCAGAAATCACCCCTCCTCCATAATAATTGGTATATCCTAAATCATTTAAAAAATATTGCTACAAGTAGTTAAAAGGTTGCAACTACCATTCAAGTATATTCAAATTGTAAAAAAGAATCACAGCAATCTGCAATAAAAGAGGAATTTAGGGAACACTTTCTGGTAACACATTGAAGTTATGGAGTGCTGCCGTGTCTAGGACTCAGGGGACACTTTGTTGAATAGAGTCATCCAAAGTACCATGCAGCAGATGTAAGGTGATTATATTTTGCTATGCACAGAGAGTGGCATTACGTATGGTTTAAGATGGCACTTTCTACCTATCATTGGTAAATAATTGTCATCCCCTTGTTTATCAAGGATCTACAGTGCCCTCCATAATGTTTGGGACAAAGACCCATCATTTATTTATTTGCCTCTGTACTCCACAATTTGAGATTTGTAATAGAAAAAAAATCACATGTGGTTAAAGTGCACATTGTCAGATTTTAATAAAGGCCATTTTTATACATTTTGGTTTCACCATGGAGAAATTACAGCAGTGCTTATACATAGTCCCCCCCATTTCAGGGCACCATAATGTTTGGGACACAGCAATATCATGTAAGTGAAACTAGTCATGTTTAGTATTTTGTTGCATATCCTTTGCATGCAATGACTGCTTGAAGTCTGTGATTTATGGACATCACCAGTTGCTAGATGTCTTCTCTGGTGATGCTCTGCCAGGCCTGTATTGCAGCCATCTTTAGCTTATGCTTGTTTTGGGGGCTAGTCCCCTTCAGTTTTCTCATCAGCATATACAAGGCATGCTCACTCAATTGGGTTCAGATCGGGAGATTGACTTGGCCACTCAAGAATTGACCATTTTTTAGCTTTGAAAAACTCCTTTGTTGCTTTAGCAGTATGTTTGGGATCATTGTCTTGCTGTAGAATGAACCGCCGGCCAATGAGTTTTGAGGCATTTGTTTGAACTTGAGCAGATAGGATGTGTCTATACACTTCAGAATTCATTATGCTACTACCATCAGCAGTTGTATCATCAATGACGATAAGTGAGCCAGTACCTTCAGAAGCCATACATGCCCAGGCCATAACACCCCCACCACCATGTTTCACAGATGAGGTGATATGCTTCGGATCTTGGGCAGTTCCTTCTCTCCTCCATACTTTGCTCTTGCCATCACTCTGATATAAGTTAATCTTCATCTCATCTGTCCAAAAGACCTTTTTCCAGAACTGTGGTTGCTCTTTTAAGTACTTCTTGGCAAACTTACCTGGCCATCCTATTTTTGCGGCTAACCAGTGGTTTGCATCTTGCAGTGTGGCCGTATTTCTGTTCATGAAGTCTTCTGCGGACAGTGATCATTGACAAATCCACACCTGACTCCTGAAGAGTGTTTCTGATCTGTCGGACAGGTGTTTGGGGATTTTTCTGTATTATAGAGAGAATTCTTCTGTCATCAGCTGTGGAGGTCCTCCTTGGCCTGCAAGTCCCTTTGCGATGAATAAACTCACCAGTGTTCTCTTTCTTCTTAATGATTTTTCAAACAGTTGATTTTGGTAAGCCTAAGGTCTGGCTGATGTCTCTAACAGTTATATTCTTGTTCCTCAGTCTCAAAATGGCTTCTTTGACTTTCATTGGCACAACTTTGGTCCTCATGTTGATAACCGTTGGCTGAGGAACTTAACTGTTTCTTTGCTCGTTTCGAGGTGAAAGCTACAGTGGCAGACATTACACCCTCTCCAGCACCTGAGAGCAACACCTTCACTGTGCAGGAGTATGACGTTAAGCGAGTGCTCAGAGCAGTGAATCCCAGGAAAGCTGCAGGCCCCGATGGTGTGACGGGCAGAGTGCTGAGGGAATGTGCAGACCAATTATCTGAGGTCTTCACAAAAATCTTCAACCTGTCCCTTTTAAAATCCACCATCCCTCCCTGCCTGAAGTCCGCCATAATCATCCCACTGCCGAAAAAGCCTGTCATCAGCGGTCTTAACGACTACCGTCCGGTAGCACTCACACCGGTCATCACAAAGTGCTTCGAGAGACTGGTCCTGCAGCACATCAAAGCCAGCCTCCCACCCACCTTCGACCCATACCAGTTTGCCTACAGAGCAAATAGGTCTACAGGGGATGCCATCGACACTGCTCTTCACACTGCACTGACCCACCTTGAACACCAGGGGAGCTATGTGAGGATGCTCTTTCTCGACTTCAGCTCTGCCTTTAACACGGTCATCCCGAGCAGACTGGTCACCAAACTTTCCGACCTGGGATTTTCCCTAACCATCTGCAAATGGATCAAGGACTTCCTGACCAACCGCCCCCAGACAGTCAAAATAGGCCCTCACCTCTCCTCCACCATTACACTGAGCACCGGCTCACCACAGGGCTGTGTGTTGAGCCCCATCCTTTACTCCCTCTACACTCACGACTGCGCCCCCACCCATCCCACCAACACCATCATCAAGTTCGCGGATGACACGACTGTGGTTGGACTTATCTCAGAAGGAGATGAGACAGCCTATAGGGATGAAATCCAAAGGCTGGCAGCATGGTGTTCAGTGAACAATCTGGTCCTGAACTCCTCCAAAACAAAGGAACTTATAATTGACTTTAGAAAAACCAGTGGAGATTACGACCCACTCTACATCAATGGGGTCTGCGTGGAAAGGGTACCAGCTTTCAGGTTCCTGGGTACGCACATCGCAGAGGATCTCACCTGGTCTACCAACACCATCACCACAGTAAAGAAGGCACAGCAGAGACTCCACTTCCTGAGGATCCTCAGGAAAACCAACCTGCAGGAGAAGCTCATGTTGTCCTTCTATCGCTGCTCCATCGAGAGTGTGCTGGCATACTGTATAACCACATGGTATGCCAGCTGCTCAGAAAAGGACAGGAAGGCCCTTCAGAGGGTCATCACGACGGCCCAGAAAATCATCGGCTGCTCACTGCCCTCCCTGGAGCACCTGTTCAGCCTGCGCTGCCTCAGTAGAGCAGGCAAAATAATAAAAGATCCATCCCACCCCGGCCACCGTCTGTTTGTTCATCTGCCCTCTGGTCGACGTTTCAGGTCAATCAAATCCCGAACAAACAGACTTAAGAACAGTTTTTACCCCAGGGCCATACGAGAACTGAACACTACCTGTGCACTAGGCAACACCGTTAAAAAATCTTGTACTTAATTTAATTGTATTTATGTATTTATTTGTTTTTGCATTTATTGCATATATGTTTGTACGCACCGTCAGGATTGGCTGTTTTTTAATTTCGTTGTACTCGTTGCAATGACAATAAATGAATGTTATGTTATGTTATGTTATGTTATAAACAGCAATAAAAGTTTCCAAAGGTGGTGGAAAGACTGGAGGAAAGACTAGGTGCTGAGAGCTCTCTTATACCTGCATTAAGGAGGCAATTAAACACACCTGAGCAATTACAAACAGTTATGAAGCCTTGTATCCCAAACATTATGGTGCCCTGAAATAGGGGGGACTATGTATAAACGCTGCTGTAATTTCTACATGGTGAAACCAAAATGTATAAAAAAAGGCCTTTATTAAAATCTGACAATGTGCACTTTAACCACGTGATTTTTTTCTATTACAAATCTCAAATTGTGGAGTACAGAGGCAAATAAATAAATGATGGTTCTTTGTCCAAAACATTATGGAGGGCACTATATCTAACTCTGCCTTAAAAATGACACTCTGCTTACACTTCCCTTTGAAGAAGAGGCACGGTGATGGAGATGCTGCGTCACAGCGCCAGAAACCCGCGTTTGATCCTGACCTCGAGTGCCGTCTGTGTGGAGTTTGCACGTTCTCCCTGTGACAATATGAGTTTCTTCTGGGTGCTCCAGTTTCCTCCCAAATTGCAAAAGTATGTGGATTTGTAGGTTAATTGCCGTCTGTAAAATTGCCCCTAGTCTGAAGGGAGTAGATGCAAAAGTGGAATAATACAGAACTAGCACCTGAACCTTCTTCATATTTACTATGTGTTTGTGTGTGTGTGTGTTGGGGGGGGGGGGGGGGGGGATGGTTTGACAGGCAGATGGTTGGACAAAGGCTAGAAATGAAAGGACAGAAGATTGAGATAAGAGGATGAAAAGGGAAGCTAGAGAGAATGTTGGTGGAGGGGAGGGGGATGGGGGAAAAGGTGTAAGTCCAGGTGAGGCACAGGGGAGGGAGCCGGGTGGGGTCAAGAAGGGTGTGGTGGGGGAAGAAGGGAAGGGGGGAGGGCTTGTTGTTAGCTAAACTGGAAACTTCCGACCCAAAACATCACCAATCCATATTCTCCAGAGATGCTAAGTTACTCCAGTACTTTGTTCCTTTTTTTGTAAACAAGCATCTACAGTTCCTCGTGTCTCTAAGGCACATGTAACAGATGTCTTTGTTAGATAGGGCTTCGGATATCAGAACAGTGAGGTTAATATGCAAACTCAACACAGACAGGACCCGCAGTCAGGATTGAACCTGTCTCCGGTGCTGTGAGGCAGCAGATCTACCAGCTACAGTACTCTCTGCTGCTTTTAGACATTACTTTAGACTTTAGAGACACAGAGTGGAAACAGGCCCTTCGGCCCACTGAGTTCACGCTTACCAGTAGCTATCACTCGGTACACTATCCAAGTAGTATCCTACACACTAGGGACAATTCACAATTTATGAGAGTCAATTAACCTACAAACCTGCATGTCTTTGGTGTGCGGGAGAAAACTGGAGCACCCGGACAAAACCCACAGTCACAGGGAGAACGTGCAAACTTCGGACAGACAGCACCCATGGTCAGGATCGAACCCGGGTCTGGCAGCGACTCAAGACAGCGACTCTATTGCTGAGCCACCATGTCTTCCACCAAATTCCTCTCACCAAATCTCACAATCACCCTGGAGGATGTGGATATTGTAGCAGTGGAACAACATACAGAAATAGCAAGGACTAACAAGTGATGGTGCCAGAGGAGAAGCAATGAAAGTAACAGATTTTGCATTTGAGTTATTTACAAATGAGTAGCAACTTTAATACTTTATTAAGAGATGTAGCCAAATTCTTATAATTCGGTATTCAATTATTTTAAAATCCTAATGGTTCAGCATCTGCTAATTCATTAGTCTGGATTGTGGGTCAGGGATGTATGCCTGAGCCTGGATTCGGCATGCTTGTATATTTCCTCCTCTGCTTAAACTCAATGGAGAGGAGTTCACTGGAAGATCTATTATACTGAGCAACATGATAACAAATTGAAAAAAATGTGAATGGTTATTATGAAACATAATATCCAAATTTGTTATCAGGTAATACCAAAGTTTAAGTGTGCTGAGTTTCACTGTACAAGGTTTAGTTTCTGTTTTACATCAAGCAATGCTAATCATTGTAAGCATGCAAATTCCATTCATGCTGCTTTATTGATTCAGCCTGCTAGATGGAAACTTGGAGATCTTAAGGTATCTTGTCCTAAATTCAAATAAAGCCTAAACACCAACAATTTTAATCATTCATCTAGATCACGATTCTGTGTTTTATTTTACCTGGTTTTGGCACAACAATCACAACTAGTGGGAGGTTTATTAAATGACTAATGAATAAACATCGCTCATTATAATCTCATAGATTCCGCTATAATTTTTGTCTTAACAGACCAGAACTGCACATCCTCCTTATCTTGGTAAATGTCCAGTAAGCTATCTTCAAGGAATATCTTACTGCTGTCATGGTGACTTGTCTGCAATGAAGCACTTCATGCTTGAAGTTGCCAAAATCACGATGAATACCCAACTCATTGATCACATGTCACCAGAACTGGACAGTGGAAAAACCCAAGATGAAAAGAAACTTCAGTACCAGTTTCAGCAGTAATTATAAATCCCAATCATTAGAGAGAAATATTTAATAATCATCCAAACAACAAAAGTCAAGTTATGGTAGTCCATGGGAAACATCAACATAAGAAAAGGTCAATGTGAGGATAAGCCACGCAAAATAATTCAGGGAAAGGGCGATTACTAAATACTAAATAGAGCATAAGGATATTTTGGAGAGACCATTTTGAGAGGGGCTGCTATGAGGAGGAAGTGCTGCTGAAAATTCTGATGGTGAAGAGTGTGAGCAGTAATAAGATAAAACAAGGTCATGTGTTTAAGGTTTACTTCTCCTTAAATACACTGGATTTATTTTTCAGTGGAACATTAATGGCAGTCAGTGGAGTGGTGTGCTCCTCCTGTCAGATGTGGGAAATCAGAGTAACAGTCAGTGATCCTGACAACTATCTCTGCAGGAAGCATGTCCAGCTCCTCTCAGACAGCGTGGATCAGTTGGACCAGCAATAGGGCCCACACTGCGGAACAGACAGGAGGCAGAAAGGGTTGTAGACAGTAATTATAGAAAGGTGACCGCATCATAGATTCAGTCAGATAGATGGGTGACTGCCAGGAGAGGCAGGCAGGTGGTGCAGAGTTCTGTGCCTATTTCCCTTCAAACACGTATGTCGTTTTGAATACTGTTGGTGGGGACGGCCTCTCAGAGACTAATTGCAGTAGCGGACAAAATAGGCACATCACATGAACAGCAGGATGGGGCCAAGTGAAGGCAATCAATTGTGATAGGGAACCCTTGAGATAGGGGAACAGACAGGTGTTTCTGTGGGCACATGCAAAACTCCAGGTTGGAGGGTTGCCTCCCTGATGCCAGAGACAGGGATGTCTCTGAGTGGACGCAGGGCACTATGAAAGGAGAGGGTGAGCAACCAGAGATTGTCCATATTGTTATAAATAGAACATAGAGAGCACAACACAAAAACAGACCCTTCACCCCACAATTTCTGTGTCAATCATGATCCCAAGAGCATCCCTTATCTACTTGCACATAACACATATCTCTTCATTCCTTGCAAATCCATTTGCTTATCCAGAAGTCTTTTAAATGGCACTAACATATCTGCTTCAACCACAAATCCCAGTAGTGCGTTCCAGTTTCTCACTACCATCTGTGTAAGAAAAACTTGCACCGCACGTCTCCTTTAAACTTTTCCCCTCTCACATAAAGTTATGCCCTCTGGTATTTGATTTCTCCATCCTGTGAAAAAGATTCTGACTGTCTACCCTATCTATGCCGTCATAATTTTATATAATTCTTTTAGGTTGGCCCACAACCTCTGGTGTTTTAGAGAAATTATGATCATGTTGGGAGGAAGGGCGGTGAATTTCTACCAAGAGAATTTGGTGAGAATTAAGTAGTGGGTTAAAAAACAAGACCTCGACAGTTGTAATCTCAAAATGACTTTGCCTTGCCATGGGCTATAGAGACAAAAAATAGAAAGATCATGCAGTTTAATTTGTGGCTAAGGAACCGGTGCAGAAGGGAGGGCTTCAGATATTTGGATCACTGGGGTCACTTCCAGAGCAGGTGCAACCTGCATAAGAGGGACATGCTGCATCTGAACTGGAGGGAACCAATATCCACACAGGGACATTCACGAGTGCTACTCAAGAGGGTTTAAACTAAACCGGCAAAGGGATGGAAACCAGAGGAAGGAGTGCATGGAAGATTATGCAAGGGTGCAAGGAGGATTATGAGTAAAGCAGATGGATTTAAAACCTTAATCAGTGTTTAAGTGAATCAGTGAATGGAACTGCAGTGTTATGGCTTGTACAGAGACTTGGTTGCAAGATGGAGAGGTAGCTCAATGTTTCAAAGTTCCATGTTTTTGATAGAGGGAGAGGTAAAAGAGGTGGAGGAGTTGCATTACTAATCGGGGAGAATTTCACGGATAAACTCAGACAGGACACACTGAATGGTTAATCTGCAGAGACAATATGGGTAGAGCTCAAATATAAGAAAAGTCCAATCACTGATAGGATTATACTGTAGATATTCCAATAACGGCGGGAGATAGGGGATCAAGTCATGGTAAGATGATGAAGCAACAGGATTCTCGTACTGAATGTCTTTAACTACCCTAATATGGCCTTGTACTCCCGAGTGTAACAGTGGATAAGAATTTGTTAGAGGCATCCAAAAGAGTTTCTTGTAACAGTGAAGTGGATAGTTCAACTAGAGGAGGGATCATACTGGACCTTGTATTGGGGAACTAGCCTTGTGTTTTTGTGTGAAGCATTTTGGGATCAGTGATCACAGCCTCTTAAATTTTAAGATAAATCGGGACTTTGGGAGAAAGTACTAAATTGGGGGAGGCACAGTTGCCATATCTAGGGTATGGCAGGTATGGCACGTGCCCTGGGTGCTACTTGAAGGGTGGCGTCACACAGCAGTTTCTATTAAAGTCAGACAAGCCATCCTCAGATTGTGAAAAAAGAATTTTCTTCAGATGTATGATCTGTCTTTGATTATCATGAGTGAGAAGCACTAGGATGGCTAGATAACTTCCTTCAATTTAGTGGAATGCCTTCAACTTGTACAATTGTACAATCATTCAAACTAATAAGTCATGCCTGTTGCAGACTACAAAACTACCAAAGCTAGAAGCATATTACGGTGTTTCTGATTCCGACTCAATCTCTAAAAGTGATCGGCGTACTGATTCCAAAAACCAGTTCCTGGCTGATTCCATTAGACCAGCCTCCTTTTCATCTACTATCTAATCCCGCATTCCGCTACCACATGACTTCACTCTCCATTTCGGCCTGAGTCCACTCAGCGCAATTATCCGATCCCATTATCTCTTCTAGCATTATGTGCAAACGGATACCACAGTACAAAAGAGTCAGAAACCATCTCAACTCCGACCCGATCCCCGTTCCCTCAAGGTCTTGCTACGCTCTTCTGTGCCATGTCACATCATTTCCCGCGGTTCAGCCCAGTTTTCTTTTGCCATTTGCTAATGTGACCAAATTCCTCTCTCCTTTGCCGCCTGTTGACACTTCTCGCCCACCTATCGTCATTTCCTCTATCACATGTTTTCATTCTCCTATGCTCCAATTTGACTACGGAGCATGATCTCTGCCGGGCTTCCCAGCCTCTGTGCACTTCCTCCACCACTTTTAGGTTTAGGTTTAGGTTTGCTCTTGTCACGGGGGACAGGAAAAACTCTTTCTCATGCTATCCAATCAGATCGGGAAATACTGTACATAAATCTAATCAAGGCAAGCTCAACTACCATAGGTTGGGCAAAGGGGAAGATACAAAGTGCAGAATATAGTTCCCAACATTGTAGTGTATCGTTTGCATAGACAGTGAAATGTCCGCAATGGGGTAGAGGTGAATCGGACATTACCCTAGTTTATGGAAAGACGGCTGGCAACAGGGGCACAATTTCAGTGCTTGCCATAGGTGTTATTTTCCGTGGATACGCCCCTGGGGAGGCAAATTGCAATGTTATTAGGCAGGAGCTAGAGAGAGTATATTCGGAGCAGATGCTACAGAGCAAGTCCACATCCAACATGTGGGAGACACAAGGAACTGTAAATGCTGGAATTTTGAGCAAAACACAAGTTGCTGTAAGAACTCTGCAGGAGGCAGCTTCAGTGGACAGAATGTACTGACGATGTTTTGAGCCGGGACCCTGCCTCAGGACTGTTCAAGCAGCCCAACAGTCCAGGGTTTTCAATGTTTCAGATACGATAGAGAGGGAAGTAAAAGCTGTGAAGGAGTTGTGTTACTTAAGGTGGGAGAATGGCATAAATACACTCTGAGAGGACATACTGGAGGATTTATCCACTGAGGCAATAGGGATAGAGATCACAAATAAGAAAAATGTAATCACTCTGATCGGATTATACACAGCGTGGAAACATGCCCTTCAGCCCACCTGGTCCAAGCCGACCTGCAATTCTATCCTACACACTGGGGACAATTTATAGAAGCCAATTAATCTGACAAACCCACACATCTTTGGAATGTGGGAGGAAACCCAAGTACCTGGAGAAAACTCATGTGGTCACAGGGAGAACTTACAAACTTCGTACAGGCAGCACCCGTAGACAGGATTGAACCCGCGTTTCTGGCGCTGTAAGGCAGCAGCTCTACCGCTGCGCCACTGTGCCGCCCCAATTACTGATGATGATTATAATATAAAATTAGGTCTATAAAATCTATTTTTCACATTATGTATTTAATTCTCAAGCTAAATTCAATCTTAGAAACGTACCTCAAATTTAGCAAAGTAACAATTTAAGAAACAATGCCATGTAACAGTGCAAATCCCTTACCTTGCATTGTTGGTATGACGTTTCTTCGGACTCTTGATACACAACACTAAATGATATGCTTTTTGGATCAGAAGAAAAGACCCAGCTAATGGTCAACCCACATTCTTCAACTGTAATAGGGATAAGACTGTAGCAACTGGATTTAATAAAAAGCTCTCGAATATTATTTCCAAACTGTCGAATCGCATCCACTGTTAGGGGTATTTTGAGCCTGAAATGGAAAAGAAAACAAGTAAGGTTTGAACAACAGCTTGCATTTATACGGACCTGCTGATGTAGTAAGGCATTGCCAGGTGCTGAATTGAAGTACTGAGTACTCATTAGTACTGAGTTACGCAAGGAGATGTTAGGACAGATGTACTGAACTTTGATCAAAGTGGTTGGGTTTTCAGGAGCAGTCATACAACACGGAATCACGCCTTTGGCCCAATGTCCAGTCAGACCCCGTGTAAGCTGCATTTGGCCCATATCCCTCTAAACGTTTCCTATCTATGAACCTGTCTGCGTGTCTTTTAAATGCTATTTATAGGACCCACACCGGCCAACATGTTCCAACTACACTAGTCCCACCTGCCCGTGTTTGGTCCATATCCATCCAAACCTGTTCTATCCATGTCTAACTGTTTCTTAAATGTTGGGATAGTCCCTGCCTCAACTACCTCCTCTGGCAGCTTATTTCATACACCCACCACCCTTTGTGTGAAAAGGTAACCCCTCAGAGTCCTATTAAATCTTTTCCCCTTCACCTGAAACCTCTGTCATTGATTCACCTACTCTGGGCAAGAGACTTGGTGCATCTACCCGATCTATTCCTCTCATGATTTTATACACCTCAATAAGATCACCCCTCATCCTCCTGCGCTCCAAGGAATAGAGTCCCAGCCTACTCAACCTCTCCCTATAGCTCACACCCTCAAGACCTGACAACATCTTTGTAAATCTTCTCTGTATCATTTCCAGCTTGACAACATCTTTCCTAATACACGGTGCCCAGAACTGAACACAATACTCTCAAAGTGGCCTCACCAATGCCTTATACAACTGTAACATGATCTCCCAACTTCTATACTCAATACTCTGACTGAAGAAGGCCAATGTGCCAAAAGCCTTTTTGACCAATCTATCTACCTGCGACTCCACCTTCAAGGAACCATGCACCTGCACTCCTCGATCCCTCTGCTCTACAACACTCCCCAGAGCCCTACCATTCACTGTGTAGGGCCTGCCCAGGTTGGATTTCCCAAAATGCAAAACCTCTCAGAGTGTGGGTAGGTGAGATAGAGGTGGTGGTTAAAGAGGAGGGGGGAGGGGTGGAGGGGGAGGTTGCTTTATTGATTAAGGAGACCATCAAGGCAGTAGTTTGAGATGGGATTGCTGAATGATCGTCCAGTGAAGCTATATGGGTGGAGCTGAGAAATGAAAAGGGAATGATCACCCTCATGGGATTGTACTATAGGCCCTCAAATAATCAACGGTAAGTAGAGGAGCAAATATATCTGGAGAATGCAGATAGCTGCAAAGACTAATAGGGGTGTCATGGCAAGGGATTTTAACTTGGTATTGGTTAATTATTGTCATGTAGACCAAGATGGATAGTTCTATGACGATGACTCTATTGACAATTGTCAGAGACATCAAATATTCTTCTTCTTCAGACAGAAGGGTCTCGACCCAAAACGTCACCCATTCCTTCTCTGCAGAGATGCTGCGTGTCCCGCTGAATTACTCCAGCATTTTGTGTCTATCTTCAATTTAAACCAGCATCTGCAGTTCTTTCCTACATATCAAATATTATTTTCAGCTTATTAATAGATGTAATTTGTTTATTGGTGCAAAACATTCTGCTTTGCACATTTTCAGACTTTGTCATAGGGTACGGAATCAAGAATTAAAGGTTATAGGTTTAAGATGAGTGGGGAAAGATTTAATAGAAACCCGAGCGGCATTTTTTTTCACACAGAGGGTGGTGGGTATATGGAATGAGCTGCCAGACGAACTAGTTGAGGCAGGTACTATAACAACACTTCAAAGTCATTTGGTCAGGTACATGGGTAGGAAAGGTTTAGAGGGATATGGACTAAATGAGGGCTAATGAGACTGGCCTAGATGGGTGATCTCGGTCGGCATGGACGAGTTGCGCCAATGGGGCCATTTCAGTGCTGTATGATTCTGTGACTCCATTTACAGAATGCCAACATTATGCACTTGCTGGGATATTGATCTGCTATTTACACAGTTACGTGTGTCTCTATCTAGTTATTCACATTCGCACCAAGATTTGTGAGGGCTTCGGAAAAGATGGACTCCTCAACCACGTATTCATCTGAACTATCTTTCTGTGAAATAAGAAACTGCAGATGCTGGTTGACACCGAAGATATATAAAAAATGCTGGAGTAACTCAGCGGGTCAGGCAGCAGCTCTGGAGAAAGGGAACAGGTGACCTTTTGGGTCAGAACCCTTTTCCAGACTAACCTTCTGTTCCTTTCCTCACTAGCATGTGGCACTGGGATTGATCCAGAGATTACCACAGTTTAGGTCCTACTTTTTAACCCTATAAAAACTCCCTATATTAATCCCAGAGGACCTTGTTCCTCTTCCTACCTCTGTCATTGGTACCAATGTGCACAACTGCCTCTGGCTACTCAACCTCCCCATTGAGAATGTTCTGCAACCACTCTGAGACATTCTAGACCCTGGCACCAGGGAGGCACACACCATCGTGATATGTGAAAGTTTCATCATTGATTGCAGGAATCTGCTATTCCAGATTTACAAACTTGCACAGTCGACTTTGTAAGTGGTCATTTCAAAATATATAATGAAGAAAGCCAAAATTAAATGTGCACTCACGAACATTTCTTGTAATATTAGTCAATCTCATGAAGCCTTACGCAATATAGTAGATTAAATTATAATAGATGCTATAATTGATGGAGATAGTTTCGAAGGAAATTGATTTCAGTGAAATTCCACAAACCCAAGAAACCTTTTACAATATTAATAAGTTTTATCACGTCAGAAGATCAATTAAGTTAAGAGAATTATCAAATAGATATTGGGCTGCGGTTATGCAGCACATCTCACCTTTCACTCTATTATTCCACTCACCATGTACTGACCCAGGAGGCTACGACCACTTCTAATATCTGGTCCCTTATATGGCAAAGCCCCAAATCTCATTAAAAAAATAACTTTAGCTACATTTTTTTGATTTTATATGTTTTTAATCATTGGAGATCTAGACTCCGCTTTGAGCCTGCTAATTTCATAGGATAGTCTTGGAACTGAGGCCTCACAATCCTTTGGAGATGCAAAAAAATAACCAGTGCAGATGTTGGTCTAATGCAAAGGGAAGCAGTTCAAGACCATTTATACTGTACATTGTATTTCAACAGTTCATGAACTGAAAGACTGTGAGGTTAGAGTAATTAGTGGGATGGGGAGATATCATTGAGAATCACAATGATAAGTGAGTGAAAGCTCTGAGTCAGTCAAGTAAACTGAAGACAAAGGCTGAGTAGATTATGGAACTGCAACAAACGGAATAGGCACTGCTGAGGATCCGGACATGAAGCTATGACAGAAGTTCAAGGTTAATTAATGTACATTTGTGCAGTTTCTTGTGTCTTCCAACATGAAATTCTTTTTCCAATTTTGTTCATTTTCCCTGCTCTCTATGTGGTCTCTTCCACGTTAAGGAAATTTAAAGAGATTGGATGAGGAGTTTGAGAAATACTTTATTTTAAACATCAAGCATTATCTCAAGCTTCTTACTGTCTTTTATTTCAATTCTTCACCCCCCACTGCCCTGTTGACCTCTCTGTCTCCAACCCATTCCTACAAATCTCAATGTCAGTTTGAAGAATAATCTAGATTTTTAGATTTTCAACAATGAATCAAATGGTTTCAGGGACATTTATCAGTATTTACACTTCACGGTTTCAGTATTCAGCTTTTTCTTTGGTAATTTAAGATAATTGATCTGGTTTTCCCATTTATACCTCCTCCAAACTGACCTTTTCTTATTCACTGATCCCTCTACCACCTTTTCTTCTCCCTGTGGGGGTCACCTCTTTTGCCATTTAATCTCTCTTGCCTTCAGCCATATTGCAAATAAACCCTTGTGTTCTCATGCCTCCCAACCTTCTCTGCATCTTTAAATTAATTAAATTAATTTTTTTTCCCAATTCTGAAGAAAGGTCAGGAACCAAGGAGGGCAAAGGGGTTGACAGTATCAGAACATTTATATGCTCATTTGCTGACTACTCAGAGAGAAAAAATGAAGATTTTTTAATTGGATATTAAACATTTTTTTTCAGGTAGGGGCTAACCAGATGTGTTGCAATAATCTTTTCTGGGTCCCGGAAATTTCTATCTTCCAATTTACCTAGAAAGCTTCAAAATTATACTCACGCTATTTCACCACTTTTTAACAAATTAATCTCTGCGTCTTGCATAGGTTGACTGGATTCATCTTCCGTTGGCATTCTTGGACCCTCTACTGATGGTATATCACTTGCTGGACTTCTGAAAAAGTAAGTTCATATCTTTAGATGTACAATATCTTTAGTCGTGTGAATATATATATATATATTTTAAAATTCAATTATTTGTAAAAATTAATCCTGATAATTGATAAATTAGAGTTCTTTATTTTATACATTATGATTGTTGCCACAATTCTGACCTCTACTCATATGAAACAATTGGAAATGTTTATTTGGTTACAAAACCTTTTCATGAAAATTAAGTGCACGATGCATCAAAAAGTGTTCTACTTGTTGCAAACAGTCCAATTTTGTGTGGCACTAATAGTGCCAAATTGGGTATATCAAATAGAAAATGGCAAAAAAAAACCAGCTCAATCACCATATTGATCAATGGTGATTATATTTATTCACAAAATGCTGGAGTAACTCAGCAGGTCAGGCAGCATCTCAGGAGAGAAGGAATGGGCGACGTTTCGGGTCGAGACCCTTCTTCAGACTGATTATATATATTCTTGGAGCTTCGTCACTAAGTCAACCGAATTTGCACTCACAAGTTGTTCTGACTTTGGAGTAGAAGTCCTTCAAGGTACATAAACAAAATCATGGATACAGGTTTTATAGTAACGTGAAATTCAATATGAGAACCTTTATATGTAATTTATGTGCAAATTATATAATTTATTTTGCCATGTTTGTCTGTCTATGTGCCTATGATGCTGGCTCAAGCAAGATTTTTCAATATTCCTAAACATACTTGAGCATATGACAATAAACTCAACTTGACTCCAAAGACGTACAGGTATGTAGGCTAATTGGCTGGGTAAAAATGTTATTAAAAAAAAAAAAAAATTGTCCCTAGTGGGTGTAGGATAGTGTTAATGTACGGGGATCGCTGGGCGGCACGGACTTGGTGGGCCGAAAAGGCCTGTTTCCGGCTGTATATATATGATATGATGATATGACTGCAGAATTGAACTTGTGATTATCGACTGAACCTAATGATAAAGAGATACATTAGCGACACATGCGTGGCATAATGCCTACTTTTTTTGATACTTTTAGCTCATAATAAGTTTTTATTTATTTTTAAGAATTGAATGCATTTCATCGGGGGATTAAGCACCTATTTTGTGCTCAATAGATACATAGCCAATAGGTGCAGGAGTAGGCCATTCGGCCCTTCGAGCCAGCACTACCATTCAATGTGATCATGGCTGATCTGATCATCCACAATCAGTATCCCGTTCCTGCCTTCTCCCCATATCCCTTGAATCTGCTACCCCTAAGAGCTCTAACTCTCTTTTGAATGCATCTAGTGAATCGGCCTCCACTGCCTTCTGTGGCAGAGAATTCCACAAATTCACAACTATCTGTGTGAAAAAGATTTTCCTCATCTCAGTTCTAAATAGCCTACCCTTTATTCTTAAAGCATGGTCCCTGGTTCTGGACTCTCCCAACATCGGGAACATGTTTCCTGCAAACATTTGCCATTCAATTTTAGGTCCATTATTACACTCTCCACCACAGATGTATTCAGCACACTTGAAACAGACAGCTATATCCAAAGAAGTGGTCCTGAGAGCTGTCTCTGGGAGATAGCTTTTAAGGATAAAAATAAATTTACTCATTCCTTTGTTGAAACAATTTTCAGTAAATTCAACCATGAATTGACTTGTCAGAAGCACCATCAAAATTAAAAAAATAAATTATATACATGTATAACTTTCACACTACTTGTGGAGATATATTTTTAACATTCCCTTTCTGAAACCACCTCTCAGCTGCTTTCCACTCCACAGTTGCTCCGTTGCCCTGTAACTATTTTAGTCTGTATTCAGTTTCTGTTTCTCTCATGTTTTGTATTTTCACTGTTGCTGCTATCAATAAGTATGTGTGTACCACCTCTCTTCCAATTAGTTTATGTGGCACATACATTCAGGGATATCTCAATCGCTGCACGTGCGAGCGCGTGCACGTGAGTGATTTGGGGAGTGTAGGTGGAAACAAGCTGTTTGACTGGCTGTGGGGTACAGTTCAGTTCAGAGAAAATTGAAGAAAGCTGCATAAGATCAGAGGCCAAAGAAGATTAGGCAATCTGGGCAGGATGAAGGTTTGAGATTTTAAAAAAATACTACTCTGGTGTGGCAGCACTCAATCTTGAGGGAGGTAAAGTCTTGTGTTGGGCACAATATAAGTTAGGTCACTTTGTGAACTAAGGCTCACAGAGCCATAGTTACAGAACTCAGCACCATTCTGGGAGAATTTGGCAGCAGTGTTCTGTGCTCAGGGGGAGCTGAGGTTCTGCCAATGCACTTTTGGACCTGGAGTGACTCAGCATGGGACATGGTGAAGGTTAGGATATAATATTTAGGGCAAGTATTGGGGAAGTTTAGAGATAGAGTGTGGAAATGATGCTTAAGTGTTTAAAGGATAAGGCAAACAGGAAATAGACATTAAGCTGATAGAAAACATGTTAAAGAATTGGCATTCAGTAAAGTGGGATGAGCAAAAAGAGATACGAGGTAGATATATGCAACTTGACAGCCAACATTTATTTGTGTGGCGAAAAGAGGTTCTAAGCCCTCAATAAGTATCAAAGGAGCAACTCACAACTGAAGAAATAATGCATTAGCATTCTTAGGCAATTTAAAGCTGCTGAAAGTAGTATTTGACCTACTGCACCAAAAGAAACAGCAAATGAAGAAGGCAGTCTTGAAATTTCAGGTGTCTTTGGACTAAAGTAATTGAAAAAATTGTAGAGGCTAGATGTTTCAAGAAAGAAGAAATTAGTGAGGCAAACCAGGAGAAATAGTCATATAAAGACAATTGATTGACACAAAATGTTGTTCAGCTGAGTGCATTTTTTGAGATTATTTATGACTTTAGACTTTACTTTAGTACAATATCGAAACAGGTCCTTCAGCCCACCAAGTCCAGACTGACTCGCAATCACCCAGTACACTAGCACTATCCTACACACTAGGGATGATTTACAATTTCCAGAAGCCAATTAACCTACAGACCTGTACATCTTTGGAGAGTGGGAGGAAACAGGAGCACCTGGAGAAAACCCACGTGGCAACAGGGAGAACATACAAACCATGTAGACTAACCCCCGCTGTTGACAGTCAAGAGTGTTTTGTTGTCATATGTCCCAGATAGAACAATGAAATTCTTACTTGCTGCAGCACAACAGAATATGTAAACAGTACACTGTAAACAATATGATGAGTGTATATATATACACATACTTACAAGTACACACACACATATATATATATATATATATATACAAACACATATACTCAAAAAACAAACAATTGTAGTGTATTAATAATAATAATAATAATAATAATAATAATAATAATAATAATAATAATGTCTATTGTAGTCAGAGCTTATTTGAAGTTGTAGTGTTTAATAGCCTGATGGCGGTAGGGAAGAAGCTGTTCCTGAACCTGGGCGTTTCAGTTTTCAGGCTTTTGTACCTTCTTCCCGATGGCAGTGGTGAAATGAGCGTGTGGCCAGAATGGTGAGGGTCTCCAATGATGCTGGCTGCCTTTTTGAGGCAGCGACTCCTATAAATCCTTTCGATGGAGGGGAGGTCAGAGCCGGTGATGGACTGGGCAGTGTTCACAACTTTTTGTAGTCTTTTCTGCTCCTGAACGTTCAAGTTGCCGAACCAGGCCATGATGCAACCAGTCAATATGCTCTCTACTGTTCACCTATAGAAGTTCAAGAGAATCCTCTTTGACATACTGAATCTTCTTAATCTTCTCAGGAAGTAGAGGCGTTGATGTAATTGGTTTTACTGATATTAGACAGCAACTCTACTGCTGTGCCAAACCCTTTCTGTTCCAAAGCAGAAATATGGGCATCCTGTTGTGACAGCATAACATGTATACAGCTATTGTAAACAAATCTAATATAGTTGGATTCTGGCAGAATGTAATGCTGATTTGACATTAAAAGTGCCATTTTTTTTAGCTCAAAGCTCTGCTAATGGCTACTTTAAACTTGTATAGCTGAATCTGCTCTCTATTTCAATGGCACTGAATACATCCATGGTAGACAGTATAATGGGGCTAAAATTGATGGCAAATGTCCTTCTTTTAAGTACAAAATGGTTGATTAATTCTCCTACTATATACAGAAAGTAAAAAACTTATTATGAGGCAAAAGTAACAAAAGAAATAGGTGTTTGGTCATTTATATGTTAAATAATACCTGTTTAATGCCTTCAGATGTAAATTTTGTTTACCCCTAAATGCAATGGCACTGACTTAACTGTGATTCAGATACTCAGATCTTAGTAAAGTGTAATGCAGTCACATTTGACACGCTAAGTGCTCTAAGTATTGTTACCTGAAGGTGGAGTACTGTCCCAGGCTTCAAATTTGAATCATGCAGGCTGCTCTGACCACATTTATCACAAATACACACACCCCGACTGCTGCTGCTACCTTCCCATTCTCAACTAGCATCCTTTGTAATGAGAACTCACTGCACAATTTTTCTAGTTCCATACACCACTCACAACATACCTGGACCAACTTCCTCCACTACTCCCACTGCCAATTGCTGTGCCCTGCAGCCCTTCAACCAACATGGACTTATTTCCAGATATAGAAACAAGGAACTACAGATGCTAGTTCACAGAAAAAGGCTGGAATACCTCAACGAGTCAGGCAGCATCCCTGGAAAACATGGATAGGTGACATTTTGGGTTGTAACCCTTCTTCAGACTGATCTTTTTCTGTCTGCTTCTTTTTTGGGACCTATTTCCCTTAGTTCACTTTAAACACATATTGTTTTGGGGATTGCTCCTCCAATGCAGTGATTACTGTTGATTCATTTCTGCAATTCACAGTTTAATACTGATGTCCCGAGGCCGAACAACAAGGTGATACCCCCCAAACACAGATGCATCTACCTATGAGAAACCTACCAAGGACGAATTCTCCTTGGCACGGAGTTCAATAATTAGGGGGCACCGGACTTTTTTTTTAATGGAATGTATGATGTGGGGTCGGAAACTTACTCACTGAATGAGTGCTTCAGGCAGAAACCTTATCACACTTAAGAAGAACCTCAATGAGCACTTGAAATGCAGCAGTCTATAACTAGCAGGGTAGAGGGATTAGCTTTAATCATATTTTCTTAATGTACACCATGGGGAAAATGCCATCCTTCTGTGTTATAAACTTTTAAGATTAACTATTTCCACTCACAAATTAATTTTTGGGTGGCACAGTGACGCACGTGACAGTAAGGTTGTTGCCTTACAGCGCCAGAGACCCGGGTTCGATCATGACCATGGGTGCTGACTGTACGTTCTCCCTGTGACTGCGTGGGTTTTGTTCGGGAGCACCGGTTTCCTCCCACATTCCGAAGACACTCAGGTTTGTAGTTTAATCATCCTGTAAATTGTCCCTAGTGTGTAGAATACGGGTGATCGTGGTCTGGGAGATCTTGGTGGGCCGAAGGGTCTGTTTACACATTGTTCCTCTAAACTAAACTCAACTAGAATCACTGTATTCTGTGCCTAAATAACAGAATAGATTTCAAAATGCACAATAATAATGTACAAATGTACATTTTTATCAGGATGTAACATATGCAATAATGGGGAAAATATAATGTTTAATGTGTAGAGCTCCTTAAAGAGAAGAATTTTCAGAGAAATTAATGGCATGCAATTAGGTGGAGAAAGTTTAAAGATATGACTAAAAGATTAAAAGTTAGTTTCAACTGAGTGACTAGAAGTATGTGATGATCTTTCAATGCCAAGAATAGTTTTCTTCGCCTCAAACTATATGTTATTTACTACATATCAGCATTTAACTGAGAACAGAGGAATATCACTTCCTTTTTCCAAGGACAATGATTTCTGTTTCATAATCCAAGTACATGCTCAGAAAGCAAGTTGTGGAGACGGTGCAGTGAGAACATAAGTCAATTAATGCAAAAACACATTATACCTTCAAAAAGATGGCCCAGGTAAAAATTCTCTTGTTTGTAAACCATGCCTTCTGTTTTTGTTGAAGTATCATGTTTGCTTTGCAAGTATTAATGAAATGCACATGACAGCACAGCTGCAATTGTAAATACCAGACGCAAAGTTTAAAATTATGTTTAACTTTGTATACTTAAAATCTACTCTTTAATAATTATCAGTTGTTTTATTTTTAGTTCCCCAATACGGAGACTTCAGTCATCACCAATGATAGTTGGGATTTTGCCTTGCTGGATCCTTCACTTTTTTCAACAGCCTGTGAAACATCAAGTGTCAGAAACTTTGGTAGGATTTTCATGCCCAGTTTATATGCAGCAATATTTGTGACAGGGCTTCTGGGCAATTTGTTGGTCATTGTGACATATGTCCTTTATGTGAAGCAGAAGACCATGACAGATGTCTACGTGATGAATCTAGCGATCGCTGATTTAATCTTCCTTTGCACCCTGCCATTCTGGGCAATCGATGCATATAATGAATGGATATTTGGAACTCTTATGTGCAAAATTATGAATGGTGTGTACACTGTAAATTTCTACAGCTGTATGTTAACTCTTGCCTGTGTAAGTGTCAACAGGTACAATTTGATTGTTCAGTCAACAAAAATGCTGAAGAGTAAAAAGAAAATATTTCATAGTAAGTTAGTTTGTGCAGGGGTTTGGTTGCTTGCAATCATGCTGGCCCTTCCAGAATTTATATTAAGTGAAGCATACCCTGGTATGCCTGACAAAGTTATATGTACTATGGTGCGCCCTCCTAATTCAGACATCATCATGGTAGGAGTCCATGTATTGCAGATGGTTGTGGGATTTTTAATCCCCTTTGTGACAATGATTATTTGCTATACAATCATTGCAAAAACTCTACTCCAAGCTAAGGGCTTTCAGAAGAGTAAATCATTAAAGATTATTGTTGCAGTTGTAATTGCATTTATGATTTGTGAACTGCCATTTAACATTATACTCTTAATGCAAACTGTATCGATCATAATTAATGAAAGCATGAGTTGTGAGTACAGTCTAAATTTAGACTATGCAATTATCATAACAGAGAGCATTGCCTATGTACACTGCAGCCTCAATCCTATTTTATATGTATTTCTTGGAGTGAAGTTTAGAAACAACTTCTTAAAGATTTTAAAAGATGCTGGATGTATAAGTGAAAGACTATTGGCGGGGTATTTGAAAATTGAGTGCGAGACATCACAACAAAAATCAGGAATATCTGAAACAACAAGTTTGCACCCTTTATAGAAAATACATGGTGCATTGGGATATTTACATGTACATCATGGGAATCAGCATTAGAATTGTACGTGCTTTCTTAATCTTCTGCTGTAAATGGTGGGCATTTTCTACTTCAAATTTAACTCAGGCTTTGAAGAACAAGACAGAATGTCATACAGCATCAAATTCTACTCTGTATCTTCAAGCATACACATTTGCATGTATAAAATATGTTTAAATGTGTGCAAATGAAATTGCATCATTAAATATTTGATAATATTTTTCAATATTCATGTCGTGTTTTTTTTAATTAATTGGTACAAATGCAGATCTTGAAAGAAGGCAAGAATAAAAAACCATTGTGTAGGAAAGAACTGCAGATGCTGGTTTAAAACAAAGATAGACACAAAATGCTGGAGTAACTCAGCAGGACAGGCAGCATCTCCAACCAATAAAAACTATTGATTGAGTATGTGATTTGAGAATGTGCAAAATCACAATCTATGGAGGTGCTTCCGAAACAGTGAAGATAGAAATTATTTTTGAACATAAATTCAAATTAAATAAGATCATAAATACAGGTTCAGCAACAACTAATTTGTTTATTTTTTATGAACATTGATTGGTTTACTACGCTTATCTTTTTTTATGGAGAAACGAATGGAACTGAAAGCCAGAGTGCTGCAAGTAGTAATGATGGTAAAGGGCCTGGTTCCATGCTGTATCTCTAAAACTAAAACAGTCATTATCGCTAAATAATGCAGTTTATCCGATCGTAACAATTGTGCACCTTCTACGTATTTTTTAAAGAACTCTAGATTGAGAAAAACTGCTTTTCAGGAGTTCAGATTGGTATCCTAGTGATCTGCTTCAAGTAATTGAATCATAGCGCAGTCATGTCATCTGCATCTGTTTTTAAAGCTCAGGTTCCTTTCCAGATAAACAAAGGAACTCTGCACTGCTTCCTCTGCAACTTTCAATTTGCAATTCTTCAACAGTTTGTTTCACACCTTCTACTTTAATCTCTGGTGCAGGAAGGAACTGCAGATGCTGGTTTACACTGAAGATAAACACAAAATGATGAAGTAACTCAGCGGGTCAGACAGCATCACTGGAGAAAAGGAATAGGTGGGTCGAGACACTACTTCGGAATGAGAGTCAGGGGAGAGGGAAACTAGAGATAAAGAACAGATTAGAGCCTGCACCGATGACCAAAGTGCACACAATGGTCCATTGTTGGCTGTGCAGAAGGTGATAACTAGGTAAAACTAGCAAGACAACTTGATTCAGGTGGGACCTACAATGACATACACATCAGGTGAGAGAGGAAATGCAAGGTTTACTTGACATTAGAGAAATCAATATTCCTTTTCTCCAAAGATGCTGCCTGACCCACTGAGTTACTCCAGCATTTTGTGTCTATCTTTGATGTAAACCAGCATCTGCAATTCCTTCCTACACCTCAATATTCATATCACTGGGTTATGCGCTGCCCAAGTGAAATAGGTGGTATTGTTCCTCCAAATTGCATGTGGCCTCACTCTGACAGTGGAGGAGGCCCAAGGACAGAAAGATCACTATGGGAATTGGAAGGGGAGTGAAAATGTTTGGCAACTGGTAGATCGCGTAGGCCAAGAGGAACTGAGTGTAGGTATTCAGTGAAACGATCGTCCAGTCTGCGCTTGGTCTCGTCGATAACAAGGGATACAGCAGATTAGATGGAGAAGATGAAACCTCTGCCTCACCTGAAATGACTGTCGGGGTCTCTGGATGGAGTCGAGGGAGAAGGCCTTTGTTCCAAGCATCTGCCTATAAAAAACCCCCTCGCCTATTACGTGACATGTTTTGGCCTGCCTCTCCCGTCCCCTAGCTTTTTCTTTACCACCTCAATTAGACTAAAGAATGGTTCCAACCCAAATCCTCACCTATCCATACGCTCCAGAGATGCTGCTTGTCCTGCTGAGTCACTCCAGCGCTTTGTGTCCTTTTGTATCAACCAGCATCTGGTTTATAACAGCTGCAACTCTGCAAAGTATACCAATTAGGCAGCATTGATGTACTGACACCATACCCTTGATTTTCTTTATGACACACGAACTGATTTCAATAGGTTTGGCATCTCAGCTAGGTTCTAGAAAGGGCCTGAGGGGTTACTGGCTTCTCCAATGAATAAGATGTTATAAATGACATACACATCAGACACTGAATATCACCCAAGAAAATAAAATAGTGGAATGATCCATGCCATGATTGTGCAGCTGATCTGTGACATGTTTAGACAGTCCTTCATGTCCACAAAGTGTTTTTATTCTTTAATTCTGCAGCATCCAGACCTCCTTGATAGTTTCATGGATGTAAACCATATTAACAGCATTTCATATTTTCATACTGCACAAAAAAGCCTGGCAGGTGCTCAGACTAGTGGTTTAGATGAACGTCAGAATTTTGAAAACACACCTTTAAGAGTGAGTCAGGTAGAGAACCCAGAATTAATATTGCCTAATGGACCTTTAAGAATTCAATCACATTGGAAGAACCTCTGCTTTAAGTGGGTAAGCAGATGCTGATTCCGTTGGTTCTTGGGGGAATGTGTCACAATACACAGTGCATCGCACCCTGCTGCGTATGGGGCTGCACACAGAGGACCAACAGCATATTTGGCAGGTGGTCATGTTTTGGCTCATCAGGTCATAATGTTTTGGCTGATCTTTTTCATAACATATAAATCTACAAATGTATTCTTCAAACCAAAACCCAACAACAAACGAGAACAACTATCCTGCTATACCATTACTAATAAACCATGGTCTAAATTTTTAAATGATCTAAATATATCCAACTTTTCAAGTATGACTAGAATGTCTTTGAGTCTCTGAAGTCTAAAGTAAATAACGAAGCACATACCCTTATTTAATACTTGCCAAAGTAGTCAATTTACCTTCCTTAACACCGACGGCATAAAATCCATATATGTGCCATTCTTTTCTCAGATTTCAATTACTTTTTAAAATGTATTGGACAGATGGAACTGTGCATACTTCAGTCCAATGGGTCTGAGATGGCCTTCATCATAAGTCAGCTAGTGAGTGAACTGCTGCCAGCTTCATCTTAGATTGGTGCTCTTGGGTATCCTCATTTTACTTCTCATGTTTCAATGGCATTGTGCATTGAGAAAAACCTGGCATATGTTTTGTTTAGTTTAGATTATTATTGTCACCTGTACCAAGGTACAGTGAAGAGCTTTATTTGTGCGTTATCCAGTCAAAGAAAAGATTTTATGTGATTGCAATCAAGCTGTCCACAGTGCACAGATAAAGGATAAAGAATACAACATTTAGAGACTGATAAAGTCTGATTAAAGATAGTTCAAAGGTCTCCAATGAGGTAGATGGGAGGTCAGAAATGCACTCTAACTCGTGAGAGGACGGTTCAGCTGCCTGATAACACCTGGGAAGAAACTGTCCCTGAATCTGGAGGTATGCGAGTCTCCAACAACTCTCACCAACTTAGAACGCTGGAGAAAGCATTTTATCGGGATGTATCACAGCATGGTTTGGAAACAGTTCTATCCAAGACCTCAAGAAATTGCAGAGAATTGTGGATGCAGCCCAGACCATCACAAAAAACAACCTCCCTTCCACTGACTCCATTTACACCTCACGTTGCCTCGGCAAGGCCAGCAGCATAATCATGGATGAGTCTCACCCAGTCTGAAAAAGGGTCTTGACCTGAAATGTCAACTATTCCTTTTCTCCAGAGTTGCAGTCTGACCCCGCTGAGTTACTCCAGCTTTTTGTGTCAAATCTTCTTTTTGGTTTAAATCTTCGGTTTAAACCAGTATCTGCAGCTCCTTCCTACACGAGTCTCACCCCGGTCACTCCCTCTTCTCCCCTCTCCCATCTGGCAAGAGGTATTGAAGTGCAAAAATGCACACCTCCAGATTCAAGAATAGTCTCTTTCCAGCTGTTATCAGGCAATTGAACATTCCATCAACAACTAGAGAACAGTCCTGAGCTACTATCTACCTCTTTGGAGACTCGTGGACTATCTTTATTTGGACTTTACTGGACTTTATCTTGCACTAATCTTATTCCCTTTATCATGTATCTGTACACTGTGGATGGCACGATTGTAACCATGTATTGTCTTCCTGCTGATAGGTCAGCACGCAACCAAAGTTTTAAAATGTATCTCGGTACACGTGGCAATAAACTAAACTAAACATACACAAATATGCACATAAACAAGATTAACTCAGAACATGAATGTCACTCCCTCTGCTGGTCACTGGCAGCCATAATAGATTTCTTAATCACATTAATAAAAATTCAAGACATCATTTCTCCCATTTCTCAGTAAATCTGGGAACTGACCGAAAAATGTCACAACTCCCTGCGTAAAGTTGTTTCGCATATTCTATGTACTAAATTTCTGAAATGTGATATTAAATTCATGATTCTTCATTCTAGATGGCCAATTATTGGAAACAATCTGCTTGTAACTATTCTATATGACTTTCAAATATTTCTATCAAATTGTGCTCTAATTTGATTTTCGTCTTTCAAAATAACCTTACTACCTCAGTTACCGTCTTTTTATTTCTACATACATAGCCACATCCCGTGCTTGTATTGCTCCCTCAATGTTATCCAGGTATGGTGTCATAATTAAAAAAGGTAACAGAATGTTATGGATTTCGACTCTAAACTTCCAACAATTTATTTTCTCTCACAGATGATGCCTTAACGGTGAAAAACTCCAGCAGATAGTTTGTTGTTTCAGCATATTATTCACTTGGGGAATTCAATACACAAGTAGAGAGGGTAACCTTCAATTATAGGTATAGAAAACTCTTCCAGTCCTGATTAGATATATCCAAGAACACTGTGAGTAGCTTGAGAAAAAGTTCAGCACCCTGGATGAGATATATAAATTTATTATTAAACGTGGGTGAGGTGACGCAAGACTTGGAGGGTGGCTAGTGTTGTGCCTCTATTCAAGGAGGTCTGCAAGGAAAAACGTGGGAACTATAGACCAGTGAGCATAACATTTGTTTTAGGTAGGTTAATGAGGAGGATTCTGAGGGATAAAATATTTCTGCATTTGGATAGATGGGGGCTGATTAGAGAAAGTCAGCTTAGTTTTGTACATGAGAGATTTGTCTTCCGAATATGATTTAAATTGTTTGAAGAAGTTACCGAAAAAATCAGTGACAAAGCTGTAAAAGTTGTCTGTATGGACTTCAGCAAGGCATTTGATAAGGCTCCGCAAGGTAGGCTGTTCTGGAAGGTTAGATCTCATAACATCCAGGGACAGCTAGTTGGCTGGATAGAGATGGTTTCATGGAAGGAAGCAGAGAGTGAAAGAACATGACCATAGAACAGTGCAGCATAGAAATGGACCCTTCTGTGCCAAGTTAAACTGATCTCATCTGTCTGTACATAATCTCTTTCTCTCCATTCCCTGCACTTCCATATGCCTATCTGAAAGCCTCTATTGTATCTACCCTCCACTACCACCATGGCAATGCGTTCCAAGTCTCCACTGCTCTGTGCAAAAAAACGTGCCCTAAACATCTCCATTGATCTTTCCCCCTCTCACCACATGGAAGGTGCAGGGAAAGGAGAGATATGGATCATGCAGAGGCAGATGAGATCAGTTTAACTCACTTGTTTAACTCACTTGTAGAGTTCTCACGATATTTATGGTGGATCTTAATCAGTGTTGAAGAAAGATAAGAATCCTGTTTGACTTTTCAAAATAAGACATGGGAGCAGAGGTATACCATCACGTCCTTCAGCATACTTCACATTCATCAAGATTATATACATAATTCTCTGCCTCAGAATCATTCTGCAATATTTTAATTTGTCTGGGCAAATTTAAACAAAAAATTATATCCTCTCACATCTTTGTATTTTTGCATCTTCTTTAAAACTTTAAAAGTTAATTTACATTACATCTATAGACACAATTTATGTTGGTAACTTGTGTCTGCCCATTTCACAGGTCTGTCATATCCATCCTACTGTTTAATAACTTTCCAAATTTCCTGTTGTATACAACTTTGAAATTACATTGGACATATCCAATTTATTCTTTGATGTGTTCTTAAGCTATTTGTTCAAAGGACTAGATTTTTCTCACATGGCCACCACCTACTGGGCCAACCATAATTGCGTATGTATAAAAGGGAACTGCAAAAGCTGGTTGACACCGAAGACACAAAAAGCTGGAGTAACTCAGCGGCTCAGGCAGCATCTCTGGAGAAAAGGAAAGGGTGACGTTCTGGGTCAAGACCCTTCATCAGATGTCATTGATCTTCAACCATAACTGCTCCCTTGACTGGATGACTATTGGGCTATTTCACAAGGTAGTTTAGGAGTTAATCATATAGGCAGGAGTCACAGGCAACAGTCGGCTAACATATTTCCACAAAATACAATGTTATTAGATGGAATTGTACAATAATTCTGTTTTTTTTCCATGTTATTTAACAACTCTCACTTCATTCCCTATGTCTGCAACCCCAGAATGAAATCAAATAAATTTTCAAACTGGTTATTTTGTCAACATATTAAGTATGGTGTTAATTATTTTTGTTGGGTTGTTTGTGTGTCCAAAGGGCTATCCTTCATAAAATGGTGGTGAAAAGGTATGTTTTGGATGGGTGGACTTTGTCCTTGGAAGCTTTTAGAGTACTGACGCATATTATCTTGCTTCAAGAAAGGTGGAAATAGTTAGAATCACAAAGTATAAAAACAGGCCCTTTGGCCCAACACCATCAAGAAGCCATCTACTGGCATCCTATTTACCAGCACTTGGCCCATAGCCTTCTATGCATTGACGATTCAAGTGCTTGTCTTGATATTTCTTAAATGTTGTGAGAGTACCTGACTCCACCACTCACTCAGGCTCCTGAAGCAATCATTCTCTCTACATTTGCAGACTACCAACAGGACTACGAAAGGTTGAAGCCACTTCATGCAGTCCTGCTAATTTCTGGTATAATTCTGTCTCCCTGTCAGCAGTTTAAAACTAAATCCATTGGCTTGTCACATTTGTCATATTTGATCCAAGCTGAACTGTGGATGGCATTAGTGACTTCACTGAAATTTCGCAATATTATTATTCAGTTCCACCCTGACTCTGATCAACTTAGGGTCCAA
Source organism: Rhinoraja longicauda (assembly GCF_053455715.1). Classification (NCBI taxonomy): domain Eukaryota; kingdom Metazoa; phylum Chordata; class Chondrichthyes; order Rajiformes; family Arhynchobatidae; genus Rhinoraja; species Rhinoraja longicauda. Next base: position 52,130,427 of record NC_135954.1, on the reverse strand, counting down.
GTCCATAACTCCCTGAAAGTGGCAACACAAGTAGACTGAATAGTAAAGAAAACATATGGTATTCCTGCTCTCATAGGTCAGGGCATTGAGTACAAGAGTCAGGAAGTCATGATGCAGCTTTATAAGACATTGGTTAGGCCGCATTTGGAGGATTGAATGTAGTTCTGGTCGTTCCATTACAGGATGGATATGAAGGCTTTCAGAAAGGATACAGAGAAGACTTACCAGAATGATGACTGGATTAGGGGGGGGTTTTAGCTATAGGAAGAGTTTGGACTGATTTGATTTGCTTTCTCTGGAATGCCAGGGGTTGTGGGGAGACCTGATAGAAGTATATCAAATTATAAGGGGCATAGATCAGGTAGACAGTCAGAATCATTTTCCCAGGATGGAAAACTCAAAGCAGTTTGTGTTTTGGGAGATTCTTCCACCAGTTCCTTTCCGTGTGTTTGCTTGTGCTGTATAAAGAAATGTCCTGGAGTCCAAGTAGCTCTTTCAACCGCAATTATACATCATAGGCAGCTTGCACTGTAAGATATCATTTAGCCTAAGAGACATCTGTGATATTATTAGCTCCTTGTTCAATCCCAAATTGAAGCTTTGCTTTGGCCCGTTTGTGCCAAGACTTGACACTGGAATTTTTTTCTTACATCCCTTTTCTTCCCAAGATGCTCTCCCTAAAACCTGCTTCTGAGGCTAAATATTCGGTAATGTGTTCTAATATTGTTCAAAATTGTTTCTCTGGGACTGCTTTGGGTACTTTTGTTGCTTAAAGGCATTATGGAAGTGGACCAATTGCAAATGATGCCTTTGCTTATTTACCACATAAGCATTACATAATGATGAGCACTTCCTGTCTTCATCCCCTATTCATTGTTTAGTTTAGTGTGGAAACAGGCCCTTCGGTCCACCAAGTTCATGCCAAACAACGATCACCGTTACACTCGTTCCAGGTTAACTCTTTTTTTGCATCCTGCACACTATTGGTAATTTACAGAAGCCAGTAAACCAACAAATTGCACGTCTTTAGAATGTGGGAGGAAATCGGAGCACCTGGAGTAAACCAACATGGTCAGCGGGAGAATGTACATACTCTGTACAGACAACACCCAAAGTCAGGATCAAACCCGGGTCTCCGGCGCAGCAACTCTACCGCTGTGTCACTCTATCTAAAGGCATAACCTTGCTGATAGTTCCACCACTCTTCAGCCAAAGACCAAAGTCAAGCAACCTGTTCAGATCACCAGTGTCAAAACAAACTATTTGACTGTAGAGTGGGCATGATTGACCAACCCTGCTGCAACAAAATTTGCATCGGAAGATGTTGAGCAGACACCAGATTGTCTGTTTTTCCTAGTTCATGACCCAATTGCAGCACCCCCTATATAGTAACTGTAGACTGACCATGCCATTAAATAACATTGGGGTGTTGGGGGGTGGGGGGATTGGCGAACAGGACTTTGGTATACAGGGCCAAATAATTTGAATTAAGCAATGGTTAACAGTACTTTCTAAGGATGTTAAATACTCCCATTGTAAATGTTCAATTATACAAAACATTTGTTCATCCTTAAAATATTTAGCTAAACTACAGAGTGCAATATTTGGTCATGTTTTCTTTTTATACAAAATACATGAAAACTCAATGTAGTTTATGTTTTGAGAAATTGTTCCACCAGTTCCTTTCTGTGTGTTTACTTTGTGCTGAGTAAAGAACTGTTACTTCTACCGCTCTGGAATCCAAGTAGCTCCTTCAACCACAATTGTAATCAAAGGCAACCTGGACTGTGAGGTCTTTGGCTAGATATGACATGGCAATTGCAACAATAAAGGTTGAAACTATGACTGTGGATATTCTCACTGAACCGCAAATGTCACATATACCCACCTACACTGAAGTTAAGGTAGCAGAACTGCTTCTTAGTCTTTCTGTATTCAGGAAGAATATAGCATTCATTATTTAAGAATTCTATGCATCGACAACATATACCACCATCTAGCTTGTCGTGGTAACTTGTCCTGCTATTTAAGCTCCGTTATTCTCCTAATCATGCTGCATTTTTAAAGCATTATCTATTAACATACCCATGCCTAGGACAACTGGCTGTGTTAGAATAGAGAGTCATCCAGTGTGGATTCAGGCCCTTCAGCCCAACCTACCCATGCTGACCAACATGCCCTATCTGCACTAGTCCCACCTACCTGCGATTGACCCATATATATCCCTCTAAATCTATACTGCCCATGTGCTTGTCCTGAAGTTTTTTTTAAATGTTGTGATAGTACCTGTCTCAACTAACTCCTCCAGCGCCTTATTCCATATACCTACCACCCTTTGTGTAAAAAATGTTGCCCTTCAGGTTCCTATTAAATCTTTTCCCCCTCACCTTAAACCTATGTTCTCTGGGTTTGTGATTCCTTTATTCTGCTTAAAAGACTCTGCGCACTTTAGTTCAGTTTAGTTTAGAGATACAGCATGGAAACAGACCCTTTGGCCCATGGAGTCTGCAACAACCAGCGATCCCAGCACATTAACATTATCCTACCCACTCTTGGGACAATTTCACATTTATACCAAGCCAATTAACCTACAAACCTGTACATCTTTCCAGTGTTGGAGGAAACCGATGATCTTGGAGAAAACCCTCTCAGGTCACGGGGAGAGCATACAAACTCCGTACAGACAGCACCCATAGTCAGGATCAAACCCGGATCTCTGGCACTGTAAGGCAGCAACTCTACCAATGCGCCACCATGCTGCTTATCCTATCTATTCTTCTCATGATCTTACACACTTCTAAAACATCATCACTCATCCTCCTACACTCCAAGGAATAAAGTCCTAGCCTGCTCAACCTCTCCCTATAGCTCAGGCCCTTGAGTCTTGGCAACATCTTCGTAAATCTTCTCTGCACCCTTTCCAGCTTAACATCATCTTTCCTATAACAGGATGACCACAATTGAACACAATACCCTAAGGTGGCCTGAAAAATGTCTCGTACCATGACCTCCCAACTTCTATACTGAATACTCTGATTGATGAAGGTCAATGTGCTGAAAGCCGGTTGACCATCCTATCTGCCTGCGACTTTCAAGAAACTATGCACCTGCACTCCTAGATCTGTCTGCTCTACAACACTCCCCAGAGCCCTGCCATTCAGTGTCTAGGTCCTGCCCATGTTAGACTTCCCATAATACAGCACCTCATATTAAACTCTATCAACCATTCCTCAGCCCACCTGTCCAACTGGGCATGATTCTGCTGTAATTTTTGACAACCATTTTCACCATCTACAATACCATCCACTTTAGTGTCATCTGCAAACTTACTAATTATGCCTTGTACGTTCTCATCCAAATCATTGGCAAAGATGACAAACAGCATTGGGCCCAGCACTGAATCTTGGGGCACACCGTTAATAATAGGCTTCCAATCTGAAAAATAACCTTCTACCATCACCCTCTGCTTCCTCCCATAAAGCCAATTTTCTATCCAGTTGGCTATCGCTCCTTGGATCCCATGCGATCTAACCTTCAAGAACAGCCCACCAAGCGGAACTTTGTCAAATGCCTTGCTGAAATCGCTATCTACAACGTCTACAATTATGCCCTCTTCCATCTTTTTGGTCACACCTTCATGAAACAGCAACATTTGTTCAAAGTCTGTCAACATCAGCCAAACCTTTGTGGAATTTAAACGCCCACAGAAGTCAGTCAGCAACAAACCTCAAGTACTTGGTGATCTCTTTAAATCACTGTGGAGGACCTTCGTTTGCAAGGTTAAGAGGCAACAGTTGGGAAAGATGAAAACCAAAGTGCAGTAGGACTTGGCCCCTTGTATACTTCGACCGTTCTGTAATTATCCTCCTGCAATAGACCTCAATTCAGAATCAATTTGGAAAAGTTGCATCCGAAAGTAAATATGCATTGAGCCAAATTGTTGTCTCTATAATCATTAATTCACAGAGTTTTATCTTTTGACTTCCTCCTTTTGGGAATGTGTACTTGAATTATTTATTTTTCAATAATCTCCCATTGCTTATTTATCATTTTATCAAAAGATTTTTGGTTCCTAAATCACTTTTCAACTCATGCCATGATCACATTGAATGGCGGTGCTAGCTCGAAGGGCCGAATGGCCTAGTCCTGCACCTATTGTCTATTGTCATGCTATTTTCCTGCCTCCAGTATATGATTGTTACTTCTCCTTTCCTCTAATGGCTCCTTGCGATCATTCAACTGCTTCATCATTTTGCAAAATTATGACAGTATTTTTCATTAATACTGCATACCTTCTCACTGTTTAACCCCAGCTTATCTTCTAGTTTCCATCTTACTCAAAGGATGTGAAGCGACAATTCCATTCACTCATGAGTATTGCTTTAAAGACATTGCTGAAAATGAAATATGTATTAAAACAGAAATAGGATCATCATTCTTTCCTTACAGTCCAGTTGGAAACAAAACTACTCCATTTAATTTCTTTGTACCAATATCCAATGAAATGTCTGACAAAGGAAAGCTATCAAGTCTGAATAGATCCAATAAATCTTCGAGTCATCAAGTCATAGTCATACAGCATAGAAACAGGTCCTTTGGCCCAAACCGTCCATGCCAACTGAGATTCTCATCAAGCCAGCCCCATTTGCCCTAAAATGGTTAGCAACTGGGAAATCCAGCAGGCCATGGCGGACTGTGCACAAGTGCTCAACTTGGGTAGCTTACAATGGTATGAACATTGAATTCTCCAATTTTAGGTAACTAACCTACAATCAATACACACACCCTTTTTCTCCCTCTATTGCTTATGCCCCAGCTGGATTTGAACCCATTTCTCCCCTCTCCCTCCCCACCTCCCCTTACAACTATATTCCTTCCTTTGGCTTCACAAAAGACTATAAAAGTTGTGAAATCCCCAACATCGAAGGGATGTACAGGAGTCCCATATCAGGGCATCAGAGATGTCCTCATTCATTAGGGAACAGAGTTCCCCTCTTCCATTATAGATGAGACTCTCACTAGGGTCTCCTCGATATCCCGCAGCACCGCTCTTGCTCCCCCTACCACCATTCATAACAAGGACAGAGTCCCCCTTGTCCTCACCTTCCACCCCATCAGCATACAGCATATGATCCCCCAACATTTTCGCCACCTCCAAAGGGATCCCACTACTGGTCACATCTTCCCATCTACATCTCTTTCTGCTTTCCACAGAGACAGTTCCCTCCGCAACTCCCTGGTCAACTCATCCCTTCCCACCCAAACCACCCCCTCTCCAGGTACTTTCCCCTGCAACCGCAGGAGATGCAACTCCTGTCCCTTTACCTCCCCCATCGACTATATCCAAGGACCCCAACAGTCTTTTCAGGTAAGGCAGAGGTTCACTTTCACCTTCTCCAACCTCATCTACTGTAACCGCTGTTCCAGGTGTCAACTCCTGAACATCGGCGAGACCAAGCATAAGATCGTTTCACTGAACACCTCTGCTCAATCTGCCTTAACCTTCATGATCTCCTGGTTGTTCAGCACTTTAACTACCCCTCCCATTCCCAATCTGACCTATCTGTCCTGGGCCTCCTCCATTGTCAGAGTGAGGCCCAGCGTATATTGGAGGAACAACACCTCATATTTCGCTTGGGTAGCTTACACCCCAGCGGAGGTAACAAAAAATGCTGGAGTAATTCAGCAGGTCAGGCAGCATCTCAGGAGAAGGAATGGGTAACGTTTCGGGTCGAGACCCTTCTTCAGACTCTTACACCCCAGCAGCATGAGCATTGACTTCTCTAACTTCAAATAGCCCATGCTTTCCCTCTCTCTCCATCCTCTCCCCCTTTCCAGCTCTCCCACCAGTCTTACAGTATCCAACTACATTCTATCTCTGTCCTGCCCACTCCCCTGACATCAGTCTGAAAAAGGGTCTCCACCCGAAACGTCACCCATTCATTCTCGCCAGAGACGCTGCCTGTCCAGCTGAGTTACTCCAGCATCTTGTGTCTACCAGTCACTGCTTCAAAAAGGCAGCAGCATCATCAGAGACCTACACCACCCTGGCCAAATACTCATTTAACCCCTACCTTCGGGAAGAAGGTAGGAGCTTGAAATCTGCAACGACCAGGTTCAGGAACAGCTTCTTCCCTGCAGCTAAAAGGGAGAGGGGAGGGGGGGAGGAGAGGGTGCTGCACATATGCAGGAGAGGTTTGGGCACAACAGGTCAACTTGGTCTAGTTAAACACTACAATCTGCAAATAAGCTCTGAACTACATAGATTTTTATTGCTACTATGGCACTGTTAATGTCTGTTTGTTTTCTATGTGTACCTATGTGTGCATATATATATATTTATGTGTGTGGGGTGTGTGTGTGTGTGTGTGTGTGTGTGTGTGTGTGTGTGTGTGTGAGTATGTGTAAATATACACATACTGAACTTTTATTTGCTGTGTCTCATTTATTATATTGTTTGCAGTGTACTATGTTGACATATTCTATTGTGCTGCTGCAGGTAAGAATTTCATTGTTCTATCAGACATGTAACAATAAAACACTCTTAACAACACACACATCTTCTATCGATATCTCACACTTTTTGTCTTTTCATCTCTGGACTTTGTTCGACCGTCGCTCACCAGGAAGAAGAAAAAATTGTATGGCTATGGTGAAGGTGCAGTGGAATAAACAATTGTGTTGGATCATTCTACAAAGAAAACTTTTTCTATGAAAAAGTGCATTGAAAAAAACTGCTACAGTTGCAACCCCCTCAAACCCCGGAAACACACAGTAAAAACACAAGTATGCATCCTCCCTCAGCATATCATTATCAAGCAAAATCATTGATGAATGTTGAAAATCATTTTAGCGTGCAACGTTGAGATATTTATGATTCAAAACAAGGGGCACGCATCTACTGTCACCCAAGTTGTGCAATTTTCCATAATTGTGGTAAGTTTCAATATAAGCTACTTTCAATGTTTACTTTTAAAAGATGCATATAAAGTATTCATTAAAATATGCATTTAAAATTGTGCATTTAATGTCAATTTAATACATTTAAATGAAATAAATGGCATTAGGAATAATAAAGTCCTTTGTGTTCACACAAAATGTGAATAACATTTTACAATAAAAATGTTAGTACAAGTACTTATCATGTCCCAGTACATAAAAAGTCTCTATGCTATATTTCAGGTGTATTCTGCTGATCCAGTTCTGGTGCCTAATTATGGAAGATTATTATTACGATGAAACCAGCACAATTTCTGATAATGTTGGTACGTTCTGTGATATTTCTGAAGTTAAAGATTTTAAGGGAGTTTACTTTCCCAGTTTATATGCAATCATATTTCTGGCAGGGCTTCTGGGCAATTCTTTGGTCATCGTGACTAAGGTCCTTTATGAGAAGCTGAAGACCATGACAGATATCTACATGATGAATCTAGCAATTGCTGATTTGATCTTACTTTGTACCTTGCCACTATGGGCAGTTGCTGCATCTAATGAATGGACTTTTGGAACTGTTATGTGCAATGTTGTGCATGGTGTGTACGCTGTCAACTTCAATAGCTGTGTGTTTATACTTACCTGTGTGACTGTAAACAGGTATCATGCCATTGTTCAAGCAACAAAAATGCCTACAAATAAAAGAATGTATGGCATGTTCATTTGTGCAGCAGTTTGGGTGTTTGCAATCATCCTGGCCCTTCCAGAATTTATATTAAGTGGAACAAATTCTGATGAATCTGGAAAAATTGTGTGCATTATGAACTATCCGCCTAATTCAAGCAACACCATTGAAGTAGGAGTTCGTGTTACACAAATGGTAATGGGATTTTTGATACCATTTGTGACAATGATCATTTGCTACACACTCATTACAAAAACTCTGCTCAAAGCTAAGGGCTTTCAAAAAAGTAAATCGTTGAAGATTATTGTTGCAGTTGTAATTGTATTCATGATCTGTGAGCTCCCATACAATATTGCACTTTTGCTGATAACTATGCAGGTCATCAGTAAAGAACACACAAGTTGTGAGTACAATGCAAATATAGCCTATGCAATTATTGTAACAGAGAGCATTGCCTATATACACTGCTGCCTGAATCCTATTCTGTATGTATTTCTTGGAGTGAAGTTTAGAAACAATTTTTGGAAGATTTTAAAAGATGTTGGATGTATCAGTCAAAAACAATTGCGCAGATGTTTGAAAATTGAGTGTGAAACATCACAGCAGAGAACATGTGTAAGTGAAACAACTATGTATCCTTTGTAAAGCTTTCTGTAAATATCAGTATGTGTAATTGAACTTTATATAAAATGGTTTTAGAATTCCTTAAGAATGTTCCTAGTCTCCTGTTATAACTTCGAAAAAGCAAAAACATCCATTTCTAATTCTGATCCCCTTTTTTCTTTCACTTAGTATAATCCATTTGTTTTAAGCAGCAGCACAGTGGTAGAGTTGCTGCCTTATAGCACAAGAGACCTGGTTTTGATCATGATGAGTACTGTGTGTATGGAGTCTGTACGTACTCCCTGTGGCCACGTGGGTCTTCCCCAGGTGCTCCGATTTCCTCCCACATTCCAAAGACATGCAGGTTTGTTGGCTAATTGACTTCTGTAAATTGTCCCCAGACTGTAGGGTAGAACTAATGTACGGGTCATCGCTGGTCAGCGCAGACTCAGTGGGCCCAAAGACCTGTTTCCATGCTGTATCTCTAAACAGTGTAAAAAATTGCTTACCGATGCAATCAGTAAGAAGCACATACATTAAATGTTTCTCTGAATCCACTGGAATATTTAAAAAAATTACAATGTTTTTCAAGAAAATTACGTGATTTTCATTCCGAGGGAGAAGATTGTGGATTGTGGTGGATGTTTATGTTAAATTTTATTTTATGTGGCTGTGTGTCTTGTTGCTTTTCACTTAGTATGGTAACTCAAATTTCACTGTACCTTAATGTTACATGGGACAATAAACTGACCTTAAATGTTTAATTGAACTCGAAAGACTTCCTGAAGACTTAGTGTTTTCCTCACACCATCTCTCTACAAATAAACAAGAAGAAATGGCTGGCTGATTTGGGGAGATTACAATCTAAGGGAGAAGCAATAATAATCAGAAAAACTATTAACCAGCCTTCATCAGTAAATAATCGGGAAAACTATTAACCAGCCTTCATCAGTAAATAATCGGGAAAACTATTAATCAACCTTCATCAGTAAATAATCGGGAAAACTATTATCCAACCTTCATCAGTAAATAATCAGAAAAACTATTAAGCAGTCTTCAAGAACTATTTCAAAATGTAATCTACAAACATTTATCAATTTTGAAATTAAATGTTCAGCTGTGTCAAAAACTAGCATTATTATTTACAGAGAGAGCAAACTACCAGCTCACAGCAAGAAACCACTAAGAAACGGAGTTTGGAAACTGGCATGACTATGAGACATTCTCAAATGTATTGGACGAACAATGTTAATTGACCTACATCAAACTATGTGTCACACATCTTCAATTACGATTTTGTGTACCATACTGTCAGAGATCAAGGAAGGTTTCTGGACTGATTAAGTTTTGACTGATTGAAAGATACAGTATGTGGACCCATTGAGTCCACACCGATCATCCATCACCCAAGCAGACCAGTTCTATGTTATTCCACTTTTGCATCCGCTCTCTACACACTAAGGTGATATAGAGACGCCAAACAACCTGAAAATCTCCACATCTTTGGGATGTGGAAGGAAACTGGAGCACCCGGAGGTAACCCACGTGGTCACAGGGAGACCGTGTAAACTCTACACAGACAGCGCCCTGGTCAGCAGCTCTACCGGCTGGGCCACTGCGCTGCCTTGTAAATGTTGCAATTTATCACATTAAACAGGGACATATGCATAGTTGTTTTGCCAATCAGCAATTGAGGTATTTGTATATACAGAGTCAATTTATACTGCAATAAAAATATTTTTTCAGTGCCTGCGGTTTTGTGCTCAGAAGCTTTTAGACTCTGTGATCTACTTTGTGCCAATAAAGGTGTTTGAATATGAAGAGGGGCTTGTCAATTGAGATGTACTCTATTGCAAATATGTAATTACAATGGTTATCTAGAAATAAAATGTGGAATTATAACTGCAGAAATCACCTTCAATCATTTGCTGTTATGTTTGTTCTTAAAGAGTATTAAATCCCAATGCACTTTGAGTTCAGAGTGATTCTCCTGGAAGATGCTTCTGCCATGTCTGCTCCTGAAAGTCAGCTTGTGCCGAAATGATTTTTTACATGCACAGCTCCAGTCTTCATATGGCATAACAGTCCACATTATCAAGGAAAGTTCAGGGCAACATCTGGCGAACACCAAAATATGTACGGATTTTAAGACTACATTTTTGCCACTTCAGACACCAAAAGGAGTCGTAATGCATTCACCAGTGTAGATCTAAATGCCATTTCACAAATGAATAGATGAGAACCCCCATCACGTAATTTGATAAAGCTTCCTTGAAACATGCTAAAATAAATTGAATGTGTTGCCATGGGCGGTATTGAATAAGCAGATAAGTAGGATGGAAGTGCCAATTTTAGGGATATTTAACTTAAGGAGGATTGTGATTGGCAAGGGAACCATAGATAAGATTGATTACGCGTACACATGAGCCAAAAGAGGTCATGAGAAAGGGCCATAAGGGGCCACGAAAAAGGGGCAAAAGGGGCACGGAATAGTTTGGCGAGTCAGATTAAAGAAAATCCCAAAGCTTTTTATAAACTATTTAAAAGACAAGAAGATAAAAAGGGAGAAGAAAGGCCCATTCAAGGATAACAAAGGGAATTTGTGCTTGGAGTCTGCGTATGTAGGCAAGGTACTTTGCGTCTGTTTTCACCAAGGAGAAGGACACGGAGGACAATGAGGTCAGTGTAGAGAATACTAATATGCAAGGGTAGTTTGTAATTAAGGAGGTGCTGTTGGGGCTCTTGAAGAGCATTAAGATGGATAAATCCCCAGATTTAATTCCAGGTTATTGAGGGGCTGGAGAGGAGATTGGACGAGCCTTGACAAAGATCTCTTCCTCTCTAGCCACATGAGAGGGCCCAAAATAATGGAGAGTCAGCTAATGTAGTCCCTTTATTTAAGAAGGGAAGTAGAGAGAATCCAGGAAATTACAGGCCAGTGAGCCTCATGTCAGTGGTAGGGAAGCTATTGGAGAGGATTCTTTTGTATAGGATTTACTCGTTTGGAAGAGAATCGTTAATTACAGTCAGCATGGCTTTGTACATGGCATCTTATTAACTTGATCAAGTGTTTTTGAGGTGACAAAGATAATTGATGAGGGAGGGCAGTGGATGTTTCCTACATGGATTAAAAAAAGGCATTTGATAACGTCTCCCATGGTCAGCTGATCCAGAAGATTTAGCTGCACAGAATTAACAGTGACTTGGGTGTAAGGATTCAGAACTGGCTGAACTAATACTCTACTTCCTTAGAAGGCGTAGGAAGTTTGGCATGTCCCCCACAACTCTCGCCAGCTTCTACAGATGCACCAAAGCTTTTTAATGCTGCATCCATCCAAGACCGCAGAAAATTGCAGCGAATTGTGGACGCAACCCAGACCATCACACAAATCAACCTCCTTCTATTGACTCCATTTATACCCCACGTTGCCTCAGCAAGGCCAGCAGCATAATAAAGGGTGATCTGCCCCCAAGCCACTCCCTCTTCTTCCCTCTCCCATCAGGTAAAAGGAATAGAAGTGTGAAAACGCACACCTCCAGATTCAGGGACAGTTTCTTCCCAGCTGGCAACTGAATCATCCTACAACCACAGAGCAGTGCTGAACTACTAACTATCTCATTGGTGACCTTCGGACTACCCTTGATCGGATTCTGCTGGCTTTACCTTGCACTTTATTCCCTTATCATGTATCTATCCACTTTGTTTTGTCTTTCTATTGGTTAGCATGCAACAAAAGCTTTTCATTGTACCTCGGTACATGTGACAATAAACTATACTAAACTAAAACTAAACTAATAGAAGACAGATGGTTGTGGTGGAAGGACAATGGTCAGGCTGGAGGGCTGTGACCTGTGGGCTTTCACAGGGATCCATGCTGGAACTGCTGCTGTTGTGATATTGTAGCGACCATGGAGAATGGTCTAGGTCGTCGAACCCTCGGATTGGCCAGCGAGGTCACGTGGGAACGCGACCATGGGGATTGGTCCAGGGAAGGACATCGCTGATTGGTCAGCGATGTCATGGGTGCGTTTGGCGCCCGATTTAGTTAGTTCGTCTGAGTCTTCAAGGAAGACAGTAAGTTTATATTGGTTGTCCTGCGACTTGTTGTTTTGATTCTGTATTCGTGTATTGCGGTTGCAATAAACTTCATCTACAACTACAAGTCTCGGACTCGCCATATTGGTGACCCCGAACGTGATCTGGACGATCACCGACTGAGAAAAACCCGACGCCTCGTTGACGATGACTGAGCAGGGCACACCGGAGTCAAGCGCGGCGGACGTTCATCTTCCGTTATTTTGGACGTACGCACCGCAAGCTTGGTTTATCCACGCCGAGGCCCAATTCCATATAAAGAAGGTGTCGGATGATTCCACGAAGTATTTCTACCTCGTCAGCGCACTATCGCCGGACACAACCAAGCGCGTGATGCGGTTCATAATAAATTCACCTGCGGAAGACAAGTATGAAACCATGAAGAAGGTATTACTGCGGACCTTCGGGTTAAAAAAGCATGGTGGTGCGGCAAAACTTCTGCACCTACCGGAGCTTGGAGACAAACTGCCTTCCGTCCTCATGGCCGAAATGATGGTGCTAGCCGGTGAGCATACGGATTGCCCGATGTTTGAGCAGGCATTCCGCGAAAAACTCCCCGAGGATGTCCGATTGCTGCTTACGGATTGTTCTTTTAAGGACCCCGAAGCATATGCAGCGAAAGCGGACGCGCTCATAGCAGGAAAAAACAAGGCAGGGGATTCCATCAACAAAGTCTCGACATCGGTGACCACGCCACAGCGACGACAAGATGGCGCCACGTCTCCCGCCAATTCTCCAAAAGCCCGCCAAAAAGATCCGCACAAGCGCGGCTGGTGCTATTATCACCTACGATGGGGTAACGAATCCCGCAACTGCCGCTTGCCTTGTACCTTCGCGGGAAATGCCTCGGCCGATCGTACATAGGGGCAGTTACGATTGGCCAGAACCGGCGCCTCTATGTCCATGATCGATTCACGGACACAGAATTTTTGGTGGACACCGGAGCCATTGTCAGCATAGTGCCGCCGACCGACCTCGAAACCAGATCGGGTAAGACAGGTCCCACCCTTATCGCGGTTAATGGCAGCCCAATTCGCACTTTCGGCACACGGAAGATGTCCCTTGCGTTAGGCCTACGCACGTACGAATGGCCATTCATCATAGCCGACGTCAAACAAGCGATCCTGGGCGCAGATTTTCTCTGGGCTTTTTCACTGGTTCCTGATGTCCGCGGTAACGACCTCCGACCCGCTGCTGAAGACGAGCACGTCGCTCCGGCAATCGCCTCCTCGCCCAGCCCTACTGTCCAGGCCGTCGTCGCGGCCCCCGACTCGTATGCTGCGATTCTGGCAGAGTTCCCAGAGCTGCTCGTCCAACGTTTCGACGCGCCTTCAGCTAAGCACGGTGTGGTCCATCACATCCGCACCGAAGGCCCTCCCGTTTTCGCTCGGGCCAGGAGACTACCGCCAGACAAACTGGTGGTGGCACGGGCGGAGTTCAGGAAGATGGAGGAAATGGGAATTGTTCGTCAGTCTGACAGCCCGTGGGCCTCGCCGTTACACATGGTCTCCAAGGCATCTGGGGGGTGGAGACCATGTGGCGATTATCGGCGTCTCAATGCTGTCACCACGGCTGATCGCTACCCCATACCGCACCTACAGGACTTTTCATCTGGACTGGAAGGAGCGGTAGTGTTTTCCAAAATCGATTTGGTGCGAGGATACCACCAGATTCCGGTGCGACCGGAGGACATACAAAAAACTGCAACTATTACTCCGTTCGGGTTGTTTGAATGGTTGCGTATGCCTTTCGGTTTAAAGAACGCGGCACAGGCTTTCCAGCGACTGATGGACCGCGTGGGCAGGGGTTTACCCTTTGTGTTTATTTATTTAGACGACATCCTGGTAGCTAGCCCCTCAGTGCAAGAACACCAGGCCCATTTGCGGACCGTGTTCCAGCGGCTCCAAGACCACGGGCTCATTATTCAACCCTCCAAATGTCAATTCGGCCTCCCTGCTCTCGATTTTCTAGGGCACAGAATTACCCCTGCCGGCGCTGCCCCTTTGCCAGAGAAGGTGGAGGCTATTCGGGCTTTCCCCAGGCCCACCACAGTAAAAGGGCTGCAGGAGTTCGTTGGCATGGTTAATTTCTACCATAGATTCGTTCCGGCGGCGGCGCGAGTCCTGCGCCCGCTTTTCCAATGCCTTGCAGGTAATCCAGTAGAATTGTTGTGGTCCCCGGCCGCAGAGTCGGCTTTTACGGCAGCTAAGGCAGCCTTGGCAGACGCCACCATGTTGGTCCATCCGAGCCCCTCAGCCCCCACGGCCCTGACGGTCGACGCCTCTGACGTGGCGGTGGGTGGAGTTCTGGAGCAGCAGGTTGGTGGCCGTTGGCAGCCTTTAGCGTTTTTCAGCCGGCAACTAAATTCGGCCGAGCTGAAATATAGCGCATTTGACCGAGAGCTTCTAGCTCTCCATTTAGCTGTCCGTCATTTCAGGTATTTCCTCGAGGGCCGCCCATTTGTGGCATTTACGGACCACAAGCCATTAACATTCGCTTTTTTGAAATTGTCTGACCCATGGTCGGCCCGCCAGCAGCGGCACCTCACTGCTATCTCAGAATTTACCACAGATGTCCGTCATATCGCGGGTAAGCTGAACGCCGTTGCTGACGCCCTGTCTAGACCTGCTTTTCCCCCTATTTCGGCGGTGGACTGCGAAGTGGATCCCCAGGAGCTTGCGGAGGCACAGCTCCTGGCGGATACCGTTTCGACGTACCAGTCCACCACTTCGGGATTGAAGTTGGCCCAGGTAGCTTGTGGTTCGGAGGGCACGAAAGTCTGGTGCGATGTTTCTCTTCCTCGCCCCAGGCCGGTAGTACCGCCCTCCCTTCAGCGCCGGGTTTTCGATGCCATTCATGGGCTGGCGCACCCGTCCATCCGCTCCACCTCTGCTTTGGTAGCAGCTCGGTTTGTCTGGCATGGCCTACGGAAACAGGTAGCGGGTTGGGCACGTTCCTGCGTTCCCTGTCAGACCGCTAAAGTCCAGCGCCATGTCCAGCCCCCCGTACAGGATTTCGAAGTCCCGGCTTTTCGTTTTTTTCACATCCACGTGGATTTGGTCGGGCCTTTGCCTTCCTCCCAGGGCTACACCCACCTCCTCACGGTGGTGGATCGGTTCACCCGGTGGCCAGAGGCTTTCCCATTGTCTGACATCTCGTCAGCGTCTTGTGCTAGGACTTTGGCCCTTCATTGGGTAGCCCGTTTCGGGGTCCCGGCAGTTATTACAACTGACAGAGGACCACAGTTCACTTCGTCCCTCTGGGCCGCGCTGGCGGAACTGTACGGGTCCAAATTACAACCCACAACTGCATATCACCCCCAGGCAAATGGTCTCGTGGAGAGGTTCCACCGCCAACTTAAGGCGTCCCTCAGTGCAAGGCTTGAAGGCCCGGACTGGGTAGACCAACTCTCTTGGGTTCTTTTGGGCATCCGGACGGCTCCAAAGCCAGATCTCGGTGCGTCGTCCGCAGAGCTGGTATATGGCTCGACCCTTCGAGTACCTGGAGATCTGTTTCCGGACACTTCAGCACTGCTCCCTACAGTCCCAGCAGCGTTAGCAGCTCTCCGGGAACGGGTGGGCTCCCTGGCTCCAGTGCCGACTTCACGTCATGGGTGTCCCATGGTACATGAACCGTCTTCCCTGAAGGACTGTGAGTTCGTTTTTTTGCGTAAAGATGCCCATCGCGCCCCGTTGCAGAGGGTCTATCAAGGGCCGTTTCGGGTTTTACGTAAAGGAACGGCTACTTTCACCTTAGACATGGGCGGCAAGAGTGAGCTCGTCTCGGTGTCCCGGCTCAAACCTGCCCATTTGGACCCGGATCAACCAGTCCTGGTCGGTCAAACCCCTAGAAGAGGCCGACCTCCGTTAGTTCCGCCCAGTCCACAAACCCCCATTCCGACAGTTCCTCCGGGACCCCCAGTTTCGGCAGTCCCCCTAGGACCCCCCGTTCCGGCAGTTCCTCCAGGACCCCCCGTTCCGGCAGTTCCTCCAGGACCCCCCGTTCCGGTAGTTCCTCCAGAACCTCCCGTTCCGGCTGTCCCACCAAGTCCGGAACCTCCGGCTCCTGTGGTTCAGGCTGTCCCTCTCCGTACTCGTTATGGTCGCGAAATCAGGCTCCCAGCTAGGTTCCGCACCTCGGGTTCTGGGGGGGGTCATGTAGCGACCATGGAGAATGGTCTAGGTCGTCGAACCCTCGGATTGGCCAGCGAGGTCACGTGGGAACGCGACCATGGGGATTGGTCCAGGGAAGGACATCGCTGATTGGTCAGCGATGTCATGGGTGCGTTTGGCGCCCGATTTAGTTAGTTCGTCTGAGTCTTCAAGGAAGACAGTAAGTTTATATTGGTTGTCCTGCGACTTGTTGTTTTGATTCTGTATTCGTGTATTGCGGTTGCAATAAACTTCATCTACAACTACAAGTCTCGGACTCGCCATAATATACATATAAATGACCTAAACATAAACGTACAGGAAAGAACTGCAGATGCTGGTTTAAATCGAAGGTACACACAAAATGCTGGAGTAACTCAGTGGGACAGGCAACATCTCTGGAGAGAAGGAATGGGTGACGTTTTGGTTCGAGTCTGAAGAAGGGTCTCGACCCGAAACGTCACCCATTCCTTCTCTCCAGAGATGCTGCCTGTCCCGCTGAGTTACTCCAGCATTTTGTGTCTACCTAAACATAAATGTAAATGGGTTGATGAGTAAGTTTGCAGGTGACACTCAGATTATTGGGGTTGTGGAGTGTGAGGAAGGCTGTCAAAAGTATACAGCCGGATATAGATCAGCTACAGAAATGGCAGATAGAGTTTAATGGCAGATAGAGTTTAATCCAAGCAAGTATGCACTGTGGCACTTAGGAAGGGGAAAATATACAAAGAATGGCATGAATCTTACAGCATTGATGTGCAGAGGGATCTCGGGGTCCA
This sequence comes from Rhinoraja longicauda, assembly GCF_053455715.1. Classification (NCBI taxonomy): domain Eukaryota; kingdom Metazoa; phylum Chordata; class Chondrichthyes; order Rajiformes; family Arhynchobatidae; genus Rhinoraja; species Rhinoraja longicauda. Next base: position 52,113,180 of record NC_135954.1, on the reverse strand, counting down.
AGTCCATAATTCCCTGGAAGTAGCAACATAAATAGCGTGACAAAGAAGGCATAGGTCATAGGGTCAGGCTTATTTTCATAGGTCAGGGCAGTAGGTATAAGAGTCAGGAAGTCATGTTGCAGCTTTATGGGACTTTAGTTAGGGTACATTTAGAGTAACATGTGCAGTTCTCGTAGCCCCATGATAGGAAGGATGTGGTGGCTTTGGAAAGTGTACAGAATAGGTTTACCCGAAAGATGCTTACATTAGAGGGTATTAGCTACAGGAAGAGGTTGGACAGACTTGAATTGTTTTCTCTGGAATGCCAGGGGTTGTAGGGAGATCTAATGGAATTATATAAAATTACGAGAGGCATAGATCGGGTAGACAGTCAGAATATTTTTCCCATGATGGAAAAATCAAATACCTGATGGTATGGCTTTAAGGTAAGAGGTGCAAAATTTAAAGGAGATGTGAGAGATAAGTTTTTTTTACACAGTGGGTGGTGAGTGGCTGGAATGCACTGTCGGGGATAGTGATTGAAGCAAATACGCTAGTGGCATTTAAAAGACTTTTGGATTGGCATATGTATACGTAGAGAATGGAGGCATGTGAGTTTTTTTGCAGGTAGATTACAGAAAGTCTTGGAATCATGCTCGGCACAGACATTGTTGGTCGAAGGGCCTGCACTTTGTCAATATTGATTACCATATATAATCATTATTATTTTAATACACCATGTTTATATGCAAAATAAAGAATCGTAATCCCAATGTAATCTCACACACTTGTTCGTTGCTCCCAATTTCAATTTTAAATGTAACATTGTAATTTTTACAGGTTATTCTAGATGCCTTTTTCTACTCGATTTGCTATTTACAGCTGCAGTCTACACTCTTCCAACTGTTCATTTTTGGAAATCCACCACATTATTGAACAAGACAAGCATCTCTTTGGACTTCTCGTAAAGGTAGAAAGATTCTAAGGGGAGTAAGAGACGACCGTGGCTGACAAGGGAAGATGTATAACATAGCAAAGATGAGTGGGAAGCTAGAGGTTTGGGAAACTTTTAAAGAACAACAGAAGGTCACTAAAAAGGTAATACGGGGAGAAAAGATAGACAATAGAACAATAGACAATAGGTGCAGGAGTAGGCCATTCAGCCCTTCGAGCCAGCACCGCCATTCAATGCGATCATGGCTGATAACTCTCAATCAGTACCCCGTTCCTGCCTTCTCCCCATACCCCCTCACTCCGCTATCCTCAAGAGCTCTATCCAGCTCTCTCTTGAAAGCATCCAACGAACTGGCCTCCACTGCCTTCTGAGGCAGAGAATTCCACACCTTCACCACTCTCTGACTGAACAAGTTCTTCCTCATCTCCGTTCTAAATGGCCTACCCCTTATTCTTAAACTGTGGCCCCTTGTTCTGGACTCCCCCAACATTGGGAACATGTTTCCTGCCTCTAATGTCTCCAATCCCCTAATTATCTTATATGTTTCAATAAGATCCCCCCTCATCCTTCTAAATTCCAGATGAAGTACGAAGATGAAGTACGAAGGTAAGCTAGCCAAGAATATAAAGGAGGATAGTAAAAGCTTCTCTAGGTATGTGAAGAGGAAAAGATTTGTTGAAACAAATGTGGGTCCCTTGAAGACAGAAACAGGTGAATTTATTATGGGGAGCAAAGAAATGGCAGACAAGTTGGTACTTTGGTTCTGTCTTCACTAAGGAAGACACAAACAATCTCCCAGAAGTACTAGAGGACAGAGGATCAAGGATGACGGAGGAACTGAAGGAAATTCACATTCGTCAGGAAATGTTGTTGGGTAGACAGATGGGACTGAAGGCTGATAAATCCCCAGGGCCTGATGGTCTGCATCCCAGGGTACTCAATGTGGTGGCTCTAGAAATCGTGGATGCATTGGTGATCATTTTCCAATGTTCTATAGATTCTGGATCAGTTCCTGTTGATTGGAGGGTAGCTAATGTTACCCCACTTTTTAAGAAAGGAGAGAGAAAACAGGGAATTATAGACCAGTTAGCCTGACATTGGTGGTGGTGAAGACGCCGGGGTCAATTATTAAAGATGTAATAGCAGCGCATTTGGATAGCAGTAACAGCATCGGTCCAAGTCAGCATAGATTTATGAAGGGGAAATCTTGCTTAATTCATCTTCTGGAATTTTTTGAGGATGTAACAAGTCAAATGGATAAGGGAGAGCCAGTGGATGTAGTGTATCTGGACATTCAGAATGCCTTTGATAAGGTCCCACACAGGAGATTAGTGGGCAAAATTGGAGCACATGGTATTGGGGGTAGGATATTGATATGGATAGAAAATTGGTTGGCAGACAGGAAACAAAGAGTAGGGATTAATGGGTCCCTTTCTGGCAGGCGGTGACTAGTGGGGTGCCACAAGGCTCAGTGCTGGGTCACCAGTTATTTACCATATATATTAATGATTTAGATGAAGGAATTAAAAGTAACATGAGCAAATTTGCAGATGACATAAAGCTGGGTGGCAGTGTGAACTGTGAAGAGGATGCTATGAGGATGCAGGGTGACTTGGATAGGTTGGGTGAGTGGGCAGATGCATGGCAGATGCAGTATAATATGGATAAATGTGAGGTTATCCACTATGGTGGCAAGAACAAGAAGGCAGACTATTATCTGAATGGTGTCAAATTAGGAAAAGGGGAAGTGCAACGAGATGTAGGTGTCCTTGTACATCAGTCACTGAAAGTAAGCACGCAGGCAGTGAAGAAAGCTAATGGCATGTTGGCCTTAATAATGAGAGGATTTGAGTAAAGGAGCAAATAAGTTGTTCTGCAGTTGTTCAGGGCCCTGGTGAGACCACATCAGGAGGATTGTGTGCAGTTTTGGTCTCCCAATTTGAGGAAGGACATTCTTGCTATAGAGGAAGTGTAGTGTAGGTTCACGGGGTTAATTCCCAGGATGGCGGGACTGTCATATGATGAAAGAATGGAACGACTGGGCTTGTATTCACAGGAATTTAGGATGAGAAGGGATCTTATAGAAACGTATAAAATTATATTAAGGGATTGGACATGCTCGATTCAGGAAACATGTTCCCAATGTTGAGTCCAGGGCCAGGGGCCACAGTTTAAGAATAAGGGGTAGGCCATTTAGAACTGAGATGAGGAAAAACATTTTCATCCAGAGAGTAGTGAATTTGAGGAATTCTCTGCCTCAGAAGGCAGTGGAGGCCGATTCACTGGATGCATTCAAAAGAGTTAGATAGACTCTTAGGGCTAGCGGAATCAAAGGATATGGGGAAAAGGCAGGAACAGGATAATGATTGTGGATGATCAGCCATGATCACATTGAATGGTGGTGCTGGCTCGAAGGGCCGAATGGTCTACTCCTGCACCTATTTTCTATGTTTATATTTACATTTTACCCCCTTTGAAGTCTCAATATTCTTACTCTACATTGTGGAATCTAATTCCACTAATATTGCTAACATTATTCGCTCAAGATTTTATATCAATATGAAAAAGAATAGGAGTATGTACTTTCTTTATTCTAAAATGAAAAATACAAAGTGCTGGTGCAACTCAGCTGGTCAGGCAGCAGCTCTGGATCTCAAAAGGATAGGTGACACTTCAGATCAAAACTTTTCACGATGAAGGTTCCCGACCCGAAACGTATCCTTTTTCTCCAGAGATGCTACCTGACCCACTGAGTTACCCCAGCATTTTGTGTCTATCTTTGACATAAACCAGCATCCACAGTTTAATGTTTCTACTACTTTCTTTATTTGGATCATTTTATAATTCCAGCAAGTCAAAATGCAAAAAAACACCACTTTTGAGTTTCTGGAAGTATGTCATTTATTTATAACTTTAAATTGCTCACATTTAAATGCCAAAGTATGAACTAATAATTGGAGCAACCAGAAGATAGAAGATGACGAAGAAAAAATTCAACATCTGATAAAAGGATTTAACACCTACTGAATGAAGTAGGACCTACTCATATCACAAAACCACAAAATTTGACAGAACTTCAAACCTCTTTAGAGCAGAGATGGTTAGTCGTCTTTAGAGCAGAGATGGTTAAGAGTAGATTAGTGTAATGGTGTCACTCGTGTTATGTTTGATGCTTTTGCAGTTATGCCCCTTTAGCTTTTGTTGGTGAGGAGCCAAACTGTTACACAAAGGGGAAATAACAGGATCATGATAAGTATTTATGCAAAGAAGTACAAAATAGAAATTCTTCTTAGTGAGAAGAGCAATGATAGCCAGAGGACACAAGATGAAATTGTCAAGAGAATTAGAGATAAGGTAGAAAATCAATGAGCAGAGAATAGAGAGGAAACGGAGGTGTCATCAAATTCAATTTCATGCCACATTTGTAAAGTCTTTCCTGAGGAGTAAATAAGTGATTAATTTACAATATGATGATGGCACAGATATCATGAATTAGAAATGTATCCCTTTGGGCCATTTTTGTTGGCTAAGCAGTCAACCAAACAAACAGCGTCCATACCGAAATGCATTCACACTAGAACTGTAGAGCCTGACACAGTCTTACAAGAGGCAGAGCAACCCAACAGCAATCTAAATCAGTAATATTTGTTGCTTTTTGGAGCACCTCACTCACATTTATACTGAATCACAAAGCCCAAATCAGTGCTAAATGGGAGGTTGGCTCAGTTACCAGCCATGATCATTTGGAATGGCGGTGCTGGCTCGAAGGGCCGAATGGCCTACTCCTGCACCTATTTTTCTATGTTTCTAATAAGGGGTAGGCCATTTTGGACTGAGATGAGGAAATACTTTTTCACCCAGAGAGTTGTGAATCTGTGGAATTCTTTGCCACAGAAAGGCAGTGGAGGCCAATTCACTGGATCAAGGGATATGGGGTAAAAGCCGGAACGGGGTACTGATTTTGGATGATCAGCCATGATCATATTAGGCTCAAAGGGCCAAATGGCCTGCTCCAACATCTATTTTCTATGTTTCTACTTAAAACCAAAGACCTGGCAATGAGAGGTAAGTTGAAAGTCTTTTTCATTTTCGGCTGGTACTTCATCTCTAATTTGTTTTATGGCAAGTAACAGCACACTGGGAAAAAAAATCACTATTTACTGAGACATTTTGTTGATCTTGTATTGTCCGACTGCATTCCATTAACTGGATAACAGCCAGCAGTAAAAAAGAAACTGCAAATCATGCCATGGACAAAAAATATGATTATTCAGACTTGTGGAAGCATTTACAACAGGAATCTTACGTGCAGGAAGGAACTGCAGATGCTGGTTTAAACCGAAGATAGACCCAAAAAGCTGGAGTAACAGCATCTCTGGGGAAAAGGATTAGGTGATGCTTCGGGTTGAGACTATTCTTCAGACTTCTGTATTTCAGTATTTGTTCTGTGTGAAACCAAAGACACCAAGTGCTGGAGTAACTCAGTGTGCCAGGCAGCATCTCTACAGAGCATGGAAAGGCAACATTTTGGGTTGGGCCCCTTGGTCAGACTGATTGTAGTGGGAGACGGGGGGTGGAGGGGAAAGCTGGTGGAGCCCCGGGCCTGCAGGCGGTCGAGTCGAGGAGTGTCGGTAGAGGCACTGGTCTGGAGGCAGACAAGCTTGTGATCCTTTGTAGAATCCAGGTAGGCGAGGAAGCGTTTGTTGAGGGCGTGGATCTGGCGTTGAATGAAGTACAGTTAGGGACCATTGCAGGTCTGGGTGAGTGAGGCCCGGAGTGTCAGAGCGAGGGCCTGCTGGTGCCGGCACATCGCAGCCAGTGTACAACGCCGGGCACGGAAGGGGAACCGTTGTGAAAAGTGGCAGATCGACTGTCGGAACCTGTAATCCAGGTTGGGTCCAAACTGGTAGGTCTGGAACCGGAGCTGGAATCCCCGAGGTAGAAGATGGAGGTGCAGACAAGCACCGAGAGAACAAACACGGCTGTGGTAGCGAGCCTGGGTTTAAACGTGGTCGTAGAGTCGGAGAGCAGGAGGAATCAAAGAAGGGGAGATCTCTGACTACATTTTATCTCTGTTTGCTTTGCTATTACCTTCTCCCAGCTAACAATGATCTATTCAACAAATCCCTTAATCTCCATTCCCTTTGTCCTGTTTTCACACCTTACATTTCCTTATCTATGTATATCCCTCTCCCCTTACATCAGTCTGATGGGTTTCGACCCGAACATCACCCATTCCTTCTCTCCAGAGATGCCCCGCTGTCCCGCTGAGCTACTCTAGCTTTTTGTGTCCATCTTCAGGTTTAGTTTAGTTTAGTTTAGAGATACAGCACGGAAACAGACCCTTCGGCCCACCGGGTCCGCGCCGACCAGTGATCCCCTCACATTAACACCATCCTACACACACTAGGGGCAATTTACATTTATACCAAGCCAATTAACCTACAAACCTGCATGTCTTTGGAGTGTGGGACGAAACCGAAGATCTCGGAGAAAACCCACGTAGGTCACGGGGAGAACGTACAAACTCCGTATAGACAGCACCCGTAGTCAGGATCGCACCCGGGTCTCCGGTGCTGCAAGCGCTGTGAGGCATCAGCTCTACCACAGCGCCACCGTGCCGCAAAGGGGGTGTTTGATTGGCAGATGATTGGGCAAAGGCCAACCAACCTACAACCCCCCCCTTTCCCCCCGTCTCTTCCCTGCGTCCCACTTCATGTGGCTCAATGTTTCACGCCGCTTCTATCCTTCTCTCCTTATCTCCCATTCTTCGTCTTTTCATCTCAGTTCAGTTTAGTTTTCATTTGAACTGAGAGGCGTGAAATATGAAGCCAGAGGAAGGAATAGGGGACAGTGATGGGGGACGGAGGTGGGGGGACTGTGCGGGGTAAGGGAGAAATGAGTGCGTATCCAGTTGGGCCGCAAGGAAGAGATGGGGTAAAAGTGGGGGGGGGGGGGAGGGGGCAGGGGGTTGTAGGTTAGTTACCTAAAATTGGAGAATTCAATGTTCATAACATCATGGTTGTGAACTACCCAAGTAGAACACGAGGTGCTGTTCCATTATGTGCAGCATCATTCTGGCTATGGAGGAGGCTTAGAACAGAAAGGGGAGGGAATGCATGAGTGAATCAAGGAGTTGTGGAGGGAGCTGTCTCAGTGGATAGCAGAAAGGGGAGGGGTTGGGAAGATGTGACTGGTGGTGGATCACGTTGAAGGTGGCGGAAACAAAAGTCTTAATTGTTTCAAGAACTAGCCGCAGAACCATGGCTTTTGACCACCAATTGGGAATATGCAAACATGCACAAGAGTCCCAGAAATAAAAAAAGTCAAAATGCATAAAATATGAATCAGGTTGTATATTACATGTGCTTTTTTATTGAACATGTGAGGCATCAATGAACACTGCAGGCAAATCAGAGCACGACCTTCAGTGAATTGAAGGGACCGAGGCTTTTGATTGGGGAACACTCGGATGGTTTTCATGGGAACACACTCCTCCATGCATTTTCTTATGATGTCGGTAACAACCGTAGCGTATTCATTCAGGCCCATTGCTGAGTCCTTGAACATCGTCCAATCTACCGACTTCAAGCAGTCCCGGACAATAGTCACATAATATTCAATTTCATTTGCAGCTCCTCAACAATCCATGCATGCAGTAACACCAGGTAAGTGGCATATAGCATTCACACAAGTGTCAGATAATGTCCATCTCCATCAAGATAGGAACTAATCATCTACCCATAATATTAAATAGTATTTTCATCACTATATGTCCCCCATCTCTAACCTAAAAACCTGCAAGACCAACAGCAACTTGATGACAAATCCAGGACAATGCAGTTTGCTTGTTAGATTTAGCTCTGAGGGCTTAGGGAATCAAGGGATATGGGGAAAAAACTGGAACGGGATACTGACTTTGGATGATCAGCCATGATAATATTGAATTCTATTTGGGTTCTACTTGATGCTATGAGGTTGCAGGGTGACTTGGACAGGTTGTGTGAGTGGGCGGATGCATGGCAGATGCAGTTTAATGTGGATAAGTGTGAGGTTATCCACTTTGGTGGTAAGAATAGGAAGGCAGAGTATTATCTGAATGGTGTCAAGTTAGGAAAAGGGGACGTACAATGAGATCTGGGTGTCCTAGTGCATCTGAAAGGAAGCATGCAGGTACAGCAGGCAGTGAAGAAAGCCAATGGAATGTTGGCCTTCATAACAAGAGGAGTTGAGTATAGGAGCAAAGAGGTCCTTCTACAGTTGTACAGGGCCCTAGTGAGACCGCACCTGGAGTACTGTGTGCAGTTTTGGTGTCCAAATTTGAAGAAGGATATTCTTGCTATTGAGGGCGTGTAGCGTAGGCTTACTAGGTTAATTCCCGGAATGGCGGGACAGTCATATGTTGAAAGACTGGAGCGACTAGGTTGGTATACACTGGAATTTAGAAGGATGAGAGGAGATCTTATCGAAACATATAAGATTATTAAGGGGTTGGACACGTTAGAGGCAGGAAACATGTTCCCAATGTTGGGGGAGTCCAGAACAAGGGGCCACAGTTTAAGAATAAAGGGTAGGCCATTTAGAACTGAGATGAGGAAAAACCTTTTCAGTCAGAGAGTTGTGAATCTGTGGAATTCTCTGCCTCTGAAGGCAGTGGAGGCCAATTCTCTGAATGCATTCGAGAGAGAGCTAGATGGAGCTCTTAAGGATAGCGGAGTCAAGGGGTATGGGGAAAAGGCAGGAACAGGGTACTGATTGAGAATGATCAGCCATGATCACATTGAATGCCGGTGCTGGCTCGAAGGGCCGAATGGCCTCCTCCTGCACCTATTGTCTATTGAATGGCGGTGCTGGCTCAAAGGGCCGAATGGCCTACTCCAGCTCCTACTTTCCATGTTTCTATGCTTGATCAATACCCCAAATGTTACCCTAAATATTCTCGCCACTACTGGCTCAGAGTAGTTGGAGTGTGAACCATGAACAAATGCTCTACATATTAGAAACTCTGACACCACCTCCCAAACCAACAACTACCACCAAGGAGGACAATGACTTTAGGCACATGCAAACATTTTAAGAAGGGCAGAGATGATAAGCCAGGGAACAACAGGTGGATGAGCCCAAAGTCAGTGGTGTGGAAGTTATTGGAGGGGATTCTAAGGGACAGGATTTACCAACATTTGGATAAGTAAGATAGACACAAAAAACGGGAGTAACTCAGCGGGACAGGCAGCATCTCTGGAGAGAAGGAATGGGTGACGTTTCGGGTTGAGAACCCTTCACTGATTATGGATAATTAGCATAAGTTTGTGCATGGGAAATAATACAGAGATTTTTGAAGCAGTCACCAAGGGGATTGATGGGAACAGGGCATGGAAGTGGTCCATAAGGAATTTAACAAGGTTGATGACATAGCAGGCTGGTCTGGAAGGTTAGATCAATGGAATTGAAGATGAACTCACCAACTGGATTCAAAATTGGCTTGGAAGAAGGAGTCAAAAGGTAGTGTGGCGGGTTGACCTGATTGGAGCCTGTGAGGCAATCTTTCCAAATGCTTCCTTCACCACCTAACCCACCACTTTCAGGGACCATGCACCTGTACTCCATGTTTCGTAACACTCCCCAGGGATCTACGATAGACTGTGGAAATTTTGACTTGGTTTGATATACCAAAGCACAACACTTCATACTTGTCAGAGTTAAATTGCAATTGCTATTCTTTTGCCTACCTTCCCAACTGATCTAGATCCTGATGTTAAATTTATATCCTTCATCACTTTCAATTTTGTTGTCACTTGCAAATTTACAAACAATGTTAACTACGTCTGTCATCCAATTGTTAATGTGGATAACAAACAACAGTGCATGCCTGTGGCATACCACTGGTCACTGTAAGTTTTGTAATACCTGGAATATGCAAAAGGCTGCAGATCAGAAACAGATATGAGTTTTTGAACACAAATTACAATATTCTTTTGTTTTGTTTATTATCCAAACTTATTGATGATCACAAATATCTAATTTGAGTAACTGAGTCATTTCCGTTTATCTCATAAACGTTAACTTCTTGTAATGGTATCACAGAAACATAGAAAATAGGTGCAGGAGGGGGCCATTTGGCCCTTCGAGCCAGCACCGCCATTCATTGTGATCATACCTGATCATCTACAATCAGTAACTTGTGCCTGCCTTCTCCCCATAGCCCTTGATTCCACTAGCCCCTAGAGCTCTATCTAACTCTCTTCTAACTTCATCCAGTGAATTGGCTTCCAATGCCTTCTGTGGCAGAGAATTCCACAAATTCACAACTCTCTAGGTGAAAAAGTTTCTTCTCACCTCAGTCTTAAGTGGCCTCCCCTTTATTTTTAGACTGTGTCCCCTTTATTTAGACTATGTTCTGGACTCCCCCAACATTGGGAACATTTTTCCTGCATCTAGCTTGTCCTTTTATAATTTTACACGTCTCTATAAGATCCCCTCTCATCCGATCATATCACCTATCGTATCTCCAGATCCATATATTCTATAGAAAACAACTCCGATTATCAAAACTGCACCAATAACTACTTTATATTTTATATTTTCATTATGATTGCAAAATATTTAAACTATTTTATCCTTTTCTTTAAACTTATTTTTTTAGAATGTCAATTTTCTATTGTTCCATACCAATAGGAGGTGCGGTTTAGTTTTTAGTTTAGAGATATAGCTTGGAATCAGGCCCTTCGGCCCAAGTCCATGCTGATCAGCGATCACCCGTACACTCGTATGCTACACACTGGCAGAAGCCAAGTAACCTACAAACAAGCATGGCTTTCAAGTGGAACCCGGAGCACCTGGAGAAATCCCACGCGGTCACAGGGAAAACGTACAAAGGCCATACAGATAGTACTCGTAGTCAGGATCGAACCCGGTTCTCAGGCGCTGTAAAGCAGCAACTCTACTCCTGCCCCACTGAGCTGCCCTGCATTTGTCAAACATTATATATTAGACTCAAAGGCTTTTTAAAATATTTATTTCTACGTATTTGTTCTAAATACATATCGTCTTTGCTTGCACTTTGTACTCTGTGTTGATTGGTTCCCTTACTGCTACCTTAAATCTATTTATTTAATTTCATATTTCAACCAGAAAGAAAAATCTGACAGGACCAACTTGGAAAATATAGGGTGAATGCGTAGTCTTTTCCCCAGATTAGATGATCAAGAACGAGAGAGCATAGGTTTAAGGTGAGTGGGGAAAGATTTCCCCTATCGGACAACTGTTTCAGAAGGTGGTGGGTATATGGAACAAGCTGTCAGAGGAAGTAGTTGAGCTGTGTACAATAACAACATTTAAAAGGCATTTGGAAATAGATAAGTAAGGTTTAAAGGTATGGGGATCAAACACAGGTAAATGGGACTAGTTTAAAATGGGGTTTCTTGGTCAGCATAGACAAGATGAGGTGAAGGGCCTAATTCCGTGCTGTATGACACTATGACTGAAGGACAAAATCAAAAATGCTGCAAAATGGTGAACGATAAAACAAAGGTGGCAAATATAAAAGCACAAAGGAGGAAATTAAAGGTCACACAGTTCTAGTCAGAACAAAAATGTACATCCTGTTTAACATGCAAACATGCTAAGACTGACATTACAGATCAACAAGGAAATTTTTCAATTGTCAGCATTTATATTTTTAACAGCAGACCATCTTTTATTGAATAAATCAAATCAAGTAGAGTTTATTGTCATATGCACAAGTTTAGTGCCAGATCATGGATACTTAGATTCAGTCAACACGAAACATAAATTGTATACAAATTACACACAATTTCCACAAGACAATAAGAAAAGGAAATGGTTAACATTTCGGGTTGAGACCTGAATCCTGCAGAAGGAAGAAGCTGTAGCCAAACCACATTTTCGAGCACAGTAGAAAGACCTTGCTGCTCATTTGTTACGTAACCAACTAAATACTTTTGTGCTTTCCCCACCCTATTGGGCAAATGGCAAAAAGAAATTTACGCAGTAATCCTTTCACAGATTTTGCAATTTCTTATTACTCTCGATACATGTGTGACATTGGCAAGATTCTAATTATTACTCATTCCAGTTATATAATTAGCCTGACATTAATCACAAAGGTCTCTATGATGCAAATAATGTTAGGTGGAAGACTCTGTAAATTTTAATGCAATAACAAACAAGGAAGAGCATATTGAGTGGTTATGTGTTTCAAACAAAATCTGGATGTGATAATACTGCCTTTCAGAAGGTTACAGTATCTTAAAATTTGCTGCTGCTACCCTTTTTCAGTATCATACTGCAACCAGAACTGCAGAAAAAGGGTTTTCCCTCACCCAACATATACCCACCTGAGGTCTTAACTACAATCTGCAAACCAGTGTTGGGCACATCAAAAACTGGAGGATTTCCTCATGAACCATCCTCCACTCCCCATTAGATCTCAGATGTTTGAGAACCATTGGTGCACATTAGAGCTTTTCGACACAATGACCCAGAGTTTACTACAAGAATCCAAGATAACTGACATTTCATTCATTCCAAGGCTCAAGGACAAATCTGAAGAGATCCCGGATATGGTGAGAGAGTATTTATCCAAAGGAATTTACAGTGCACACAGCTTTTAGAGCCATAGTATTTCCATAGTTTTCCCAATGGATTTTAAAGTTACAAAATTAACTAATAAGATGAACCAAACCTCACAATTATTTGTGTGCATCATCAAACACTGCTTGCTTAGCCACAAACCACATGAAACATTTATCTGAGGTATCACTTATCTTTAGCTAAATATTAGATCTCCTCATTGAGTCTGAACTGCCTTAATCCATACAGCGATAGATGGGCTTGTCAGTTATGAACAATACAGAGAATGCTTTTGTTAAAAAATTATCTTTTAACAAAAAAGCTGGAAAATAATACAACCACATAGTTCAGGTATAATGTTCCTATTTGAGGCAAGAAAATGAACAACTGGAAAAACTCAGCAGGTTAGGCAGCATTTGTAGAGGGGAATTAGCAGTTGACATTTTTTGTTGGGACCCTACATCTGGACTGAAAATGTAGAGGTGTAGAAGTGTATAAAGTGTGGACGGCATGGTGGCGCAGCAGTAGAGGTGCTGCCTTACAGCACTTGCAGCGCCAGAGACCCGGGCTCGATCCTGACGACGGCTGCTGTCTGTACGAAGTTTGTACGTTCTCCCCATGAGTTTATTTCCGAGATCGTCGGTTTTCTCCCATTCTCCAAAGACTTACTCGTTTGTAAGTTAATTGGCTTGGTATGTGTAAAATGACCCATATGCATCGGTGCGGAATCGGTGGGCCGAAAGGCCTGTTTCCACGCTGTATCTCTAAATTAAACGAAAAGGTAGAGATAGCTAATATAAAGAGGTGAGGGGGGACTGGTGGGGCTAGAGCTGGCAAGTGATAGGGGGATCCAGATGAGGAAGGGTTGATAGACAGAGGGAGTCAGGTGGGGGTGAGAAGGATGTGAATAGCGACAGTGGCTGAGGTGTCACAAAATGCTGGAGTAACTCAGCAGGTCAAGCAGCATCTCTGGAGAGAAGGAATGGGTGACATTTCGGGTCGAGACCCTCCTTCAGACTGATGTCAGGGGGGGCGAGACAAAGAAAGGATATAGGTGGAGACAGGAACACAGAGGGAGAACTAGGAAGGGGGAGGGGAAGGGAGGGACAGAGGATCTCTCTAAAGTTGGAGAAGTCAATGTTCATACCGCCAGGCTGCAAGCTGCCCAAGCGAAATATGAGGTGCTGTTCCTCCAATTTGCGGTGGGCCTCACTATGACACAAGAGGAGGCCCATGACAGAAAGGTCAGACTGGGAGTGGGAGGGGAAGTTGAAGTGTATCTTCGAATTGTACCAGCATCTGCAGTTATTTTCCCACACAACTTGTGGCTGAGGTGTGTTCGGTGGAGGCAACAAAGGTTGCGGATGATGGAATCTGATCAGAAAGGAAAGTGAGACATGGAAAGGGAGGTAGGATAGGCAGATTGGAAAAGTGCGGGAAGGGAACCCAGTTGGAGGAGGTGATGGACAACAGAAGTCGGTGGGGAGGGGAAAGAAACTGAGTTGCAGTGGGCTGCAGGGATTTGAAAAGAAGTGTGTTACTGAGAGGACCCGAGTAGATCAGAGGGAAAGACAAAGGATGGAGGGAGATCAGAATATCTGAAAGACTCTCAATATCTACCCTATCTCATAATTTTATATACTTCTATCTGGTCACACCTCATGCTCTGATGGTCCAGAGAAACAATCCCAAGTTTATTCAAACTCTCATTATAGCAAATACTCTCTCCTCACAGTACTGTGGTGGTGTTGTTCTGGTCTGTGTCTTGACAGATCAGTATTTGTCTGTCCATTTGAATCTATTTCAGCATATATTACATCCCCGTACGTAAAGGTTATGGTGGTGTGTTCCCTGAGATAACATTGATGGGGTTGTACAAGTCTCTCACTTTATATTACATTCCTCGCTTTATACTTGTCTGTCTCTCTACAGTGAAGTTCTAGTTGTCAAGATACAAGATACCTCTTGCATTTGCATGTTCCCATGCATTACTTTTTCTGGGGATATACTTTTGTTTGTCCTTTCCATTTTATACTGGGTTTTTGCAATGGTCTGTGTCCTTGTATACACTCCTATATTTGGTATTGCTTTATATTCTCCTGCTTCACTGGGAATGTTCGGGTCTGTAACATTGCTGGGACTTTGTACATTCTCATACATTACATTGGGGCAGATACTGCCCTTTATCCTTACAGTTTAATAAAAGGATTTTATGGTCTGTACCTGAATACTGGAAGTTGTACTGAAATAGATTCACAGAGCCATACAGTATGGAGACAGGCCTCCTGGAACAAATCGTCGATCAAAACCTAAGCCAGTGTTATTTGCCTGCATCTGTCCTGTATCCCTCAAGCACTTTCCATCTATGTACTTGTTCAAATGTCCTTTAAATGTTGTAATTGTACGCACCTCAAACACCTCCCCCGGCAGCTTACTCCATCCAACCGCCACCCTCTGCCTGAAAAACCTGCCCTCCTCGGCCTCCCACAAATCTTTCCCCTCTCACCCTAAGCCCATCTATATACTAAAACTCTCGTTTGTTTGATTGTTTGTTTCTGAACTACAGCCAAAACAGTACACGATAGCGCAACAATTTTAGGCCTACCTTACCATCATTCCTTTGGTGCTAAAGGAAGAAGTTTAATTGAAATCGGTGTTATATTTAAAGTTATTCACATTTTAAAGTTTAAATCTATCTCCGAGGGAGGGAGGGAGGGAGGGAGGGGGGGGGGGGGGGAGGGAGGGAGAGGAGGGAAGATAAAGAGGGTTGAGGGGGATGGAGTGGGGGGAGGGGAAGGGAAGGGGTGGGTGGCGGGAGGGGAGGATTGAGGGGAGGGAAGGATGGAGGAGAGGGGAGGGGGAGGAGGGGAGGGAGGGGGGAAGGGAGGAGGGAGGAGAAGGTGCTGCACCAATGCAAGAGAGGTTTGGGCCCAACGAGTCCACTTGGTCTAGTGTCCTCCAAGATTCGACTCCCCTATTCTGGTAGAAAAGACAGTGACTATCTTACAATGCCCCTTACAATTTTATATACCTCTCTAAGGTTACTTCTCAACCTCCTTCACTCAAGGGAAAACAGTCCCAGCCTATCCAACTGTTGTCTAACCAATGTGTTACAGATTACGCAGGCAGAAAATTGGGTGCAGTTCCTCTATTTTGCATTTGGCCTCATCTTGGTAGCGGAGGAAGCTGAGAACACAGGTTGGTGTGATAAATATTACAGGATATTGGCAAGTAATTTCTCAGAAATCTAGCTACGCAAATATAAAGATTATTTTCAGTCATTTTGTTATTTTTAATAAAACATTATAGATTAGCATTTCTCAATCTCATGCAATGGTGCAATATGGTGCATAGCTGTTGTCAATTCACAATGAAACTGCACATCACTTGCTACCACATTAAAAACTTTTTCACACAGAGAGTTGTGAATTTGTGGAATTCTCTGCCTCAGAAGGTAGTGGAAGCCGATTCACTGGATGCATTCAATGGATAAAGCTCAGTGCTAGTGGAATCAAGGGGTATGGGTAAAAATTGTCCCTAGTGGGTGTAGGATAGTGTTAATGTACGGGGATCGCGGGGCGGCACGGACTTGGTGGGCCGAAAAGGCCTGTTTCCGGCTGTATATATATGATATGATATAAGGCAGGAACAGGGTACTGATTGTGAATGATCAGCCATGATCACATTGAATGGCGGTGCTGGCTCGAAAGGCCGAATGGCCTCCTCCTGCACCTATTGTCTATGTATCTATATGTTAAATCTTTCAACACTATTTTAACCCCTGCACTTATCCCTGCTCCTCTTCCAATCTCTTTACAATGTGGGCTTCCTCACAATTGACCGCAGCACGGTGATGACTAATATTTTCCTACTGATGAAAAGAATATTTTTTGTTATAATGAATTAACAGGTATTAACATATTTACTATATATCACAAAATGCTCTTGAGAAGATAAAAATGAGCTGTGTAAGAATGAACTGCAGATGCGGGTTTAATCCGAAGATAGACAAAAAAAAGCTGGAGTAACTCAGCGGAATGGGTGACGTTTCGGGTCAAGACCTTTCTTCAGACTGGTTAGGGATAAGTGAAACGAGAGATATAGATGGTGATGTGGAGAGATAAAGAACAATGAATGAAAGATATGCAAAAAAGGTTACGAAGATAAATGAAGCTGCTAGAGTTAGATTTAGCTCTTAGGGCCAAGGGAATCAAGGGATATGGGGAAAAAGCCGGAATGGGGTACTGATTTTGGATGATCAGCCATGATCATGTTGAATGGCAGTACTGGCTCGAAGGGCCGAATGGCCTACTACTGCATCTATTTTCTATGTTCTATGTTTCTATGTTTGTAGGGTGAAAATGTAAGTTAGTGCGACTTGGATAGAGGGACAGTGAGAATGGGAATGCCAGGGCTATCTGAAGTGAGAGAAATCAATAATCATACCGCTGGGCAGTAAGCTGCCCAAGTGAAATATGAGATGCTGTTTCTCCAATTTGCGTTTAACCTCACTCTGACAATGGAGGAGACCGAGGACAGAAAGGACTGTGTAGGAATGGGAAGGAGAATAGAAGTGTCCAGCAACTGAGAGATCAGGTTTGTTCAAGCGGGCTGAGCGAAAGTGCTCCGTGAAACGATCGCTCGATCTGCGTTTGGTCATGCCGATGTATAAGAGTCCGCATTTTGAACAACGGATACAGCAGATGAGGTTGGAGGAGGTGCAAGTGAACCTCTGCCTAACCTGAAAGGACTGTCGGGGTCCCTGGACAGATTCGAGGGAGGAGGTATAGCGACAGGTTTTGCATCTTCTGCAGTTGCAGGGGAAGGTACCTGGGGAGGGGGTGGTTTGGGTGGGAAGGGATGAGTTAACCAGGGAGTTGCAGAGGGAACAGTCTCAGTGGAAGGCGGAAAGGGGTGGAGATGGGAAAATGTGGTTTCTGGTGGGATCCCATTGGAGATGGCGGAAACTTCGGAGGATTATGTGTTGTATGCAACGGCTGATGGGGTGGAAGGTAAGTACGAGGGGGACTCTGTCTCTGTTGCGACTAGGGGGAGGGGGAGCAAGGGCAGAGCTGCGGGGTTCAGAGGAAACACAAGTGAGGACCTCATCTATGATGGGAGAGGGGAACCCCTGTTCCCTAAAGAATGAGGTCATCTCGGATATTCTAGTATGGAACACCTCATCTTGGGCACAGATGCGGAGTAGATGGAGGAATTGGGAGTAGGGGATAGAGTCTTTGCAGGAAGCAGGGTGGGAAGAAGTGTAGAAGAGATAGATGTGGGAGTCAGTGGGTTTGTAATAGACATCAGTCAATAGTCTATTTCTTGTGATGGAAACTCTGAGATCAAGAAAGGGGAGGGAGGTGTTGGAGATGGTCCAAGTAAATTTGAGTGCAGGATGAAAATTGGTGGTGAAGTTGATGAAGTCCATGAGTTCTGCATGCGTGAAGGAGGTAGCACTGATCAATGTAACGTAGAGTTCAGGGATAGGCCAGTGTACGCCTGGATACACGGCATTAAAAATAAGCTGCATTTTTTAATCTGTCCAAAACCCTGTTATAGTTTCTCTTGAATTCATTTTACAACTGCATAAAAAACTACAACTGTGGTTTCAAAGATTTTCTGCACATTGTCTATTTCAAGTTAATTTGCAAATTCTTTGCAAATTCATTTAAACCCAAAATTTCATATTGGTTTAATATATATATATATTCTCCAGAGATGCTGCCTGACTTGCTGAGTTACTCCAGCATTTGTGTCTATCTTTGGTATGAACCACCATCTGTAGTTCCTTTTTATTGCAGTTTATAATTCCGATATTTCATTGTTTATTTTATGCCTCAGTCTGCTTCAGAAGATAATATTAAAGTCCTGTGAATCTAAATTCATATGCCACATTTTTCCTAATCCATTCTACAAACCATCTACCCATGAGATGTCCTTGAGCCTTTTGAATGATAGACCTTATATTTCTTACCTTATTGTTGTTTGCGCATTTAAACACCAAATTGGAGATATCCGAGATTCCAATTTGCATATAGGAAAAAACAAATTTCAGAATAAAACCTTGAAATGAAACCAATTTCCAACTTCCAGAGATTTCCAGTAATTCCTTGCATTGTGCTTACAAAACAATTTAAACTGGACTTAAAAAAGACCAAACGTAACCATGGTCTCCAAAAAATGCTGCTTGACCCACTGAGTTACTCCAACAGTTTTTTTTTTTTTTGTAAACCATAACCTTGACTTTATTCTAATACATTCTACATAGACCAATACATCATAATCCTTGCTAGTATTGTCCATACCATATCTACTACATCACTGAAGTCTCCTTTAAGTCTTCCATAAAATCAACACAAGAACCCTCCTCTAAAACTAGTGGCTATGGAACTTATCCCAGAGCTCCAAAGCAGATTCCCTCCCTTCAAGAGGTAAGAATGTTAATGATCTTCACTGCGTAACAAACCCAGAAAAAATATAGCAAGTAGCATCTAGCACTATTTGCTTCCATTATTCAAATAATAAAAACATTCTATCAAGAAAGATTTTAGAGAATTCTTCTCAAATATAGCTGTCCGTAGATATATTCAATGTCTGCTGCATTATGACTTTCAAGAGACAATTCTAACAAATGGATCGTCCACAGACCCAATCCTAGTGCAAAATATAGTGATGCAAGGCTGTGTCATCACTCCAACCTACATCCTAACCTTTCCCACTGCAATACTGCACCTTATCTCCACCAAGTTCACATTGGAACCAAGATATAAGATGAACAGGAAACTGTTCAATCTTTATTTTGTCCATTCCACAACCAACTTCAGTCATCGATTTACATTGTACATAAATTGCTCATGCATGTACTCATTCAGACACTAATCTCCAAGTCATCATTCATCCTTTCACCATGACATATTAATGCATATGCTTTCCACTCAACTTAAGACGAGGATCCTCTACCATCTTGTGTAGGAAGGAACTGCAGACGCTGGTTTAAACCGAAGATAGACACAAAATGCCCACAGTAACTCAGCGAGACAGGGAGCATCTCTGGAGAGAAGAATGGGTGACGTTTCTGGTCACGTCTGAAGAAGGGTCATGACCCAAAACGTCACCCATTCCATTTCTCCAGAGATGCTGCCTGTCCTGCTGAGTTACTCCAGCATTTTGTGTCTATCCTCTACCTATCTGCTCCCGACGCATAACATTACCCATCCACAATGTTTACATCAATATGAAAGTACAACTTTCTGTAAGTGATTCATCCTCCCTCCATAGACTTTGCTATTCACAACCTTTTCAACAAAATGAACATATGAATTCACGACGACTTTATTCTTGAATGAGATTAGTCATAAAAACCTCTCAAAATGTAATGTTTCATTTCACAAGATCTGTGGTTTTTATTGTCAAATTCAGACATAATACCTGTGAAAATAAACTCTCCATCCGTCAATAATGAACTTGTTTTAATCCAATCATATACCATTTCTCATATTTTGAAAGGGTTACATTTTTTACCAAAGTTTATTTATGATATTTGATTTTCATGGAAGGAATCTCCTCAACTGATGCTGCTGGCAACTGATGTTTCAGAAGTTTTCACTACGGAGATCACCAGATCTTCTGAGAAACTATCTTTAAGGTCGTGGCATTTGACTTCCCACGGATTGACTTCCCACTATTGACTTCCCACGGATTGCAAGTTCAGGGCCAATTACAACATAACAATGCCACAATAATGTTTTGGTTTACAGGAATGGTGGTTTACTCACAGAGATGAAGCATCTCGAAGTTCTGGCTCCGGCAGAGTAGAGCTGGACTGATTTGTGGATTCCAAGGAACAATCATTGTCTTCAATTTCATTGAGCTCTTCATCCGTAATGATATCAAAGGTGGCATCATCTGGTTTGGTGAAACTATCTGCAAGAGCCAAAATATGAATTATTCTTAAATTATATGAATTAAATAGGTACAGAAAAGGTTCCTCATCTCAGTTATAATTTGCATGTTAAAAACTGAAAAGTGTGATGAGAAACCAAACATAACCATTAAACCCATTTCTTTCAAAGGCTAACATGTACTTTGAGACATGTCTTTACTATGCTTTAGTTTAGTTTAGAAAAACAGTGGAAACAGACCCTTCGGCCCACCGTGTCCGTACTGACCAGTGACCCCTGCACATTAACACTATGCCACACACACTAGGGTCAATTTTACATTATACAAAGCCAATTAACCTACATACCTGTAAGTCTTTAGAGTGCGGGAGCAAACTAAAGATCTCGGAGAAAATCCAGGTGGTCACAGGGAGAACGTACAAATTCCGTACAGACAGCACCTGAAGTCGGGACCGAACCCGGGTCTCTGGCGCATTAAGTGCTGTAAGGCAACAACTCTACCGCTGCGCCACTGTGCCACCCTATGCTTCTGGAAAAAAATCTATGGCTCTCTAGGATTGAGAATTCCAAAGATTCATTACTCTTTGGGTGAACGACTTTTTAATTATCATTTTCACTCTCTTATTCTTGGACCATGAGGCTTGATCCTTTTAAACCAGAGCTAAAGGAAAAATTATTCTATCACTGATGAGGTATTGAGCTGTTGATAAGGAATTTAGAGTCCGCAATGATGAAGAAAAGATGTATATTTCCAAATCAGAATGGTGTACAACTTAGAGGGCAATTTGTTGGCAACAAAGTTCCCATGTACTGGTATCCCTGACTTCTTTGTGGTAAAGGCAGCGGGTTTGGGATTTGCTGCAGAGTAGATGAGGTGAGTAATTGAGCATGTTCTGTAGGTTGTATGTACTGTGGCCAATATGCTCAGCAATTACATACCCTGCTTACTCTGACAGGGAATTAATGGCAGATGATTTGCATATCAAGTTGTCTACTTTGTCCTGAATGACATTAAGTTTTGTGAGAATTGTTGAAACCACATCAACCACTCCTAATGTATAAGTAGTAGGTGAAAGGGTTTGGAGTGTCCAGAGGTCTAGAGCACTGAAACAGGCCCTTCGGTCAACCTTGTTCCTCTGACCAAGTTGGTATTCTAGATTGGAACGGTGGCACAGCGGTAGAGTTGCTGCCTTACAGCGAATGCAGCGCCGGACACTCAGGTTCGATCCTGACTACGGATGCTGTACTGTACGGAGTTTGTACGTTCTCCCCATGACCTGCGTGGGTTTTCTCCGAGATCTTCGGTTTCCTCCCACACTCCAAAGACGTACAGGGTTGTAGGTTAATTGGCTGGGCAAATGTAAAAAAAAAAAATTGTTCCTAGTGGGTGTAGGATAGTGTTAATGTGCGGGGATCGCTGGGCGGCGTGGACCCGGTGGGCCGAAGGGCCTGTTTCTGCGCTGTATCTCTAAATCTAAAAAATGAGTCCCATTTGCCCGCATTTGGTCCGTAGCCCGTTAAATCATTCCTATTCATATATCTGTCCATTTGAAAGGCCAAATGGATTCTACATCTATAGATTCCTCTGCCAGCTTGTTGAGGTGCAAATATGGAGTAATCTGCAAATTTACTAACAAAGGTCACTACACTGTCATCATTAATGTAGATAACAAAAAACAGTGAACCCAGCTTTAACCCGTCACACTCCACTGATCCAATTAGAAACACAAACATTCACAACAACCGTTTCACTCTGTCCTCCAAGTCAAATTTGAATCCAATTGGCTAGATTACTTTGGATTCCACGTGTTCTAACTTTCTAGACCAGCCAACCGTGTGGGAATTTGTCGGAGTCCTTACAAAAGTCCATATAGAAAATGACTACTACCCTGCTGTCAGCAATCCTCATAGTGACCTCTTCAAAATAATTCATCAGATTTGTGGAACACGATTTCCCACAAAGCCATGCTGGGTATCCCAAATCAGTCGTTGCCAATACAAATGCTGGTAGATCTTGTCCCTCGGAATCCATTCGAATAACTTCCCTACCAATGGCTTCAGGTTCACTGGCCTGTGGTTCCTTGGCTTGTCCTTGCTCCTCTTTTAGTTTTGTTTAGTTTGGACATAAAATACAGAAACAGGCCCTTCGGCTCACCGAGTTTATGTCGACCAGCAATCACCCGTACACTAGTTCTATCCTACATACTAGCGACAATGTACAAAATCCAATTAACCTACCAACCTGCACTTCTTTGGAACGTGGGAGGAAACTGGAGCACGTTGAGAAAACCATGTGGTCACAAGGAGAATGTACAAACTCCGTACATACAGCAGCCGAGGTCAGGATCGAACCCAGGTCTCTGGTGCTGCAAGGCAGCAACTCCACCTCAGCGCCTGTGCTGTTCTTCAATAACAGTACAACATGGGGAAAGAAGAGAGGGGTGGGACAAGTAGAAAGACTCCCAGAATGTAATATCTCCAAAGGATGGAGTATAAATATGCAAATGTCAAGGCATGTTTGAAGGGACCTGCAAATGTCATGGGAGATTTTAATCTCCATATTGATTGACCACCGAAAGGACATCAAAGAATGAGAATTTGTGGAGTGTATCAAGGATTGCTTCTTCGAGCAATGTGTTACAAAACCTACAAAGTAACAGACTATTTTAGATGTGGTCAAGTATGAAAGCCTTATGGTTAAAAGTCTCCTCAGAGGTTTGGGACGTCCTCAGATGGCGACACAGTGGCGAAGCAGTGCAGTTGTTGCCTTACAATGTTTGCAGCGCCGGAGACCCGGGTTTGATCTTGACTACGGGTGCTGTCTGTATGGAGTTTGTACGCTCTCCCTGTGACCTGCGTGGGTTTTCTCCGAGATCTTCGGTTTCCTCCTACTCTCCAAAGGCGTACAGGTTTGTAGGTTAATTGGCTTGGTAGTTGTAAAAATTGTGTAGGATAGTGTTAATGTGTGGGAATTGCTGGTCGGCGCAGACCCGGTGTTTCTGCGCTGTATCTCTAAACTAAACTACACTAAATATGACATATTTCCAGATGCAGCTTGAGGGTGAAGACCACAGAACCAAAACCATCATCTTCAATTAAATAGGGGCAGTAAGAATGGTATGAAGGTGGAGTTGTCTAAGATGGACTCTTGTCAAAAGAGGGGTCAGTAGATGAACGATGGCAGATATTCAAATGACCAATACCTAAGACTGTCACAGGACACTCAGAGAGTACAGACTGGGTTCATCCACTGAGGTGATATGGGTAGAACTTAAAAATATGAATAAAAATAAGGTGTACACTCTCTAATGGAATTGTACTCGACAGGCAACCCAATAGCAAGCAGATTACAGACAGATGCCAAAGCAACAATGTTGTCTTAGTGGGTGACTTTAACTTCCCTAATATTGACTGGGACTTGCTTGGTGGACAAGACTGAGATGAGGCAGTATCTGTGAGGTGTATGCAAGAGGATTTCATGAAACACCGCGTGGATAGTCCAGCCCGAGAAGGGAACATATTGGACCTTGGCTTAGGAAATGAGCCTAGCCAGATGACCAGCATTTCAATGGAAGAGTATTTTGGGGATAGTGATCACAACTCCATAATTTAAAATATTTTTTGAAGGAGAAGGGTGAATCTTGTGGAAAGGTACTAAAAATGAACAAGGTGAAAAAGGGTCTCAACCGGAAACGTCACCTATTCCTTCTATCCAGAGATGTTGCCTGTTCCGCTGAGTTACTCCAGCATTTTGTGTCTCTCTTCGGTGTAAACCAGCAAATGCAATTCCTTCCTACATAAGGTGAACTACAATATTATTATGCAGAAGCTCGAGAGGGTACACTGTGAACAGTTGTTGTTGGGTAAGTCCACATCTGACACGTCAAGGTCATTTAAAGACCAGATGATCAAAGTCCATGATTGGCATGTTTCAGTAAGGAGGAAAGATATGGATGGCAAAGTGAGAGAACCTTGGATGACCAAAGTGGTTGTAAATTTGGTTTAAAAAGGATGATTAGAAGGGCCCATTGCGGCCCCAAAATGGATTTAACAAATCAGATTAAATAAATTCCCGACTTTTTAATCCTGCATTAAAATCAAGGGGGCAACTGGGAAGAATGTTGGACCACTCAAGGATAAAGGAGGGAACTTAGAGTCAGGGAATGTAGGTGAGCACTTTGTATCTGTTTCATCAAGGAGAAGGACATGCAGGAAATGAGATCAGTGTGGAGAATAGTGCTATGCAAAGGCGGTTTGAGGTTATGTAGGTGGTGTCGAGGCACTTGTAGAGCATTAAGGCGGATAAAGTGGTTTTTGATTCTTCAACCTTGGGTAAAAGACTGTGCATTCACCCTATCTATGTCCCTCATGATTTTATAAGATCACCCCACAGCTTCCTGGGCTCTGAGGAATATAGTCCTAGCCTTCCGAACCTCTCCCTGTAGCTAAGCCCCTCTTGTCCTGGCAACATCCATGTAAATAGTCTCTGCACTCTTTCCAATTTAATGAAGTTCTTTCTAAGGCAGGATGGCTAAAACGGATCACAATGTTCCAGATGTGGTCTCACCAACATCTTGTACAAATGTGACATAACTTCCCAACTTCTATATTCAGTACTCTGACTGATAAAGGCCAATATACCAAAAGCATTCATTAATACCCTGTCTACCTGTGACGCAACTTTCAGGGAACTAGATACCTGTACTCCTAGATTGCTCGGTTTTGAAAAACTCCCCAAGAGCCCCTTCATTCATAGAAACATAGAAAATAGGTGCAGGAGGAGGCCATTCGGCCCTTCGAGCCAGCACCGCCATTCATTGTGATCATGGCTGATCGTCCCCAATCAGTAACCCGTGCCTGCCTTCTCCCCATATCCCTCGATTCCACTAGCCCCTAGACCTCTATCTAACTCTCGCTTAAATCCATCCAGTGATTTGGCTTCCACTGCCTTCTGTGGCAGAGAATTCCACACATTCACAACTCTCTGGGTGAAAAAGTTTTTTCTCACCTCAGTTTTAAAACTTTCATTGTGAAAGTCCTGCCCTGAATACAATACAAAGTACAAATGCACTTATCTGCATTAAACTCCATTAGCCCATTCCGCAGTCCACTTGCCTGTCAAGAGCCTGCTGTAATTTTGTATGACCACATTCACTGTCTATATACCACATACTTTAGTGACCTGCAAACTTACTAATCTTGCCTTATTCAAAATCCATATCCAAATTGTCGATATAAACCACAAGCAACAATAATCCCTGAGGTACACCACTCGTCACAGACCTCTGGTCTGAAAAATACCTTTCCGCTGTCGAGTTCATCTCCACACCGCCACCACCCTCTGAAGCTAATTCTGTATCCAATTACCTGGCTCTCCTGAGATCCCTTCCCATTTAACCTTCCAGAGCAGCCTGCCATGCAGAACCTTATCAAAGGTCCTGCTCGGATTAGACTTCATCTAACATTTCTCTGCCCATTTCTTCAATTGATCTATATCCCGCTATGTACTTTGACAGCCCCCCTCACCGTCTGCAACTCCACTAATTTTGAAGTCGTCTGCAAACTTACCAATGAAACCATCGACATTTATGTCCAGGTTGTTCATACATATCACAAACAACAGAGGTCACCAGCGTAAATTCCTGCAGAACACCTGCTAGTCACAGGCCTCCAGGCCTCCCATCACAACCTTCAAGGTTGTGATGAGACCATACTTTTAGGAGCAAGCCAGTTCTGAATTTAAATAACTAAGTCATCATGGATGCCATGCATCTTAATTTTCTGAATCAGCCTACCATGAGAGACTATATTAAATGCCTTACTAAAATCCATGTTGGCTTTATATATTCAATTCCTTAACTGATGAAGGCCAGTGAGTCAAAACTCAATTTCATTTTTGGTGTGACTGTTACAGAAATAATTAGTAATTGTTAAACTATTGGAATATGCATCAAGGAAACTTAAGCAATTATACTTGATAACATATAATTATCAATAAATATTACCTGGGTTACTGACACTTTGTCTTTCTGAGATGGATGGTGAAGGAGATTCATCAGGGCTGTTTGTTGCATCTGATCCAGGATCATTAAACCGTTGAACAACTGCACTGTGCTCTGCATAGCAAGCTCTGCAGCAGCGCTCTCGTTTACCACTGTGTTTTGTCAATACAAAATTATTACTGCAGTAGTAGCAGAAGATACGTCCACAAAGTCTGAAAGATACAAAGCAGAATGAAAGATTTGCAGATATCAACAAACTGCATCTGCTTCATAACCTGAAAATCAATTTTGATCTCTGACGATTGTCAATAGAGTCAGAGTCACAGTTATCCAGCATAGAAATAAACCATCTGACCCAACAAGTCCACGCCAACTAAGATGCCCCACTAAGAGGCCAATATCCCTCCAAACCTTTCCTATCCATGTACCTGTCCAAATATCTTTTAAATGTTATAATTTCACCTAGCTCAACTATTTCCGTTGACATCTCGTTCCATCCACCTACCACAGTTATCTCTCAAGTTCCTATTAAATCTTTCTCTTCTCACCTTAAACCTATGCCTATAGTTCTTGATTCTCCTACCCTACGAAAAATACTCTATGCATTCACCCTATCTATTTCCCTCATGATTTTATACCTTTCCAAGATCATCCCTCAGCCTCCTGCACTTCAATGAATAAAGTCCTTGCCTCTCTCTACAGCTCAGTCATAGTCTTTTGAGTCTTGATAACATTCTCATAAATCTTCTCCGCACAATTCCCAGCTTAATGCCATCTTGCCTATAGCAGGGTAACCATTAGGGAACACAATACTCCAAGTGCAGCCTCACTAACGTCTTGTATAACTATAACATAACATCCCGACTTATATACTCAATTTCCCAACTGATGGAGGCGAATGTACCAAAAGCCTTCTTCACTGTCCTATCTGCCCTTTTTTTTTTACCACTTTAAGGCAACTATGTACTTGATATCTCTGCTTCACAACACTCCCTGGGGATACCATTCACTGTGAAGGTACTGTCCTAGTTTGACTTCCCAAAAATACAATATCTCATACTTATCTGAATTAAACTTCATTTGCCGTTCCTCGGCCCACTTTTCCAGCTGATCAATATCCGGCTGGAATTCTTAATTACCAGCTTCGCTGTCTATGATACCATCTCTTTTAGGTCAGCTGCAAACTTACTAATCATTCCCATGCCATGTGCATTCCCATCTAAATCATGACAAACAACAATGAAAAAAAAATCTGAAGAAGGGTCCTGACCCAAAACGTCACCCATTCAGGTTCTCTAGAGAAGCTCCTAAACCACGGAGTTACTCCAAAATCTGCTGTTCCTTATGTCAGCAAAGGGCACAGCACCGATCCTTGAGGGAGACTAGTCACAGGCCTCCAATCCGTAAAACAACCTTTCACCCACCCTCGCCTTCCTACCATTTAGCCAATTCAATAGACAATAGACAATAGGTGCAGGAGTAGGCCATTCGGCCCTTCGAGCCAGCACCACAATTCAATGTGATTGTGGCTGATCATTCCCAATCAGTACCCCGTTCCTGCCTTCTCCCCATACCCCCTGACTCCGCTATCCTTCAGAGCTCTATCTAGCTCTCTCTTGAATGCATTCAGAGAATTGGCCTCCACTGCCTTCTGAGGCAGTGAATTCCACAGATTTACAACTCTCTGATTCTAATCCAGTTAGCCAGCTCTCCCTGGATCCCACGTGATTTAACCTTCCAGAGCAGCCTTCCACACAGAACCTTATGAATGGCCTTGCTGAGGTCAATATAGATTATCTCTACAACCCTGCCCTCATCAGTGGTTGGTTCTCCCTTCTTGGTTACGTCTTCAAAAGCTCAATCAATTTCGAGACATGACTTCCCACACACAAAACCGTGCCGGCCATTCCTCATCAATCCAATCCAACCACCCACCCCTTCCCCCATCCTTATCCCCCTCTCTTCCCTGTGCCCAACATGGATGTGCATACATTTCTTCCTTCCCCCCCCCCCCCCCCCACCATATCCGATATCCCTACTCTGGCTTCATATTTTGTGCCTCTTCGTATTTTGTGCCTAAACGAGAGATATAGACGATGATGTAGAGAGATATAGAACAAACTACACGTGTGTGCACCCGTTGGGTGCAAATCTCTGCTGCGGGCGTTCCTGCGGACGCGGCAACCCCCGTTGGGTGGAAACCTCTCCTGCAGGCCCAGCAACCCTACCGAACCGTGGACCTGTTGCCGGGTGGGGAGTGTCCCCCGGGGCTGTGGGCGGGCGAGGGGGGACAGGGAAAAGCCACTGCCCTCGGCCCCGTTTCTCCTGCGGGCCGGGCAACCCTCCCCCAACTGTCAGGGAAAAGCCACTGGTCTGGGCCCCGTGCGTCCAGTGCTGAAGGCAGAGCAAGCTGTGGACCCAAAGCCTCTCCTACCGCTCGGCTGCGATCGGCGGCGACGGCCATCTTTTTGGACCCTCTGCTGCCGCCTCTGTCGCCGCGCTGCACCACGGGAGGAAGGTCAGGCGTGGGGCACACCGGGACGGGTGCCGGTCTTCCCGCTGGTCCTCCCGGGGCGGGGGGCGGGTTTAAAAAGTAACAAAAGTGGATTTATTCAGACCGCGGGGGAATGGTGAGTAGGGTGGGCCTAAAATTGTCGCGCTATCGTGCACTGTATTTTTCTGGATTAAAGCCGCACAAAGAAACATACGGGACAAACAAACGGGGGAACAAACATACAGGAAGTGGGGAACAAACAACATGAGAGTTTTAGTAATATTTATATATAGATGAATGAAAGATATGCATAAAAGTGACAATGATAAAGGAAACAGGTCGTTGTTAGCTGTAGCGAGGTAAGAACGAAAAGCTGGTGTGACCTGGGTGAGGGAGGGATGGAGAGAGAAGGAATGCAGGGGTTACTTGAAGCTGGAGAAATCAAAATTCATACCCCTGGGATATAAACTGACCAAACGAAATATGAAATGCTGGGCCTTACTCTGACAATGGAGGAGGCCTCGGACAGAAAGGTCAGTGTGGGAATGGAAAGGGGAATTAAAGTGTTGAGCAACCGGGAGATCAGGTAGGTCCAGGCAGATTGAGCGAAGCGATTCAGCAAAATGATTGTCCAGTCTACGTTTGGTCTCGCTGATGTTTTAGAGTCCACATCTTGAACAAGGGATACAGTAGATGAGGTCGGAGGAGGTGCAAGTGAACCTCTGCCAAACCTGAAAGGATTGTCGGGGTCCCTAGGCAGGGTTGAGGGAGGAGGTAGAGGGACAGGTGTCGCATCTTCTGCAGTAGCAGGAGAAGGTACCTGGTTTGGGTGCGAAAGGATGAGTTAACCAGGGAGTTGCAGAGGGAACAGTCTCTGTGGATGGCAGAAAGGGAAGATGTGACTAGTGGTGGGATCCCGTTGGAGGTGGTGAAAATTTAGGAGGATTATGTTTTGTATGCAACAGTTGATGGGGTGAAAGGTAAGGAGTAGGGGGACTCTTTTCCTGTTGCAACTAGGGGAGGGGGAGCAAGGGCGGTGCTGCGGGGTACAGATGAGACAGGTGTGAGGGCCTCATCTGTGATTGAAGAGGGGTACCCCCATTCCCTAAACAATGAGGACATCTCGGATCCCCTGGTATGGAACACCTCATTTTGGGCGCTGATGCGGCGTAGGCGGAGGAATTGGGAGTAGGGGACAGAGTCTTTGCAGGAAGCAGGGTGGGAAGAAGTGTAGTCGAGATGGTTGTGGGAATCATCATTTGCTATTTTCCAAAGCAAAATAGACAACATCTACAGCACCTTAACCACCAACGCACCTGCTCCCCCTCAAACCACCTGCCCCCCCCCCTTATCCTGTCAGCCCCTGCCTCAGTTCTCCCCAATCTCCACCACCGACCTCTCTGACCTCTTCACAGGAATAAAAACTGCCACCTGCTCTCTGGACCCCATCCCCTCCAGCTTTGTCAAGGCCTGCCTTCCTGCTCTCTCTCCACTTATCACTGCAACAATAAACTCCTCCCTGTCCACTGGCATCGTCCCGCCATCCCTCAAAATCGCTGCTGTCACCCCCATTCTGAAAAAACCTGGTCTAAACCCTGACACCCCAAACAACTTCAGACCAATCTCCAACCTACCCTTTCTGTCCAAAGTTTTGGAACGTGCTGTAGCTTCCCAACTCAAATACCACCTCTCTACCAATAACCTGTATGAAACTTTCCAATCCGGATTCCGCTCAAACCACTGTACTGAAACTGCGCTCCACAAAATCACAAACGACATTCTCCTCTCCTCCGACGCTGGCAACCTCAACATCCTCATCCTACTTGACCTCAGCGCCGCCTTTGACACCATAAATCACTCCATTCTCCTCACCCGACTTGAAACCTCCCTTAACATCACCGGCACAGCCCTATCCTAGTTCAAATCTTACCTCTCTGACAGACACCAGTTCATCTCCATTAACAACTGTAAATCCCCCATCGCTCCCCTCCCCCAAGGTGTCCCCCAAGGCTCAGTCCTTGGCCCCCTCCTCTTCATCCTCTACCTGTTCCCCCTTGGTCAATTAATCCGCCGTCATGGTCTCAACTTCCACTGCTTCGCCGATGATATCCAGTTCCTCATCTCCACCAAGTCAATCTCCCCCACCACACACTCTACACTGACAAACTGCATCACTGAAATAAAATCTTGGCTTCAATCAAACTTCCTCAAACTCAATTGCAACAAATCTGAAATCATCATCATTGGTCCAAAAACGCTCACCAAATCCACCCAAAACTTCATCCTCAACATTGATGGTCTCCCAGTATCCACCTCACCTCACATCCGGAATCTTGGAATCATCCTTGATCAAACCCTCTCCTTCGACAAACACATCAAACACATCACAAAAACAGCCTTCTTCCACCTAAAAAACATTGCCCGTCTCCGTCCATCCCTCTCCTCCACAGCTGCAGAAACCCTCATCCACGTCTTCATCACCTCCCGTCTGGACTCATCAATAAACTTCAATACATTCAAAACTCCGCTGCCCGTCTACTCACACACACCTCGATCCGTGACCATATCACCCCCGTCCTTTATAAACTCCACTGGCTCCCCATCCCCCAGAGAATCCAGTACAAAATCCTCCTCAGAACCTACAAAGCCCTCCATAACCTGGCCCCATCCTACCTGACCGACCTCCTCCACAGGCACACTCCCACCTGCACCCTCCGCTCTGCCGCTGCCAATCTCCTATCCCCCCACATCCGGACCAAACTCAGATCCTGGGGGGACAGGGCTTTCTCCATCGCTGCTCCCACCCTATGGAACTCACTACCCCAAACCGTTAGAGACTCCTCCACACTCACCACATTCAAAACATCGCTGAAGTCTCACCTATTCAGTACTGCCTTCAACCACTGAAGGTCACCTCACCTTCTGTCTCCTTTCTCTGTTCATTTATTTATTTACTTATTTATCTATTTATTCATTTCCCTATGTTCTCAAAATCTCTGTAAAGCGTCTTTGAGTATATGAAAAGCGCTATATAAATAAAATGCATTATTATTATTATTATAATCAGTGGATTTGTAATAGTCGAGAAGTTGGCATATCTCATTTAGTCAATTTCTTTTCTATCATCCTAATTATCACCTCAATAGTGGAAGGTTGAATAGGATCACTCACTCAGAAATTCTGCATACATTTCTTCCACTATGGAGGGCCGATTCACAAACAACAACAAGACGGAGTACAGGAAGGAAATAGAGAACTTAGTGATATGGTGCCGTTTGACGCACTGGGCCTGTCTGTACTCACAGGAGTTTAGAAAGATGAGGGGGTTACCACACTGAAACTTACTGAATAGTGAAAGGCCTGGGCAGAGTGGATGTGGAGAGGATGTTTCCACTGGGAAAGTCTAGGTCCAGAGGCCATAGCCTCAGAATAAAAGGGCATACCTTTGGAAAGGAGATGTAGAATTTCTTCAGTTAGTGGTGAGTCATGTGCCAAAAGCCTTCTTGACCACCCAATTACCTGTGATGCTATTTTCAAGGAACTATGTAGCTGCAATCCTAGATCCCTCTGCTCTAAAACACTCCCCAGAGCCCTGCCATTCATTGTGAAGGTCCTGGCCTGGTTTGGCTTTCAAAAAAGCAACTCCTTGCACATCTGCATTAAACTCCATCACCCATTTCTCAGCCCAACTGTTGAAGATCCTGCTGCAATTCTTGATCACGATCCCACTGTGATTCTTGATAACCGGCTTCATTGTGTACAATACCACCTCTAGTGTCATCAGCAATCTTATTGATCATGCCTTATACATTCACATCCATATCGGTGATAAAGGTGACAATAAACAATAGGCACAGCACCTATCCTTGTAAGCTAGAGGCCTCCAGTCGCAAAATCAAAAATTTCACCACCATCCTCTGTTTCCCACCATTAAGCCAATTCTGTAGCCAGTTAGCAAGCTCTCCCTCAATCCTATGCGATCTAACCATCCAGAACAGACTACTATGTGGAATCTTAACAAAGGACTTGTTAAATTGACTACATTTGACTACATCTGCAGCCCTGCCTTCATCAGCCTTCCTGATCACTACTTCATAGAACTTAATTAAATACATGGGACACCATCTCCCACACACAAAACCATGGGGAATTAATTTTGGAAGATTTCACTTGTTGATTCCATGATTATGCTAAAAATGCGCACAGGTGATTTGAAATAAAATGTAAAAGCAAGCAAAATATGTAGTAAGATATAGGAACAGAATTAGACCATTCAGCCCAGAGTCTACTCTACCATTCAATGGCCGATCTATTTTTCTCTCTCAACCCCATTCGCCTGCCTTCTCCCTGTAACATTTGATGCCCTTACTAATCAAGAATCAATCAATCTCCACTTTAAAAATATTTAATGTCTTGGCTTCCACAACCAACTGTGGCAATGAATTCCACAGATTCACCACCCTTTGGCTAAAGAAATTCCTCCTCATCTCCATTCTAGTCTGTCCATTCGGTTCGCAGCAGAGATATTGTTCTCAGGAATCTTTAGATATCTACCAATGCGATTTTTTTCCTCCAAAGCCCAACATTGTTTCATAGAATAAAATAGATAACTCTTAATGGTTCATAATGCACAATTGCAATCCTTTTATTTTTTTGTTCTTCATTCTAAATGATTTTGTATTACTTAATTACATTTGGTGAATGGTGAATTACTGGTGTAGCCGATTACCCTTCTGGATACCAGAACTAGAAAAATAATTGAATTGTTAATTCATAATGCAGCTATTCACAATTATTATAACTATATTGTGAAATGATTTTATGGAAACAAATATTAATAAGGTTTACTGAATATATTGCATATATGTATCACCAGTTACAACCTCAGGATCCCCTAAAGAGTTTTACTGTCATTGAATTCTTGAACTGCAAATTATTAATGTCCTTCAGGACAGAAATCTGTTATTGTTACCTGGTCTGCCCTATACGTGACTCCACACCCACCAACCAATGTGGTTGATTCTTAAACAACCACTTAAATGGTCTAACAAGCCACTCAGAGCCAAGTGGAAAAAGTGAACAAATAACTAGACAAACCTCCTGTAATTGATCGCTCTATTAACTTCAGATAAAATGGAGTAGTTTCCAACCAAGTCAACCTTGTGGAGTATTCTTCACAAACATACCTTAGAAATAGTGTGCCTAACTCCTGCTTCACAATCCCTGGGTATATACTGTCCGACTGGCTGGAACAGCCATCAGAGCTACACAGTGCGAGAGAGTACCCTTGGGACACCTTGATATTGACAGATCACTTGACATTTCATGGCATCAAATATGGGCATGGAAATATTCTTCTGATCTCTGTGTTCTCCAGCTATGTTGCATATCAATTGGAAGAAGCACTTTAGATAGCAAAGGCACAGAATAAATTGTGAGAGATTTTAATTTCCATCACGAAGAGTGGCTTGGCCATACCACTGACATAACTGGCAGAATCTTTGAGATTGTGACTGCAGCAGGTAGCAAGTAAACCAATACAAGAAATAAACTTTCTTGATCTCATCATAGATTATACAAGGGTACAGCACAACAATATGTGCTATGGCTCACCAAGTGCACATTGACCATCAAGCACTCATTCACACTACTCCCACCCTTACACATGAAACCTCTCAGATTCTAGCACTCTTCAAGATGCAATTTGCCATGGCCCCATTAACCTGGCAACCCACGTACTTTTGGAATGTGGGAGGAAATTGAAGCACCTGGAGGAAACTCACTTAGTACAGGGAGAACGTGCTAACTCTACACAGACAGCACCAAGGATCAGGATTGAACCTGTACTGTTGGAGCTGAGAAAAGGACACCTTGGGTGACCTAGGGTTGAAAGCCTCACCTTGGGAGAAGATGCAGCGAGACTGAGAAATTAAGAGAGGGTATCCTTGAAAGAGGCCGGACGAGACAAGGTGTAATTTCCTACCCTCCCAGTCATCTGCTCCTGTACCCTCCTTCGTAAGCTCATCTCCCATTCCCGTCCCCATTTTCCTTTTATTTCCCCTCCTGTCCTTTCTGTCCCCTTATATCCCTCCGTCTGTATTTACACACCTCTTTCCTCCTATCTGACGCTCTGTCTCTTTTTCACCTCCAACCTTTGTCACTTACTTCACCCATCTGCCAATCATAAACCCCCTCACTCGTACCCACATCACCTGCCAGACTTTGTCCCATTTCCACCTCCCTTTTCCAACTTTCAACCCCCCCCCCATTACTATCTGTCTGAAGCAGAGTCCCAACCCGAAACGCCATCTGTCCATTTCCTTCAGATGTAGCCTGACCCGGTGAGTTCCTCCAGCACTTTGTGTTTTGTGGAAGATAAGAGTGGCTTGTTTCCATATGCAACATCATTCTGAAATCTAAATCTTCTCATAGCCCTCCTTAAAGATAGAAGCATGTCCAAACAACACTTCCTGTAGCACATGCAGTGGCGTACTGTCTTTGCCTTGTACGACAAAGAACTTACCCCCAATT
Organism: Rhinoraja longicauda; assembly: GCF_053455715.1. Taxonomy (NCBI): domain Eukaryota; kingdom Metazoa; phylum Chordata; class Chondrichthyes; order Rajiformes; family Arhynchobatidae; genus Rhinoraja; species Rhinoraja longicauda. The sequence continues at coordinate 52,077,723 of NC_135954.1, read as the reverse complement.
CAAGTTTATATTTTCCAGCCAATTTCTTCCAAATAATACAGGCCTGTTTCCTTTCACATTGACCAGAGTCGGAGTCCAACTGCCTCTGTACGTCAATAGAAATGGTAACTCTTCCAGAACAGAAATGTTGTCTGGTTTCTATGACAGTGAATGTGCTGTGGCTGCAGTAGTCACTTCTCCAGTTTCCCTTTTTATAGATGCTCTTGCACAAGAGATGCCGATGCTCTGGTGTGCAGCTGCATGCTGATTGATTTCCTCCCAGGTCAATACAGTTATCATCCATCTCTGTGTCCCTGAGTTGTACAAACAGCTAACTACCCAAATTACTTTTCTTCACGGTCTGTATCATCTTTAATGTCCATCAAATATTTTTCATGAATGATGTGTATATCCTGTGAATGACCGACAATTATGGCATCTTTCCCAATAAAATCTGGGAAGATTTCCAATGTAACAGTATTATGTTTGCTTGTGTCACATAGCATGGTTTGAGGAGCATCGAACTGAGGATCCTGTCTTTGCTACTGAAGTGAACAAGACCCACCATTTTGACACTTGTTGCTGTGTCGACTTTTTGAACATCTTTGTTTGGGTCAGAATGGTACTAACTCCATAGCATCGTCACAGGCCTGAAATATCACAGGCTGGCTTAAAGGTCAAGTCCACATGTAACCGTTTGAAGTAAGCTTCCCTTTAAAGATCAATGACAAACCGAACTGAGGCAAAAAGAGAAGCACAATAAAACCACAGAAGATTACCAGACACTTCCTGAAATGAAGGAGTGTGCAAGTGCTTCCTTTCGATGCCAATTGTGAAATCTGAGACATTCTAAGTGAGACATAGTTTGGACTCGAAATGCTTTGGCAGACTCAGTGACTTCTGTGCAGGACAAACCCACTTATTTTTTTGGCGCAACTAGAATTTAAAAAAGTATAGTATCTGTGGTTCCAAAATAGCGAAGAATATATTTGTTTTTTTTATCAGGAATATCATTTGCTACTAAAAATTCTTTCAAACCCTTCAAAATAAGAAACAAAGTCTTCTTTTAAACCTTCAGATTGCACCAACCAAATTTTGTTACCCTAGTTTCCCCCCCCCACCCCTAAATTTTAATTGTAAATGCAAAATATTGCTGATTAGTCACACACTGCAAAACAACGTTTAGATGCATGCCATATCCAGTTTATATACCAAGAGTTTATATACGCTGTTTATCTGTGTGTAGCCATCTTCAATTTCCTTACTGGTTCCCCCTACTGGTTTACTGCCAGTACTACAGCAACCCAAGACAAACAAACCCACAACTCATGTACAAGAAGATGCACCTCTAGCCAAGCGGCCCAGTCTAGTTACAAAACTGCCAACATTCCATTCAACAATGTAGGAAAAAAGGCATATAGTGCTGGAGTAACTCAGTGGGTCAGGTAGAGTCTCTGGCCAACATGGATAGAACACCTATCCATGTTCTCCAGAGATGCCACCTGACCCACTGAGTTACTCCAGTACTCTCTGTCTTTTTATATAAACTAACATCCGCAGTTCCTTGTGACATCAATGTAGAATATTGCCCAAGCATGCCATATTTACAAAAGTAGAACACATCCAAATCAACTAATTAGCACAGCAGTAGAATTGCTGCCTTGCAACGCCAGTTGACCCGGATTCGATCCTGACCACGGTTGCTGTCTGTACGGAGTTTGTACGTTCTCCCCGTGACCGCGTGTGTATTCGCCGAGATCTTCGGTTTCCTCCCACATTCCAAAAATGTACAGGTTTGTAGGTTAATTGGCTTGGTATAAGCGTAAATTGTCCCTAGTATGTGTAGGATAGTGTTAATTTGCAGGGATAGCTGGTCGGTACGGACTCGTTGAGGTGAAGGGCCTGTTTCTACGCTGTATCTCTAAACTAAACCAAAGTATGATGAAGCAGCATTTACTCATCAAAATCTGGCATAGGCTCGTAACCTGCCCATAGAGCAAATGCCATACAAATGCTGGGTATCCTGTAGTGAATGAGTGAACTCTAGACATCCAAAAGCATTTCCATTTCTACAAGGTCCAAGTCAGTAGTGAGGAAATTCTCATCCATTGTCTGGATTTATGCTGCCCCAACAAGTCTCAAGAACCTCGGCACAACGAAATGTGTAGGAAGGAACTGCAGATGCTGGTTTAAACCAAAGATAGACACAGAAACCTGGAGTAATTTAGCGGGTCAGACAGCATCTCTGGAGAAAAGGAAGAGGTGACGTTTCAGGTCGAGACTCTTCTTCAGACTCTGAAGAAGTCTTGACCCGAAACCTCACCTCTTCCTTTTCTCCAGTGACGCTGTCTGACCCGCTGAGTTACTCTTAGCTTTCTGCGTCTAACAGCTCAACCCTGGACAAAGCAGACTGCTTGATTGGTGCCCATTGAACACTCCAATTCTTCATTCCCTTCATCACCAACACATAGTGGCTGGGTAGTGCATCTTCTACAAAATACACGTTATTCACCCAAAGTAATCTGCTAATGCCTCTCAAATCTGCAACCTCTACCAATACAGAGAACAAGGGCAGTCGTTGCAATGGGAATACCACCACCAGCTGCAAAATCCCCCAAAGCATTTTGATTTGGAAATGAGTCACTGTTCCTTCATCATAACTACAGATAAATCCTAGAATTCAATAGTCAAGAATGTTTCATTGTCATATGGAACGGGAATGGAACAATGAAATTCTCCCTTGCTGTAGCTTTACCGGCACATTAACGCAACAAGACAGCAAATAAATATATAATAATTAACAATACACTAAATTATCAGTAATGTAAGGAAACCTGACCAAATAGTGCAAACCAAAGTATGGTGCAAGTATAAACAAAGTCTATAGTAGATTGTTGTTGAGGTAGTGTTGTGGTTAGGGTTGTGCAGAGCCTGATAGTTGATGAGAGGAAGCTACTCTTGAATTTATAGGTCATGGTTCTCAGGCTTCTGTATCTTCCTCCTGACAGTGGCAGTGAGATGAGAGCATGGCCAGGGTGCTGTGGGCTTTGATGATATTAGCTGCCTAATTGAACTGCAACAGTCCTTGTGATGTGGGTATGTATACCCACAATGTGGTTAGGGAGAAAATTACAGGCTTTTGACCCAGCAAAGGCAAATGAATGGTGACATCTTTCCAAATCAAGATGGTGTGTGACTTAGAGGGCAACTTCCAGGTGCTGGTGTAAGAGGCCTGGGTAGTTTGCAATAAATGCATGCGCTCAAAAATATTCAGTACTTCAAGAAGGCCGCTCATCATCATCTTCTGAAGGGTAATAAATGCTGGCATTGCCAAACATGCACAGATCACATGAATTGAATAAATAAAACGATTCACCATTGTTATAGAGGAAGATACATCAGTCATCCTGCATGTATTAATAAATAACCAGATATTGGTAACTTTGGTTGACTAAATGACAGGAAGAACTGTTTTGGTCTTTGACAAGTAGTAGTTTGGGCATCTTTAACAGCACTAAAATGGTCCAGTTAATACCTCATATGAAACATAATCTAATGCCAAGGCCTTGTACACAATGAAACAGGAATGCTCATTAAAAAAAATTAAAATCTCCTGCAATCTTTGATGGAAAGGGATCTGGACATATCATTGCAGTAGACCCTATCAGGTTTATCCCTGAAATCAAGATGAGGAGGTACATTTAAGGGATGAATACGACCAGGATATCAGGAATAAAACATAGATTTTTTGAAAGAGTGCCATGGTATATTTTATATCCACTTGTGAAACCAAATAGATTTTACCTTTTGTCTCCGAAGTTAAAAGGCAAGACCTAAAATGGTGCTGTAAGCCTTCAGTATTGCAACGTGACAGTTTAAACATTTGTCCAAAAATAACCGTATTACCAGAACTTATTATTTAAATCGTTAAATCTTTTTTTTTAAATACAAGTTTGTACAATGACTTCTTTTAAAACCCACAAAAATGTCAGTAAGCAAAAACTGCAGTCTGTATTGTAAATAATAAATTATTTCTTTTTTTCCCCTTCCATTTGCAAGAGAGAACTGCATAAAATACATTTGTCCCCAGAAGGTAACTTGAGCTAAACGTTTTAACATTATAGAAAATGGATGCCAAACAGCAGAAAGAATTTCTCCACAAACCAGAATTTTCTGAGCACTTTTTATTTTACAGCTTATGAATATTTTACAGACATACCTGCAGTGATGCCGACGTAACAACCATGTAAATTGACTGTGACAATCCAGGCAATAATTAACTTCCCTGTCGCCAAGCCATCGTGCTTCGGTGCGGAGCTTCTGTTCAAATTCCAATGCATCAGATTTCTGCCACAGAGCATCCTTATCTCTGAAATAATTAAAAACAAATATAGTGCAAAAATTATAAAAGAAATATGGGTATTGGCAATATGGACAGAGTAATTTGAGTATTCTCTTCAAATTGTACCAATGTACAAATTGTACATTGCTTGCATTATTATTATATGCATTACTAAGTGGTGTAAAGTGTCAAAAGAGAAACCATTGGATATCATAATTTGGATAGCACAAATATAGATCATGTAAAGGAATAAAAGCATATGGTCAGGTAATTTTGAGATCTGATGCATATTCAAATTTCATCACGGCAGCTGGGCAATTTAAATTCAGTTATTTAAATAGACAATAGATGCAGGAGGAGGCCATTCGGCCATTCGAGCCAGCACCGCCATTCGATGTGATCATGGCTGATCATTCTCAATCAGTGCCCCGTTCCTGCCTTCTCCCCATACCCCCTGACTCCACTATCCTTAAGAGCTTTATCTAGCTCTCTCTTGAATGCATTCAGAGAATTAGTCTCCACTGCCTTCTGAGGCAGAGAATTCCACAGATTTACAACTCTCTGAGGACCCTTTTTCCTCATCTCCGTTCTAAATGGCCTACCCCTTATTCCTAAACTATGGCCCCTAGTTCTCGACTTCCCCAACATTGGGAACATGTTTCCTGCCTCTAACGTGTCCAACCCCTTAATAATCTTATATATTTCAATAAGATCCCCTCTCATCCTTCTAAATTCCAATGTATACAAGCCTAGTCGCTGCAGTCCTTCAACATATGACAGTCCCGCCATTCAGGGAATTAACCTAGTAAACCTACGCTGCACGCCCTCAATAGCAAGAATATCCTTCCTCAAATTTGGAGACCAAAACTGCACACAGTACTCCAGGTGCGGTCTCACTAGGGCCCTGTACAACTGCAGAAGGACCTCTTTGCTCCTATACTCAACTCCTCTTGTTATGAAGGCCAACATTCCATTGGCTTTCTTCACTGCCTGCTGTACCTGCATGCTTCCTTTCAGTGACTGATGCACTAGGACACCCAGATCTCATTGTACGTCCCCTTCTCCTAACTTGACACCATTCAGATAATAATCTGCCTTCCTATTTTTACCACCAAAGTGGATAACCTCACACTTATCCACATTAAACTGCTAGTATAAATACTGGCCTTCACAAAACTTTTGATTTATACAGACCACAAAATTATGAAACATTTTAAAAGATCAAATAGAGTTTGGATGAGCAAAACTAGTGATCAGCAGTATCAGATAGCAACAAAGAAATCCAAAAAAGTAAAACAGAAGATACTTTGTTACACTAAGAGAAGTGAGAATTTCGATTCATCACCACAGGTGAATTTCGATTCATCACCACAGAAGGAAAGACACAAAATGCCAGCGGGTCAGGCAGCATCTCCGGAGAACATGGATAAGTGACATTTCGGATCAGGACCCGTCTTCAAAATGTCACCTATCCATGTTCTCCAGAGGTGCTGACTGATCTGCTGAGTTACTCCAGCATTTTGTGTCTTTCTTTGGTATAAACCAGCAACTGCAGTTCCTTGTTATTAAACATAGAAACATAAAAAATCGGTGCAGGTGTAGGCCATTCGGTCCTTCGAGCTAGCACTGCCATTCAATATGATCATGTCTGATCATCCAAAATTGGTTCCCCGTTCCTGCTTTCTCCCCATATCCCTTGATTCCCTTAGCCCTAAGAGCTAAATCTAACTCTCATTTAGGGGAATTGTATTTAGGGGAACGCTGGACAAGCAATGAGGGAGAATGAAGCAGAGGGTTATGCTGTTACATTTAGACAAGCAAAAACTGGAGTAGAAGGATCAAGTAGAAGATAAATGCTGCAGGGACTGGTTTTGCCAAATGACCTGTTCTGTGTGTTCAGAGGTGCTGGTAGACTCAGTTTTCTTCCTGGTGTAATGCTCAAAGTAGAAAGGTCTGCCAGCTAGATGGGACGTAACCTAGGGAGGAGTGGAAATTGTTTAGGCTGTGGCCAGAATCTTGTACTACATCGTAGTCCTAGAAGCACTCCCAGCAGATTGCACTAATCTTCAAGAAAGCAGGATTAATTCAACAGTTATATTAGTCAACCTTGTACCAGAAAAAATCTGAGACAAAATTTACTTGTCATATGGAATTAAAATATATTAACAAATATCAGGCAGATCAAATTTGATACAAGCAAAAACTGGAGTCGAAGGATCATGAAGAATATAAGTGCTGGCATGGACCGGTTGCGCCAAATGACCTGTTTTGTGCTTATCTAAATTGTGACCTTTGAAGAAGTAAGCGAGAGTGTTGTTGTAGGAAATAAAATCTGGTAAGTATTTTCGTCAAGCCTTTCATAGAACAGAACAATGCAGCACAGGAATAGGTCCTTTGGCCCACAATGTTTATGCCAAACATGATGCCAAGATCAATTCTTACCTGCCTGCACATAATCCACCACCCGACACTCAGAGATGGGTGAACTCACGTGATATATTTTATTTACAGTGACATGAAAGTCCTGGTCTGCATGACAGCACTGTCCTTCGCCGTCAGCGTGCATGTGCGATGATGCTGCCGATCTCAGGCTTGTCTCAGCAGCTTAGTCCTGGTCTTCGAAGGAGGTGTGACGATTTCAGGCTTTTCCCTGCAGTTCACCCTTGGCCCGAGAGGAGGTGCTGGTAGACTCAGGTTTCTTCCTGTCTCAGCTTTGGGCTACAAGAGACAACGCTGGCGGTCTCTGGTTTATCGCGGCGACTAATCTTTGCATCAGTCTGAAGAAGGGTCTCGACCCGAAACGTCACACATTCCTGCTCTCCTGAGATGCTGCCTGACCTGCTGAGTTACTCCAGCATTTTGTGAATAAATACCTTCGATTTGTACCAGCATCTGCAGTTATTTTCTTACACAATCTTTGCATCTATGTGTGTGTGCACGTAGTCATATCATATCATATCATATCATATCTATACAGCCGGAAACAGGCCTTTTCGGCCCACCAAGTCCGTGCCGCCCAGCGATCCCCGTACATTAACACTATCCTACACCCACTAGGGACAATTTTTACATTTACCCAGCCAATTAACCTACATACCTGTACGTCTTTGGAGTGTGGGAGGAAACCGAAGATCTCGGAGAAAACCCACGCAGGTCACGGGGAGAACGTACAAACTCCTTACAGTGCAGCACCCGTAGTCAGGATCGAACCTGAGTCTCCGGCGCTGCATTCGCTGTAAAGCAGCAACTCTACCGCTGCGCTACCGTGCCGCCCTCCTTTGTTGTCTGTGGGTAGGAAGAGATTCTGGCATCTCAGGCTTGCCCCAGCCACTCATTCGTAGCCTCAGGTAGAGGCACTAGCTGTCTAATGCTTCTTTCCCTGCAGTCCAGTCTTGACCACACAGTGGTCGCACGTTTGACCCAGTGGCTCAGTCTTCATTAACCTGTGACAAGGGAACACAACTAGCAAGGATGCGCTCCACTTTGTCTCCCTTTCTCGCTCTCTTCTTTCTTCTATTTTCCTCCTTCTCTCCTGCTTCTTCTCTCATCCTCTACCTTCTCCCCTCGGGCTAGAATTCCTCAGTTTTATCAGGGGAAGCCTGACAAAGTACAAATGACCAACTAATATCAGCTAAATGGACCCAGCTGTTACCAATGATGCTGAGGATTGGCATCTCCTGGCCTGTCGGACAGTTAATAGCCTGACAGGCTGTCTGTCAGATAGCATATGCCTTCCTTATCATATTCCCACTTTGATGTCATGCCATGTGAAAAATGTTTGCAAGGTCTAAGTCCTTGGAAATGGGGAACCAGGACATGCACAAATATGAAATTGGCCAGGAAAAGGCAGGAAACAATGATAAATAGCTGCATTATAATTTATCTGGAGAGAGAATACATCATAATCTTTCCTGTAATCAGAATTAAGAACACTGCTGCTTTGTTTTTCCATATACCTGGACACAATATCAAAATTTAAAGCTAACACTTTGCAGTGACCAATGAAGGAAGTAAAACACATGCAAAGGTTAAGCAAAAAAAAAGTAGGCACATACATGGAGGATGAAATTTAAAGCAGAGATGAATGGCACAGTGGCATAGCGGTAGAGCTACTGCCTTACAGCGCCAGAGACCCGGGTTCGATCCTGACTATGGATGCTTGTCTGTACAGAGTTTGTACGTTCTCCCCTTGACCTGCGTGGGTTTTCTCTGAGATCTTCGGTTTCCTCCCATACTCCAAAGACATACAGGTTTGTAGGTTAATTGGCTTGATGTAAATGTAAAATAGGGTGGTGTTAATGTGTGGGGATTGCTGGTCAGCGAGGACTCGGTGGGCCAAAGGGCCTGTTTCCACGCTGTATTTCTAAATTAAACTAAATGCTATATTTTTTAAGGTAGAACATGGAGTGGTAAATCAAATAGTAAAACCAAAGGAAATGCAGGAACAAAGAGATTTTGTAGTGTAAGTAAATAAACATTTAAAAGGTGCCAGACACGTCAAGAAGACTTAAAAAATAACTCACAAAACCCTTGCTTGGCTTTGTTATTATGGAGGCATAGAATATAAAGGCAATTGAACTAAAATGATATAGAAGACAAGCTAACCCCTTGGGAAGTATTAAAACAAATTCTAGACATCACATACTAAAGAACTAGATTCTTTAAATCCAGCAGGTGCAGAAGAGATACACTAGAAAGGTACAGGAAGGAACTGCAGATGCTGGTTTACACTAAAGAAAGACACAAAAAGCTGGAGTAACTCTGTGCGTTGTACAGCATCAAAAGCTGGAGTAACTCAGCGGGTTCCTTCCTATAGCTTCCTTAAGCTACCATGAATCAGAATTTCCTCATCCCAACTACCTTTCCAGTAGAATGACACACAAAACTGGGGTAACTCAACAAGTTGGCCAGCATCTCTGGAGAAAAGAAATAGGTGACATTTCGGGTAGAGACCCTTCTTCAGCTTAAGGAAGGTGCTTGCATGATACAAGAAATTTCTGAGTAGTTTTCATAGGGTGTGACAAGAGTTATAAAGGAGAAACAGCTTCCAATGGTAATATAAGGGGCAGGCAATTTAGACTGTGTTTTTATAAATTAGGATTTACCTGCAAGTTTCAAAGAGGAATTGTATAATTAATTGGGAGAGGCCAAACTGACAGCTGGGAAGCCAAAACCTTGCAAAACAGTTCAATGATGGTCAAGAAATCTGATAGTGGCAAGAGAAGTGCTGGTGGAGAGTATGTAATGTAGGGGTGAGACATGGGGCATCACTCTTATGTGGTCTCAGGGTGGTTTACTGGATTCGAGAAGGCACTCTTTTTCTCATGGTCTAAAAATGGTGCAATAAAATTGCTGTGAGAATGTGGTTTTTTTGCAAGACTTTGCATGTTATAACACCTAAAAGCAGGTGCTTTGTGGTTAAGGTTCAACATATATTACAGGAGCCTACACTCTTGCCCAAGGGGCCACGCACATCAAGACTGCTAACTAACCCTTCCTCATTACTCAATACCCAGTCTAGAATAGCCTGCTCTCTCGTTGGTTCCTCTACATGTTGGTTTAATAATAATAATAATAATATTCATTTATTGTCATTGCAACGAGTACAACGAAATTAAAAAATAGCCAATCCTGACGGTGCGTACAAACATATATGCAATAAATGCAAAAAACAAATAAATACATAAATACAATTAAATACAATTATATTAAGTACAAGATTTTTTAACGGTGTTGCCTAGTGCAAAGGTAGTGTTCAGTTCTCGTATGGCCCTGCGGTAAAAACTGTTTTTAAGTCTGTTTGTTCGGGATTTGATCGACCTGTAACGTCGACCAGAGGGCAGATGAACAAACAGACGGTGGCCGGGGTGGGATGGATCTTTTATTATTTTGCCTGCTCTACTGAGGCAGCGTAGGCTGAACAGGTGCTCCAGGGAGGGCAGTGAGCAGCCGATGATCTTCTGGGCCGTCGTGATGACCCTCTGAAGGGCCTTCCTGTCCTTTTCTGAGCAGCTGGCATACCATGTGGTTATACAGTATGCCAGCACACTCTCGATGGAGCAGCGATAGGACAACATGAGCTTCTCCTGCAGGTTGGTTTTCCTGAGGATCCTCAGGAAGTGGAGTCTCTGCTGTGCCTTCTTTACTGTGGTGATGGTGTTGGTAGACCAGGTAAGATCCTCTGCGATGTGCGTACCCAGGAACCTGAAAGCTGGTACCCTTTCCACACAGACCCCATTGATGTAGAGTGGGTCGTAATCTCCACTGGTTTTTCTAAAGTCAATTATAAGTTCCTTTGTTTTGGAGGAGTTCAGGACCAGATTGTTCACTGAACACCATGCTGCCAGCCTTTGGATTTCATCCCTATAGGCTGTCTCATCTCCTTCTGAGATGAGTCCAACCACAGTCGTGTCATCCGCGAACTTGATGATGGTGTTGGTGGGATGGGTGGGGGCGCAGTCGTGAGTGTAGAGGGAGTAAAAGATGGGGCTCAACACACAGCCCTGTGGTGAGCCGGTGCTCAGTGTAATGGTGGAGAGGTGAGGGCCTATTTTGACGGTCTGGGGGCGGTTGGTCAGGAAGTCCTTGATCCATTGGCAGATGGTTTGGGAAAATCCAAGGTCTGAAAGTTTGGTGACCAGTCTGCTCGGGATGACCGTGTTAAAGGCAGAGCTGAAGTCGAGGAAGAGCATCCTCACATAGCTCCCCTGGTGTTCAAGGTGGGTCAGTGCAGTGTGAAGAGCAGTGTCGATGGCATCCCCTGTAGACCTATTTGCTCTGTAGGCAAACTGGTGTGGGTCGAAGGTGGGTGGGAGGCTGGCTTTGATGTGCTGCAGGACCAGTCTCTCGAAGCACTTTGTGATGACCGGTGTGAGTGCTACCGGACGGTAGTCGTTAAGACCGCTGATGACAGACTTTTTCAGCAGTGGGATGATTATGGCGGACTTCAGGCAGGGAGGGATGGTGGATTTTAAAAGGGACAGGTTGAAGATTTTTGTGAAGACCTCAGATAATTGGTCTGCACATTCCCTCAGCACTCTGCCCGTCACACCATCGGGGCCTGCAGCTTTCCTGGGATTCACTGCTCTGAGCACGCGCTTAACATCATACTCCTGCACAGTGAAGGTGTTGCTGTCAGGTGCTGGAGAGGGTGTTATGTCTGCCACTGTAGCTTTCACCTCGAAACGAGCAAAGAAACAGTTAAGTTCCTCTGCCAGCGAGGCGTCGCCGTCGGCAGTCGTGCGGTTGCTGGTCTTGTAGTTGGTGATGTGCTGGATGCCTTGCCATACCCGCCGTGGGTCATTGTTGGAAAAGTGGTCCTCAATCTTCCTCTTGTAGGACGCTTTGGCATCCTTGATGCCTCTCTTCAGGTTGGTTCTAGCAGCACTGTATAGAGCTCTATCACTAGACCTGAAAACTATCCCGTATATATTCCAAGAAATCCTCTTCCTCAGCATCTCTGCCAATTAGATTCACCCAATCTATATGTAGATTGAAGTCACCCATTATAACTGTTTTACCTTTGTTGCACACATTTCTAATTTCCTGTTTGATGCCATCCCCAACTCTACTACTACTGTTAGGTGGCTTGTACACAACTCCCACTAGCGTTTTCTGCCCCTTAGTGTTTCGCAGCTCGACCCATATCGATTCCACATCCTCCAAGCTAATGTCCTTCCTTTCTATTGCGTTAATCTCCTCTCTAACCAGCAACGCTACCCCACCTCCTTTTCCTTTCTGTCTATCCCTCCTGAATATTGAATATCCCTGGATGTTCAGCTCCCAGCCTTGGTCACCCTGGAGCCATGTCTCCGTAATCCCAACTATATCATATTCATTAATAACTATCTGCACATTCAACTCATCCACCTTATTACGAATGCTCCTTGCATTGAGACACAAAGCCTTCAGGCTTGTTTTTACAACACTCTTACCCCTTATACAATTATGTTGAAAAGTGGTCCTTTTTGATTTTTGCCCTGGATTTGTCTGCCTGCCACTTTTACTTTTCACCTTGCTACCTATTGCTTCTACCCTAATTTTACACCCCTCTGTCTCTCTGCTCATGCTCCCATCCCCCTGTCACATTAGTTTAAATCCTCCCCGACAGCACTAGCAAACACTCCCCCAAGGACATTGGTTCAATTCCAGCTCAGGTGCAGACTGTCCTGTTTGTACTGGTCCCAACTCCCCCAGAACTGGTTCCAATGTCCTAGAAATTTGAATCCCTCCCCCTTGCACCATTTTTCAAGCCACGTATTCATCTGAAATATCCTCCTATTTCTACTCTGACTATAATATGGTTGAGTTCTTCATTAGGATGGAGAGTGACATAGTTAATTCAGAAACAACGGTTCTGAACTTAAAGAAAGGTAACTTTGAGGGTATGAGACGTGAATTGGCCAAGATAGACTGGCAATTGATTCTCAAAGGGTTGACGGTGGATATGCAATGGAAGGCATTTAAAGACCGCATGGATGAACTACAACAATTGTTCATCCCAGTTTGGCAAAAGAATAAATCAGGGAAGGTAGTGCATCCGTGGCTAACAAGGGAAATTAGGGATAGTATCAAAACAAAAAATGAAGCATACAAATTAGCAAGAAAAGGCAGCCTACCAGAGGACAGGGAGAAATTCAGAGTCCAGCAGAGGAGGACAAAGGGCTTAATTAGGAAAGGGAAAATAGATTATGAAAGAAAACTGGCAGGGAACATAAAAATTGACTGCAAAAGCTTTTATAGATATGTGAAGAGAAAAAGATTAGTTAAAACAAATGTAGGTCCCGTGCAGTCAAGAACAGGTGAAATGATCATGGGGAACAAGGACATGGCAGACCAATTGAATAACTACTTTGGTTCTGTCTTCACTAAGGAAGACATAAATAATCTGCCGGAAATAGCAGGGTACCGGGGGTCTAACGAGATGGAGGAACTGAGGGTAATCCAGGTTAGTCGGGAAGTGGTGTTAGGTAAATTGAATGGATTAAAGGCCGATAAATCCCCAGGGCCAGATAGGCTGCATCCCAGAGTGCTTAAGGAGGTAGCCCCAGAAATAGTGGATGCATTAGTGATCATTTTTCAAAACTCTTTGGATTCTGGAGTAGTTCCTGAGGATTGGAGGGTAGCTAATGTAACCCCACTTTTCAAAAAGGGAGGGAGAGAGAAAACGGGGAATTACAGACCAGTTAGTCTAACATCGGTAGTGGGGAAAATGCTAGAGTCAGTTATTAAAGATGGGATAGCAGCACATTTGGAAAGTGGTGAAATCATTGGACAAAGTCAGCATGGATTTATGAAAGGTAAATCATGTCTGACGAATCTTATAGAATTTTTCGAGGATGTAACTAGTAGAGTGGATAAGGGAGAACCAGTGGATGTGTTATATCTGGACTTCCAGAAGGCTTTCGACAAGGTCCCATATAAGAGATTAGTATGCAAACTTAAAGCACACGGTATTGTGGGTTCAGTATTGATGTGGATAGAGAACTGGCTGGCAGACAGGAAGCAAAGAGTAGGAATAAACGGGTCCTTTTCAGAATGGCAGGCAGTGACTAGTGGGGTACCGCAAGGCTCAGTACTGGGACCCCAGCTATTTACAATATATATTAATGATTTGGACGAGGGAATTGAATGCAACATCTCCAAATTTGCGGAAGACACGAAGCTGGGGGGCAGTGTTAGCTGTGAGGAGGATGCTAGGAGGCTGCAAGGTGACTTGGATAGGTTAGGCGAGTGGGCAAATGCATGGCAGATGCAGCATAATGTGGATAAATGTGAGGTTATCCACTTTGGTGGCAAGAACAGGAAAGCAGACTATTATCTGAATGGTGGCCGATTAGGAAAAGGGGAGATGCAACGAGACCTGGGTGTCGTGGTACACCAGTCATTGAAAGTAGGCACGCAGGTGCAGCAGGCAGTGAATAAAGCGAATGGTATGTTGACATTCATAGCGAGGGGATTTGAGTATGGAAGCAGGGAGGTTCTGCTGCAGTTGTACAGGGCATTGGTGAGACCACACCTGGAGTATTGAGTACAGTTTTGGTCTCCTAATCTGAGGAAAGACACTCTTGCCATAGAGGGTACAGAGAAGGTTCACCAGATTGATTCCTGGGATGGCAGGACTTTTATATGAAGAAAGACTGGATAGACTCGGCTTGTACTCGCTGGAATTTAGAAGATTGAGGGGGGATCTTATAGAAACTTACAAAATTCTTAAGGGGTTGGACAGGCTAGATGCAGGAAGATTGTTCCCGATGTTGGGGAAGTCCAGAACAAGGGGTCACAGTTTAAGGATAAGGGGGAAGTCTTTTAGGACCGAGATGAGAACGTTTTTTTTCACACAGAGAGTGGTGAATCCGTGGAATTCTCTACCACAGAAGGTAGTTGAGGCCAGTTCATTGGCTATATTTAAGAGGGAGTTAGGTGTGGCCCTTGTGGCTAAAGGGATCAGGGGGTATGGAGAGAAGGCAGGTACGGGATACTGAGTTGGATGATCAGCCATGATCATATGGAATAGCGGTGCAGGCTCGAAGGGCCGAATGGCCTACTCCTGCACCTATTTTCTATGTTTCTACTACAGTAAAATCCTAAAAATTGTAAAAACACATGTGGTATTTAGAGAGTGGCACAGTAGAGCTGCCGCCTCACAGCGTCAGAGACCTGGGTTTGATTCTGACTACGGGTGCTGTCTGCACAAAATTTGCATGTTATCCCTGTGTCTGCTTCGGTTTTCTCCACGCGCTCCAGTTTCTTCCCCACATTCCAAAGACTGTGCCGGTTTGTCGGTTAATTGGTTTCTGTAAATTGCCCCTAGTGCATAGGATGCGAAGATGGGAAAACATGGAACTAGTGTATGGGTGGTCGATGGTCAGCGTGCAGCCGAAGGCCCTGTTTCCACGTTGTATCTCTAAACTAAATTAAATAAATAATCATTAACTATTAAGCATCTTATCAAATAGATACTTCACTGATAGGTAACTATGTTCTCACAAAAATATCTATTGATTGTTGCATCATACTTAATAAGTTCAATTAGGCGCTCTTCCAAAAACTCCTTAGTTCGGTTCAAGTCATCTACTTCAGCAAGAAGTTTCTGTTCATTTCTCCTCATTTCCACTTGCATCTCCTCTAGGTGTTGCTTATACTCTTCTTGCTCCTTTTTTACTACCTCCAGTTCTTGCTGGGTACTGTTGAAAAATAAATATCAATAGTGAATTCTGTGAAGTAACTTTGTAAAGCCAGAATTACTTCAACGTTATCAGATGAAGTAAATACTCCTGCAAATCTAAAGCATTATTTAAATTAAAGATTTAATAGAAACAAAATCACATTTTTTACAGATATCACTTTACAGAATAATTGCATTGCATAATCTTCATACCACCTTGGGCGATTGCATATTCAGCTACTTTGGCCCTACATTCCCTCCCTACACTTGCCCACATCAATATTCTAAATTAAAATTTCCTCCTCAATCACAATTTAGGTAAAGGGCCTGTCCCACTTAGGCGATTTTTTAGGCGACTGCCAGCGACTGTCAACGTCGTAGCAGATTGCCAACATTTTCTCTTACCCGATGACAACGACCACGACAATGCTGCGTCAGGTCGAGATTGTACCTTCTTTGGAAACATCGCAAAATTCCCACGCTGTCAATGCTTCTCCGGCATCCTAATTTTCGATGAAATTACTGATAAGTCGGTAAGTACTTGAGAGTTTTGAACTATAACATCTTGCCTGGGTTACTTGAAAACCAAGCTTCACGGTAACAAGGCATAAACTGGATTGACTTCCAGTTTACTAGTGGCAGTATTAAGAAATTTAATTTAAAGTGGTTAAATGGATTTTTGTGAAAAGTGTGTGGGCATTCATTGAAAATGTACGGGAGATGCATATCTGGTTTCTGGGTTGCATATCTGGGTTGGGAGCCTACTTTAAATGTGATTGCTGATGGCCATAAACATCGCGAAAATTCCCACGCTTACCTGACTGTCAAAGTGTCGCCTCCAATCTACCTGTCAAATGGCCTGACGGTAAATAAATTGGTTAAACACAAGTATTTTATGGTATCTTGAAATGACTTTACTTATTTTAATATTATGTGCTTCTAAATGCATCTAAGAGAAACTAGCAAACCTGGGGACAGCATGCGACAGCGCCCGCAATAAGCAACGATACCTGGCGACAAGCCAGCTGTCACCGAGAAATTTCACTCCGGTTGATTTATCAGCGACGCGCTGAGATCCACTACGATTCTTGGAAGACTCCTCACTATCATGCCCGCGACACCCCGGCGAACTGTCGGCGACAGCCTAGTCGCTGGCAGTCGCCTTAAAATCGCCTAAATGGGACAGGCCCTTAACTGTCTCCATAACCTCTGACATAATTTGGAGTCAAATTTGATTTAACAACTCAATGCTAAAGGTACCATGGAATGTTTTATCGCACCAAGACCACAATATAAATACGTTGCTGATGTTACTGCATAACTTGATGTAACTACCTCCTATTTTAGGTCGTATTGTGACAGGAATAGTTCAATGCAGATTCACTTCTAATTTGTTTTAATATATAATTATTTTGCATTTTTGTTCCTATATCAATTCCTGGCACATTATCCATGTAGATGAATGGTCATGGTGTTTTATCGCAATGAGTGAAAAAGATAATACCCAGTTTTGCTTTCCTTTATAAAACAGTTAAATACAAAAAAAAGGCCAAGTAAATAAACAAATCTTTATTTTCAGTTAAACAATAATGATATTTAAAAATTAGTTTGAATGCTTCTCCATGGTTTAGTTTTACCTATCTCTATAATTTATTTCATATTTACGAACAATTCTGACCACTGTGCATCCCCAAATGAAAATGTTTCACCACAGCTGGTGATTTCATGAACAGCAAAGATGTTCCCTAAAATTAACAAAGCTTCGAATCATTTGTTTTAATAATGCCTTGTGCAACCTGGTGTTGAATTTTGTTTCATATATATCCTTGAATAACCTGGAGCCTTTCATTAGATTATTTACACTGCATAAATGCAAGCCGCTGTTAGTCCTAGAACTATATTTTTCTTGTTCACTGTCTCAGCCAGTTCACAGCTGGCTTGATACAACGCAGAGAACGTATCTTTGTGTGCATTTGATTAAAAAGATCTCGGCTACATAGCGTTGAGAAGGCTTCATGCTATTTGTTTTTTGTCTGCCATTTTCATATAAATATCAACCAAATCATTGGGTAGAACTCTCATCAAAAGTGCCTTGTGACCTTCTATATTAGAAAAAAACCCCATAGAGACATCGAAAAAAAGGTGCAGTAGGCCATTCGGCCCTTCGAGCCAGTACTGCCATTCAATATGATCACGGCTGATCATCTAAAATCAGTACCCTGTTCCTGCTTTTTCCCCAACCAAGAGGACAGATGGAGCCTGAGCTAAACCTTTCATCTAAAAGCTGGTACTTGCAACAATAAAAAATGCCCTTACTTGTAGCGTGACATGACAGCCTGTGAAGGTAAGACTTCAGCCTGCACATTTCTGACTCAGAGAGAGTTTAGTTTAGTTTAGAGGTACAGCGCGGAAAAAGCCCCTTCAGCCTACTGAGTCCGCACCAACTAGTGATCCTGCACATTATCACAAGCTTTTACACACTGGGGACAATTTACACTTATACCAAGTATACAAACCCAAGCCAATTAACCTGCAAACCTGTACGTCTTTGGAGTGTGGGAGAAAACTGAAGATCTCAAAGAAAACCCATGCGGTCATGGGGAGAACGTACAAACTCCGTGCAGATAGCACCCGTAGTCGGGATCGAACCCGGACCTCTGGCGCTGCAAGCACTGAAAGGCAGCAACTCTACTGCTGCGTCACCATGCCGCTTCTACTTTGTTACTACTTTGGCAAAACTGATCGCCTTTACCTAGCCAGTCAGGTAGCATAAAAATAATGCTGTGACAGAGTGAAGATTGACCGTTTCATCACAAATTGTCACAAACTGTCCTTATTAGATCTTTCCAAAATGTATCCACTGCATACTTTCCTGATTTAATTCTTTATCTATGCTTGGAAAATATTTAAGATTCATCTGTAAAGTAATAAGTAAATTTCATGCAATACATGCAGTTAGCAATGTTAATCTTCAATACAACTATATACCTTCATATTCAATGTCATTACTATTATTGATTCTACCACTATTAACATGTCTGTAGTAAAGGACTAATAACATGCTGTCTGTAAAGAGTTTGTACGTTCTCCCTGTGACCGTGTGGGCTTTTTCTGGCTGCTCTAGTTTCTTCCCACATTCCAAAGACGCACAGGTTTGTAGGTTAATTAGCTTCTGTAAATTGCCCCTAACATGAAAACTGGGATAACATAGTACTAGTCTACGGGTGATTGACACAAAATGCTGGAGTAACTCAGTGGGACAGGCAGCATTTCTGGATAGAAAAAATGGGTGATGTTTCGGGTCGAGACCCTTCTTCAAACTGTGAGTCAAGGGAGAGGGAGACACAGAGATATGGAGGGGTAAGGTGTGAAAACGAAACATCAAAGGGGATGGAGCTCAAGGAAAATGTAGAATAGATCATTGTTAGCTTGGGAAAGGTGACAACGAAGCACATAAGGATAACATTTTTAATCACGACAGTCAGACTGGTTGGAGAACGAGGATGGGGAGGGATGGAGGGAGAGGGAAAGCAAGGGTTACTTGAAGTTAGAGAAGTAACTACAGCTGGGTAGTAAACTGCCCAAGTGAAATATGAGCCAAAGGACCTGTTTCCACACTGTATCTCTAAACTAAACTAAAACTAAACATAACTACCGTGGAGCATTGAGCAGGTCAGGAGATGGACACACATGCGTGCAGCTAAAAGTTGAACATTTCAAAGACGACTCAACTCAGTCAAAAATGCATCCTTTTGCAACTTACAAGCTAAAAATAAGCTTTCCATTTGACGTCAAACAGTCATACCTGATGAAGTTTTCTGAAAGGGTCTTCAGTTTTTCCTGCTCTTTGTTTCTCAATAATTGTGAATCTACAATTATTTGTGCTTTCTCTTCCAACTGCTCGTTTAATTTATTGCTGAGGTCCTTATAAATAACCATATCATTAAACAATTACAAATGGTAAAGGTGATATGCAATTACATTATTGACAATTTGCTTCTGAGTAACAGTTAATGCATGGTTGATCCCATTCTTAAAGGTTCACGGAGGACTCACTTGAAGGTCAACAAGTTGTTTATCCATTGAAACTATTTGACTTTGGCACTCATTACAATCCTTTTTCACAGCCTCCAATTCTTCACTGACAGTCTGTCAACATAAAGCATCATCAATAAAACTTTGTATTAGCTTTATACTACCTCCAAATTAATGCCTTATATCTTGGTCAATATCAGCACTCAACAGTTAAAAACGCATCCTCAATAAGCAATGAAAATTGATGTTAAAACAAGATGAAATTTCTCAATTTTCTAATTTAGAAATAGAATCTATTTCTGGACCAAGAAAATCTCAAGTGAGAGTTCGTGTCTCTGAGAAAAGTTTCCCCATGATTAGGAATGATAAATCTAATGAGCAGAAAAATGCACAGCTCCAAATAGATAAACAGCAAATTCATAGATACTATAAATCATGGGCCATATACAGCGAGCGTTAAATGGGGCACTTTGGTCGGCATGGATGAGTTGGGCAGAAGGGCCTGGTTACCATGGTTTATGACTATGTTTCTGAACAGTATAGCACATGAGCAAGCCCTCAGCCCAAGATGTTTGTGCCAAATTAAATTAATCCCTGTAGCCTGCATGTGATCCAAACCCCTCCATTCCCTGCATATTCATGTACCAATCTAAAAGTCTCTTTAATAACACGAATACATCTGCTTCCAACTTGTCCCATAATTCTCATTTAAACCTTTCCTCTCGCACCTCAAAGCTATGCCATCTAGTATTTGATATTTCCACTTTGGAAAAAGGCTCTAACTGTCTCTATGCCTTTCACAATTTTATAAATGTCTATCAGGTCTCGCCTCTGCCTCCAATGCTCCAGCAAAAACAATCAAAGTTTGTCCAATCGCTCCTTAGAGCTACTACCAACTAATACAGACATAATCCTGGTAAGTCTCTTCTGCACATTCCCCAAAGCCTCAGTGCCCATCCTGTAATGGGAAAAAGAGAATTGCCCATAACACCCAAATGCAGCTTAACAAAAAAAAATTAAAGCTCCAATAACTTCTTGACTTTATACACAATACCCCGACTGGTGAAGGCAAAACAACCGTATGTCTTCTTTACCATTCAATCTGCTTGAGTTCTGCTTTCAGGGAGCTATGGACTTGGACCCCAAGATCCCCTCTGTACATTAATGCTGTTAAGAGCCCTGCCATTAGCTGTATACTTTCCACTTAGATATGATATCCCAAAGTGCCACATTGCACACTTGGCCAGATTAAACTGGTATGCCTCTATAAACCCCATCTGCCATTTCTCTGCCCATATCTGTAACTGATCTATATCCTACTGTATACTTAGACAATCTTCTTCTTTGTGTACAACTCCACCATTTTTTCTGTCATCTGCAAATTTAATGACCAACCCATCTACATTTATTTCCAAGTCATTTATATACATCAGAAACAGCAGAGGTCTCAGTACTGATCTCGATAGAACGCCACTGGTCACTGAGCTCCAGACAGAATAACTCCTTTCCTCACCACGCTCAGTTTTCTGTGGGTGAGCTAGTTCTGAATCCAAGCTACCAAATCACCAGAGATCCCATTCTTCTTAATCTGCTGGTTAGCCGACTGTGAAGGATATTGTCAAATGGACATTAAAGTTCATAAGAACAACATCCACTGCTTTACCTTCATCAGGCAATACTACCACTAAAAGTCCAGTCAAGTTTGTAAGACATCACCGTCTCCACACTAAGCAATGCTGGCAGCCCATGGTTAACCCATTCTCTTTCAAATGTAAACAGATCATATTCCAAAGAATCCTCTCCAATAGGTTCCCTACCACTTCTGAAAGGCTCACTGGCCCACAATTTCCTGGAGTCATAGAGATACATTGCTGAACAGGCATATCGGCCCACTGAGTCATGTTGGCCCTTAAATACTCATTGTTCACACTAATCCAACCGAGCCCATTTTGTTCTCTGTGTATTTATCCACTCTCCCAAGATTTTATCATTCATCTATGAACTAGACACTGTAAATTGTGGACCATATATAGTGTTAGATGGGGCATCTTGGTCGGCATAGATAATTTGGGCCGAAGGGCCTGTCATCATGTTCCGAACGGAGACGCGACCTTTTGTTTTCTGGGTTGTGTCTCCGTTCCTGCTGCGGCCTACCATCGGCCAAACACCTGGAGCTGGCGGCCTCCACCTGGGACCACCTGGGACCACCTGGGACCACCTGGGCTCTGGTTCACAGAGCCCGCAGACCGGACTTACAATCTGCGGAGCTGGCTGCCTTCGGAGGCTGTGGTGGCGCTGCGAGTGCGGCTGCGACTCACCTTCGGGGGCTCCGGAGGCTTCGGCGCGGGCCGTGGGCCACGTGGACGTCGGAAGCTCGCAGCCCCTGGGTGGGGGCCGACATCGGGAGCTCCGGCAGCGGCAGCGTCTTCGCCCGCCCCGAATCGCGGGGCTTGGGTCGCCCGCCGTGGACCTTTCACCGTCCGGCGTGACCTGAAATAGGCCGCGGGAATTTCTCCGCCCGGCGGGGGCTTCAATGTCGGGAACCCCGACAGCCCCAACGTGTAGCGGCGGCGTCTTCGCCTGCCCCGAGTCGCGGGGCTTGGGTCGGCCCGCTGCGGACCTTTCACCGTCCGGCGCAGCCTGGAACGTGGTAACTTCAACAGCCTGGCCGCGGGAGAAGACGGCAGGGGAAGAGAAAAGACATTCTGGCCTTCCATCGCAGTGAGGAGGTGACTGGAGTAGACTCACTGTGATGGATATCTCTTTTTGTTTGGTATTGGTTTATGATTGTTTGTGTTATTGCTTATTTTTATTGCTCTTATTGTTGGACTGTGGGTAATCTTTCATTTCACTGCACATTTATGTGTATGTGACAAATAAACTTGACTATTGACTATGTTGCTGAACAGTAGGGCACATGAACAGGCCCTTCAGCCCATGATGTTTGTGCCAAATTAAATGAATCCATGCAGCTCTCCATCCCCTGCATATTCATGTACCGATCTAAAAGACTCTTTAACTGCATCAATACATCTGCTTCACCCACACCACCACTGACAACACGTTTTGGGCCTTGATAGAGTGCATGTGGAGATGATGTTTCCACTAGTGGGAGAGTCTAGGACCAGAGGGCACAGTCTCAGAATAAAAGGAAGGAGATGAGGAATTTAGAACGGAGATGAGGAATTTCTTTAACCAGAGGGCGGTGAACAAAACCTAATAGCGTGGATGTGGAGAAGATGTTTCCACAAGCGAGAGTCTAAGACTAGAGAGCACAGCTGCAGAATAAAAGGATATACCTTTAGAAAGGAGATGAGGAGGAATTCCTTTAGCTAGAATGTGGCGAATCTGTGGAATTCATTGCCACAGATGGCTGTGGATGCCAAGACTTTGAGTATTTTTAAAGCAGAGGTTGACAGGTTCTTGATTAGTACGAATGTCAAAGTTGTGGGGAGAAGGTAGGAGAATGGGGTTGAGAGGGAAAGATAGGTCAGCCATGAATGAATGGTAGATCAGACTTGATGGGCTGAATGGCCTAATTATGTTCCTATCTAATAAACAAATAACATTGCATACTCTCCACGTCTGCGGGACCTCGCCAATGACAAGAGAGGATACTAAATTCTTCATCAAGGGCCCTGCAATCTCCTATCTTGCCTCTCTCAATAACCTGGAATAGATTACATCAGTCCCTCGGAATTTATCCACCATAGTACCCTTCCAATGACCCAACAACACCTTCTTGAGCTCAACTGCTCTGACATATTAGTATATCCTGCGCTGATCTCACTTTCCTCCAAGTTCTTCTCCTTGGTGAAACTAATGCAAAGCCTACCACTGCAATTAACAAACACCGGTTAACAGCAAAAAAAAAATTACCTTTAATTTATTCTGGTAATCCATCACCTCTCCACTCATCTGAAATTTGACTGCAGACACCTCTTCCTTTGCAGTCTCTTGAAAACTCTCTGCTTGATGTTGTGTTTTCACTAGCTTTCTCCGCAGCTCTTTTACAGTTGTTGCCAAATCTTCTGATCTCTTCAACTCCTCTTGGAGATGTTCATTCACATTCTTGAGTGTCGAAACATTAACATATAGTTGGTTTTGTTCCAATTTCATCTCCTCAAAAGATGCTGTCTGCTGTTGACAAATATCATTATATTTCTGCTCAGTGGCATTTTTTTCTGCACTTAGTGTACAAATCTGCATGCCAAATTCTGCCATTTCAGTGTTTGCCCGATTGAGCAGATCTTTGGTCTCAGCATTCTCAGACTTTAATTTTTCATTCTGCTCTTTTTGTTGAGATGATTCTTCTTTAAAAATCACAAGCTGTTCTTCAAGTTCAATGACGTGTTGTGCTAGATTGTCTCTCTCTTTTTTAAGATAATCTTTTTTCTCCTTTAACAGCAACAGTTTCTCAGCATGATCCCTGTTAATTGACTCTATCTGTTCTTTCAGATTATGAACCAGGGTTCTGTATTCCTCTTTGGAGGATACTGCAAGATTTAGATTACTGTGTATACTTTCTTTTTCCTCAATGGCATATTTAAGCTTTGACTTTAATTCTTCAACCTCTTCTTCTAACCTGGACACTTCACTATGCTTGACTTCAACCTGATCTCTCGTAGTAACTACTCCCACATTTACTTTCTCCATTTCTTTCTCATTTAGGTCTCTCTCTGTTGGCTCTGTATTCAATAATTCATTTTTCTCAGCTACTAGATTCTCTGTTAGTTGAGTCTGTTGCTGAAAGTTGTTCTCAAGAGTCAACTTTTCTTTTTCTAGGCTTTCCATTTTTGCCTGATATTTTTCAATGCTCTCTGAGAACTGTTTTAGCAAATTACTTTCTACAAGAGAAATAGGAGTATTTTCATTCTGCTGTGACTTTAACACCTCATTCTGCAGGTCTGAAATCACTTCTTCCTTGATGTGCAAATCTCTACGGAGATGTAGTAAGCAGTCATTCAACTTAATTTCTCCTTGTTTCAGCTCTTCAAATTCAGACTGACTTTCTTTCAGTTTTGCCTCTGCTTTTTTAAACTGCTGGAGAGCATTTTGTAATTTCTCATTTAATTGTTCATTTTCTTCCAGTAGCTTTTTCTCTTTTTCATCCCCTGGAATCTTGGCATCAGCTACCTGGTCTTGCAACTGTTTCTCAGATGGTATTAGTCTATCTATCTCAGCTTCAAGGAATAAACACGTTTTCTCCACTTCTTTTTCAGCATTTTTCTCCACGATATCTTCAAGTTTCTTCTTCTCAATGTCAAGTTTTTGATGCTCACCCTGAATATTTTCTGCTCTACTTTGACCATCAGCTAAAGGTTCTTCTAAATCATGCCATTTTTTTCTTAGATCATTGTTCTCACAGAGAAGCTTATTTCTATCCTCCTGGTGATCTTTTGCCTCATTATTCGCAGCAGTCAGCTCGAATTCCTTTGTCGGAAGCTGGCTAGAAAGACTATTTATTTGTTCTTCTAAGAATTTACATTTTATTTGTGTCTCATATTTCTCATTTTTTAATTCCTGAATTACCTTCTCCATTGATTCAAGTTCAGTTGTATCGCTTTCTTGTACACTCTCTATTTCTCTACATTTAATCAGATAAGATTCCAGCTCTTCATCTTTCCTTACAAGCATAATACTCTTTTCCTCTAATTTCAAAGTTGTCTCTTTCAACTTCAATTCAAGCTCATCTTTTACTGAGTCTTTTGATTTCAAATCATTTGTTAATGTTACCAGCTGCAGTTGCTGCATACTATTTAACCTGGGGATTCCAATTTCTTCTACCTCAGCATCATTGAATTTGTCAATAGCTTCATGGATTTTCTGTGCTGAATCATTGTGGGTTGCTGTCAGTTGTTCCTTTCCAGAAAAAATATTTTCTATCCTTTCTACCAGCTCTATGTTCTTCTGTTCTGCTGTGATTAGCTTGGTTTGAAGTTCTTCAAAATCAGTATCCTTTATACCTTCTGATGACCTGATCCTTTCAATTTCTTGTGTTAATGACTGCAGCTGTACTGTGTAGTGTTTACTACATGTCTCTAACTCTGTAACCGTTGCCTGAAGTGCCTCATGTTTTTCAACTTCTAACATCTGCAGAGATTTTGGAAGTTTTTCCACATTGCGTTGAGCAAAGTCTTCACGCTGCTGGCTCAACTCTTCCACTGTCTTTTTTAGCATGAGGTTCTCCTCCATTGTACCAGCTGATGATTTCCTCATATCCTGTATTGCTTGCTCATGTAACAATATCGCCTTCTGTAATTCATCCTTATCCAGTTCAATCTGTTGGATCTTTTCTTGCATCTCTTTTTGTTTTACATCAGAATGATCTAGTTCATTACGTAGCTCATCAAGTGTTTCCAGTTCCTCAGCTGTTAATGAACTGTTTATTTCTAGATTTGTAAGACTTTCTGGGGGCTGTAAAATAATGTAAAGCATATATGAATAAATAGCTACAATAGCTACAACATTTTGTTTTACTCTTCCTTCTGCAAGACAAGGTCTGTACAGCTAAGGATTATCCAATAGACTTTCCCAACAAGTTTTTAATAGTCCTGCAGTTATCACTACTTGCCACTTAATTGATCCTATCTGTGAAGCGCACAGACATCAATGCATAGTTTTGGTACTCACTTGTGCATAGTTGCTGACCAAACTGCTTATACTGGAACATCTACTTGGTGGTTTCCAAAGATGAGATGGAGAATAAGACATGCCAAAAGACCGCCTTGGGAAAAAAACAAGTTTTATACTTACTAGCTTAAATGACATAAAATAAAAATAAATATCTTTAAGACATCTTAAATACTGCTACATTTCTATGGCGGCATGGAATACTAAGGCATAAATTTGCAGCAGCTCTGAAAACATGATTATTGCTCCAGTTAATTTAAATGTATTCATTATTCATGATGAATACATCTTTGGGAAGCCATTATTTATTGTCTATTCCTAAATACCTTTAAATATTTAGCAGTTATCCACCTTCTTCAACTGTTATAGTCCTTCTGTGGAATGTAATCCCACTGTTGGGAAGTTCCAATGAGAATGATGGAACGGCAATATAAATCAGGATGATGCATGGCTTGGGCATATACACGATGATTAAAATAAGTTAAAGAAATTTAGTTTAGAGTGGAAATGGGCCCTTCGGCCCACCAAGTTCACGCCAAGCATACACCAGTTCTATCCTACACTCTAGGGAATTTATAGAAGCCAATGAAAGTACAAACCCATGTGTCTTTGGAATGTGGGAGGAAATTGGAGCACCAGAAGAAAACCTACGTGGTCACAGGGAGAACGTGCCTACTCGTTAGGACCCATAGTCAGGATTGAACCCAGGTCTCTGGCACTGTAATGCAGCAAATGTACCACTGCGCTGCCCTCAGTTATGACAGAGGGTTCCAGTACTAAAATGTTAATTCAACCTTATTCCACAAATGCTGCCAAACGTGTTTTCAACATTTTCCTTTTTTATACAAGTGGTAATGTTCCCAAATGCCTGAAGCTCATGTCCTTGTTACAGATAGAAATTGTGGGTTTGGATGCTGCTGTTGGAGCAACTGGATGAATAACTGCAAAGCATTTTGTAGACAGTACACAATTTCGCCACAGTACTTGTCAAGGATAGAATGTTTAGGGTGATGGATGAGGTGCCAATTCGGCAGGCTGCTTTGGTCTTAATGGTGTCAAATTTATTTTGTTGCAATTTAACTCATTCAGGCAAGCAAAGAGCATTCCTTCACACCACAGACATAGACAATAGACAATAGGTGCAGGAGGAGGCCATTCGGCCCTTCGAGCCAGCACCGCCATTCGATGTGATCATGGCTGATCATTCTCAATCAGTGCCCCGTTCCTGCCTTCTCCCCATACCCCCTGACTCTGCTATCCTTAAGAGCTCTATCTAGCTCTCTCTTGAATGCATTCAGAGAATTGGCCACCACTGCCTTCTGAGGCAGAGAATTCCACAGATTCACAACTCTCTGACTGAAAATGTTTTTCCTCATCTCAGTTCTAAATGGCCTACCCCTTATTCTTAAACTGTGGCCCCTTGTTCTGGACATTGGGAACATGTTTCCTGCCTCTAACGTGTCCAACTCCATAATAATCTTATATGTTTCGATAAGATCTCCTCTCATCCTTCTAAATTCCAGTGTATATAAGCCTAGTCGCTCCAGTCTTTCAACATATGACAGTCCCGCCATTCAGGGAATTAACCTAGTAAACCTACGCTGCACGCCCTCAATAGCAAGAATATCCTTCCTCAAATTTGGAAACCAAAACTGCACACAGTACACCAGGTGCGGTCTTACTAGGGCCCTGTACAAGTGCAGAAGGACCTCTTTGCTCCTGTACTCAACTCCTCTTGTTATGAAGGCCAACATTCCATTGGCTTTCTTCACTGCCTGCTGTACCTGCATGCTTCCTTTCAGTGACTGATGCACTAGGACACCCAGATCTTGTTGTACGTCCCCTTTTCCTAACTTGACACCATTCAGATAATACTCTGCCTTCCTATTCTTACCGCCAAAGTGGATAACCTCACACTTATCCACATTACACTGCATCTGCCATGCATCCGCCCACTCACACAACCTGTCCAAGTCACCCTGCAACCTCATAGCATCTTCCTCACAGTTCACACTACCACCCAGCTTTGTATCATCTGCAAATTTGCTAATGGTACTTTTAATCCCTTCATCCAAGTCATTAATGTATATTGTAAATAGCTGCGGTCCCAGCACCGAGCCTTGCGGTACCCCACTAGTTACTGCCTGCCATTCTGAAAGGGACCCATTTATCCCCACTCTTTGCTTTCTGTCTGTCAACCAATTTTCTATCCATGTCAGTACCCTACCTCCAATACCATGTGCTCTAATTTTGCCCACTAATCTCCTATGTGGAACCTTGTCAAAGGCTTTCTGAAAATCAAAGTACACCACATCCACCGGCTCTCCCCTGTCAATTTTCCTAGTTACATCCTCAAAGAATTCCAGAAGATTAGTCAAACATGAGAAATGAGAAATTGTAAGGGTAAAAAGACCCTAATGGGAGTTATCTATAGTCCCCCAAAAAGTAGCCTCGACATAGGGTGCAAGTTGAATCAGGAGATAAAATTGGCGTGTCAAAAATGTAATGCTACGGTGGCTATGCAGGTAGACTGGGAAAATCAGGTTGGAAATGGACCCCAGGAAAGAGAGTTTGTAGAGTGCCATCGAGATGGATTCTTAGAACAGCTTAGAACAGCTTGTACTGGAGCCTACCAGGGAGAAGGCAATTCTGGATTTAGTGTTGTGTAATGATCCTGATCTGATAAGGGGACTAGAGGTAAAAGAGCCATTAGGAGGCAGTGATCACAACATGATAAGTTTTACTCTGCAAATGGAAAGGCAGAAGGGAAAATCGGAAGTGTCAGTATTACAGTATAGCAAAGGGGATTACAGAGGCATGTGGCGGGAGCTGGCCAAAATTGACTGGAAGGAGGCCCTAGCTGGGAAGACGGTAGAACAGCAATGGCAGGTATTCCTGGGAATAATGCAGAGGTTGCAGGATCAATTTATTCCAAAGAGGTGGAAAGACTCTAAGGGGAGTAAGAGACACCTGTGGCTGACGATGGAAGTCAGGGACAGCATAAAAATTAAGGAGAGGAAGTATAACATAGCAAAGAAGAGTGGGAAGACAGAGGATTGGGACTCTTTTAAAGAGCAACAAAAGTTAACTAAAAAGGCAATACGGGGAGAAAAGATGAGGTACGAGGGTAAACTAGCCAATAATATAAAGGAGGATAGCAAAAGTTTTTTTAGGTACGTGAAGAGGAAAAAAATAGTCAAGGCAAATGTGGGTCCCTTGAAGACAGAAACAGGGGAATTTATTATGGGGAACAAAAAAATGGCAGACGAGTTAAACCGTTACTTTGGATCTGTCTTCACTGAGGAAGATACACACAATCTCCCAAATGTTCTAGGGGCCGGAGAACCTAGGGTGATGGAGGAACTGAAGGAAATCCACATTAGGCAGGAAATGGTTTTGGGTAGACTGATGGGACTGAAGGCTGATAAATCCCCAGGGCCTGATGGTCTGCATCCCAGGGTACTTAAGGAGGTGGCTCTAGAAATAGTGGAAGCATTGGAGATCATTTTTCAATGTTCTATAGATTCAGGATCAGTTCCTGTGGATTGGAGGATAGCAAATGTTATCCCACTTTTTAAGAAAGGAGGGAGAGAGAAAACAGGTAATTATAGACCAGTTAGTCTGACATCAGTGGTGGGGAAGATGCTGGAGTCAATTATAAAAGACGAAATTGCTGAGCATTTGGATAGCAGTAACGGGATCATTCCGAGTCAGCATGGATTTACGAAGGAGAAATCATGCTTGACAAATCTACTGGAATTTTTTGAGGATGTAACTAGGAAAATTGACAGGAGAGAGTCAGTGGATGTGGTGTACCTCGACTTTCAGAAAGCCTTCGACAAGGTCCCACATAGGAGATTAGTGGGCAAAATTAGGGCACATGGTATTGGGGGTAGGGTACTGACATGGATAGAAAATTGGTTGACAGACGGAAAGCAAAGAGTGGGGATAAATGGGGCCCTTTCGGAATGGCAGGCAGTGACCAGTGGGGTACCGCAAGGTTCGGTGCTGGGACCCCAGCTATTTACAATATACATTAATGACTTAGACGAAGGGATTAAAAGTACCATTAGCAAATTTGCAGATGATACTAAGCTGGGGGGTATTGTGAATTGTGAGGAAGATGCAATAAGGCTGCAGGGTGACTTGGACAGGTTGTGTGAGTGGGCGGATACATGGCAGATGCAGTTTAATGTAGATAAGTGTGAGGTTATTCACTTTGGAAGTAAGAATAGAAAGGCAGATTATTATCTGAATGGTGTCAAGTTAGGAGGAGGGGGAGTTCAACGAGATCTGGGTGTCCTAGTGCATCAGTCAATGAAAGGAAGCATGCAGGTACAGCAGGCAGTGAAGAAAGCCAATGGAATGTTGGCCTTCATAACAAGAGGAGTCGAGTATAGGAGCAAAGAGGTCCTTCTACAGTTGTACCGGGCCCTGGTGAGACCGCACCTGGAGTACTGTGTGCAGTTTTGGTCTCCAAATTTGAGGAAGGATATTCTTGCTATGGAGGGCGTGCAGCGTAGGTTCACTAGGTTAATTCCCGGAATGGCGGGACTGTCGTATGTTGAAAGGCTGGAGCGATTGGGCTTGTATACACTGGAATTTAGAAGGATGAGGGGGGATCTTATTGAAACATATAAGATAATTAGGGGATTGGACACATTAGAGGCAGGAAACATGTTCCCAATGTTGGGGGAGTCCAGAACAAGGGGCCACAGTTTAAGAATAAGGGGTAGGCCATTTAGAACGGAGATGAGGAAGAACTTTTTCAGTCAGAGAGTGGTGAAAGTGTGGAATTCTCTGCCTCAGAAGGCAGTGGAGGCCAGTTCGTTGGATGCTTTCAAGAGAGAGCTGGATAGAGCTCTTAAGGATAGCGGAATGAGGGGGTATGGGGAGAAGGCAGGAACGGGGTACTGATTGAGAGTGATCAGCCATGATCGCATTGAATGGCGGTGCTGGCTCGAAGGGCTGAATGGCCTACTCCTGCACCTATTGTCTATTGTCTATGATTTCCCCTTCGTAAATCCATGCTGACTCGGAACAATCCTGTTACTACTATCCAAATGCTCCGCAATTTCGTCTTTTATAATTGACACCAGCATCTTCCCCACCACTTCCCCATGCACCTTGTGGAGAGTGGAAAATCTGGGCGGTGAGAAGATGAGTCACGGAGTGATACAGTGTGGAAACAGGCCCTTCGGCCCAACTTTCCCACACTGGCCAACATGTCCCTGCTACACTAGTCCCACCTGCCTGTCCTTGGTCTATATACCTCCAAACCTGTCCTATCTATGTACTTGTCCAACTGTTTGTTAAACAAAGGGATAGTCCCAGACTCAACTACCTCCTCTGGCAGCTTGTTCCATACACCCACCATCCTTTGTGTGAAAAAGTTACCCCTCAGATTCCTCTTAAATCTTTTCCCCTTCACCTTGAACCTATGTCCTCTGGTCCTCGATTCCCCTACTCTGGGCAAGAGACTCTGTGCATCTACCCGATCTATTCCTCTCATGATTCTGTACACCTCTCTAAGATTACCACTCATCCTCCTACGCTCTAAGGAATAGACACCCAGCCTACTCAACCTCTCCCTACAGCTCACAACCTCCAGTCCTGGCAACATCCTCATAAATCTTTTCTGAACCCTTTCAAGCTTGACAATATCTTTCCTATAACATGGTGCCCAGAACTGAACACAATATTCTAAATGCGGTCTCACCAACATCTTATACAACTGCAACATGACCTTCCAAGTTCTCTACTCAATGTGTACTAGTACTTAAGAGTCACTAGCACAGTATAGAACATAGAACAGTACAGCACTGAAATGGGCTCTTCGGCCCACAATGTGTTGTGCCGCACATGATGCCCAGCCGAACTGATCTCCTCTGCCTGCACATGATCCATATAGTTCTATTCCCTTCCATGTGCCGATCCAAAAGCCTCTTAAATGCCTCTATCGTATCTGGCTCCACAACCACCCCAGGCAATGCATTCCAGGCCCCCCCTCCCACCCTCTGTGTAAAAACCTGCCCCGCACATCCCCATTGAACTTTCCCCCTCTCACTTTATAGCTAGGCACTCTTGTGTTGGACACTTCCACTTGGGAAAATGGTTCTGTCTACCCTATCTATGCCTCTCATAATTTTATAATTTCATTTTAGTATATATAGCCTCTAACCTGTTCTTATTGTACAGTATTTATGAGGCTGGTCTGCTTGAGACTTTGAACTGTGGTGGTGCTAATAATATTGATAATTAAGCCATGGCAATTGAGTGTCATGGGTAGTTGATTAGTTTAGCTCTTATCGAAGTTAATCATTGTCTGGCACTTATGGAGCACAGATATTAATTGCCACTTTTCAGCCCAAGAATTTCAGTTGTCCTAGACGGGCTGAATACACGCAAAACTGCTTCATTATCCGAAGAACTGTGAATAGAACTTAATGTTCTGCAATCAACAGTGAATATTTTCTGACCTTATATTGAAGTGTATATGATGGATAAAGCAGAAGTTGATTGGACTTTAGACAATGCCTTGTGGACTTCTGCACTGATATCTTGGAATCCAAGATAAATATCATGAACTTTAATAATTTTTCATTGAGCTGGTTTGCACTCCAACCAGTGAAGAGCTCCCCTCCCTTCCAAAACCTTGATTCTCAATTACTTTTAAGTTTGGTTGTCCACCTGGGTGCAACTATACTCTTTTTAAACATCATCTTAATCTCTTTTTCACTTAAATCTTTTTTTTAAATGTAGCTGTTTTGTCCATACCTAACCATAACAAGGAAAATAGCGCTTCTAAGTCTGTTTTGCAACTTTCAGTCTCTAAATCTCCCTTTATAGAATATGCAGACCAAAATTGTGATTATGGGGGACAGAGAGCAGAGGGGGTTCGCCAGCATGTTGCCAAAATGATTTTAGTTATGGAGAAATTGGATAAGCTGGCCTTAGGAGAAAAGGAGGCTAAAGGGTGACCTGATAGGGTGGCCATCCGAAGATGGCGCGGTCGAGTCCAGTCGCCGTCGTGCTAGCTCCGTGGAGACTGCGTTATTTTAACTTGTATGTTCATTTTAAATTTATTTTTAAGTACTAACACACTAGCACTAATAACGCACGACCGGAAAACTCTCGTAAAACTAAACTTTAGCGTAACCGAAGACCTATTAGACACTGTACTCATCGATCCAGCGTGGCCGACAGAGATCAAAGGAGCGCGCAGCGGCAACAACAATGGGAGCTCGGCTCCGAGAAAAAGTCGGAGAAAACATTGAGGAAAGCGGGGGGGGATTCAGAATAGGCTGAGAGCCCAAGCCTTCCGTCCACCTCTGCCCAGCATCCTTCTGGCGAACGTCCAGTCCCTGGAGAACAAGCTGCATGACCGCAGGGTGAGGATCGGATTCCAGCGGGACATAAAAGACTGCACCGTCTTCTGTCTGACCGAGACATGGCTGACCCCGCTGGTGCCGGATCAGGTGATCTGCCCAACCGAGTCCTTCACTGTTTTCCGTGCGGACAGAACGGAAGAATCCGGGAAATCCAAGGGAGGAGGAGTTTGCTTCATGACCAACAATAACTGGTGCAACCCAAGGAATATTAAGACGCTTTCTCGTTCCTGCTCGCCGAACCTGGAGCATCTGACTATCTCATGCCGTCCATTTAACCTTCCCCGAGAGTTTAGCTCGGTGATCATCACAGCCGTTTATATTCCACCGCATGGCACTATTGGCCCTACACGATGTGTTGTGTCGACACCAAAACAAGAACCCTGATGCGGCTGTGGTGGTGGCTGGGGATTTTAATAGGGCAAATCTCAAAAAGGTCATGCCTAACTTCTGCCAACACATCACGTGTGTCACCAGGGGGGAAAGAACTTTGGACCACTGCTACACACCGTTCAGGAAAGGTTATAAGGCTGTTTCTCGCTCTCCTTTTGGAAAATCTGACCACACTGCCATTTTCCTGCTGCCGGAGTATAAACAACAGATAGTACTGGAAACGGCTGTGACGAGGGACGTAAAGCGGTGGTCTGACCATTCAGAGGCCATGCTGCAAGATGTACTGAGCGATGTCGACTGGAATATGTTCCAAGAAAGTTCCAGAGACGTCAGTGAGTTCGCAGAAGCGGTTACGGACTTCATTGCAACAATAGCCGATAACATCGTCACCACGGTAAGGGTTAGTATCTTTCCTAATCAAAAACCCTGGGTGGACAGGTCTATTCGCGTTGCCTTGAATGCTCGCACCGCTGCTTACAACTGTGGGCTGGCATCGGACAATATGGACGGCTGCAAGGTAGAGTCCTACCGACTGCGAAGGGTGGTGAAGGGTGCAAAAAGGAGGTACAGGGACAGGATAGAGTCGCAGATGGAACAGCAGGACACCAGACGCCTTTGGCAGGGGCTAAGGACTATAACTAACTACCGGTGCAGCCCCCTCTCAACCAGAAGTGCCGGCACCTCCCTAGCTGATGACTTGAACTCCTTCTACGCACGATTCGAGACGGGCAACATTACCCCTAGCTCGCCGTCTAAAAACAACACCGACAGCGTGCTGGCTAGCGAGGCTGGAGGGGATCCACCGCTGGGGATGTGCACACATTCTCGGTGTCCGGGCATGAGGTGAGGTGAGGTGGGCTATGACGCGTGTGAACACGAGGAAAGCTGGAGGCCCAGATGGTATATCTGGACAAGTACAAAAGTCTTGTGCTACTCAGCTTGTTCCAGTGCTCACCACAATATTCAACCTCTCCTTGGCCAAGTCCGTGGTCCCTGCATGCTTCAAAAGATCCATCATCGTACCAGTGCCAAAGAATGCCTCTCCTGCTTGTTTGAATGACTACCGACCGATTATCCTCACCTCGGTGGTCATGAAATGCTTCGAGAGGCTGATCAAGAACCACATCTGTGCCCTCCTTCCTCGCAATATGGACCCATTACAGTTCGCATACCATCCGAACAGATCCACGGACGATGCGGTCTCCCAGGTTCTGCACACCGCTCTCTCTCATCTTGACAGCCAGAAGTGGGGGCTATGTGAGGATGCTGTTCATTGATTTTAGTTCAGCTTTCAATACAATAATCCGCACCAGACTTGCTGAGAAGTTGCTGAAACTGGGGCTTAACACTCGCCTGTGTGCCTGGGTCCTGGACTTTCTCACCGGCAGGCCCCAAGTGGTCAAGATGGGGAGACATACATCTAACCCCCTCACCCTGAACACAGGATCCCCCCCAGGGTTGCGTCCTTAGCCCCCTACTGTACTCCCTATACACACATGACTGTGTGGCCAGCTTCAGCTCCAACTCCATCATCAAGTTTGCTGTGGTGGTGGGCCTGATCTCCGATAACGACGAGAAGGCGTACCGGGAGGAGGTGGCTGATCTGGCACTCTGGTGTCAGGACAACAGCCTCCTCTTGAATGTCACAAAAACTAAGGAGCTGATTGTGAACTTTAGAAGGGCTCAACATCCGAGGACATACACGCCACTGGAGATAAATGGGATTACTGTGGATAGGGTGAGCAGCTTTAAATACCTGGGAGTCCACATCACAGAGGATCTGACATGGACAACACAAATTGCCGCACTGGTGAGTAAGGCAAGGCAACGCCTTTACAACCTCTGACAGCTGAGGAAATTCAGAGTCTCTGAGGAACATTCAGTGCTTCTACTCTGGGGCTGTAGAAAGCATCTTGTCCGGCAACATCACAGTCTGGTTTGGGAACAGCTCTGCCCAGGACAGGAAAGCTCAGCGGAGAGTAGTGCATTCGGCTGAACGCACTATGGAAACTACACTCACCCCCCTACAGGACCTATAGATCAGGAGGTGCAGATCCAGAGCCAGTAACATTATGGGGGACCACTACCACCCCAGCAACGGACTGTTCCAGATGCTACGGTCAGGCAAATGCCTCCGCTGTCATGCTGTGAAAAGAGAGAGGATGAGACGGAGTTTCTTCCCACAGGCCATCAGGACTGTTAACTCTTATATCACCAGGGACTAATTTACTGTGTAATTTATTTCTTGTGTTGTGTCTTTTTTTAAATTTTTCTATTCTGTTTTGTAGTTTTAGCACAATCCGCAGGCATTGCCACTTTCATTTCACTGCATATCTTGTATGTGTTTGTGACAAATAAAGTAGACTTGATTTGACTTGATAGTAGTACATCAGATTATGAGAAGCACAGATGGGGTAGTTAGTTTAAATTGTTTCACATGGTAGGGGCATAGGTTTAGGGTGAGAAGAAGGAGCTTTAAGGGCAATCTAAAGAGTGCTTTCATTATTATGCACAGAGTGGTTGATATGTGGAATGCACTCCCAAAGAAGGTGGTGGAGTCACATTCAATGAGTACAATTAAGTGGCATTTAAACAGCCACAAATAGGCAACTCATAGAAGGATAGTCATAATGTGGAAGGCCAACAAAGCATGGATATGGTGAGTCTATGAATGTAATAATCCTAACTGTGGTCTAATCAATATTCTACACATTTTTAAACCAACTATTCTGCTTTTCTGTATGACTGTAAATCTAACCCCAGTTGTGGTCTTATTAACCTCTCATATCTAATGATGAGCATTTACCTTCAGTCTGAAACCTGATTCCATCCCCCAAGAAAACCACATACACACGTGCACACACAAAATGTCATAATTAATTCTTACCCCCAAAAACCTCCTTTAAAAGATGATTACAAGCTATGTAGAGCAACAAAGTGCTCCCCCAATCCTTTCCACACGCTGGGTCCGAAAAGACATTGGTGGTCAAAAATCTCTCAGAATATGGTCTATGAGGATAAAGCTATAGATCCTTCTCTATAGATGTACACAGTTCTAACTCAGCTGATTTGACAGAGGATATGATAAAGGAACCATCAATGGAAGGGTTAAGTCCTGCTTCCATCTTGTCACTCCTTCAAAGCTCCCATCTACTTTTTCAATGCAGAACAATTGCCTCAATGAGATAATGCACAAGTCTGAGCACACATGCTCTGGGTGTCAGTCATTCAAGTTGCCCTCAAAACTGCAAAGCATTTGAATGTGCACTTTTATTATGAAGTTATGGATGCAATCTAGCCAGTGGCCATAAATGTTCTCATTGAATGACACCCATGGCATAGTTAGTAGTCCACTCACTTCTGCTTCAAAAGGTCCCTGGGCTCATGACCTACTCCAGTCTTAATCAAACAAAAAAGATATCAAGATTATCATGTGGTTTTGAACCAGATGAGTGTTTTATTATGAGGTCCCATCCTTTCCATGTGACCAATCTGCTCTCTCTGCTGAATGTAAAAGATGTCAAGGTTCTACTTCAATAAGGATCCTCCTGTGCCCTGAAGAATATTTATCCATAAACATTTCCAATAAACGGAGTAATAGTCATCATCACACTGGTCGGTGGGGACACCTGTGATGTGCCAACTTTGCTGTCCCAATTTCCTTCAGTGACTACACTTCAAAATAATTTTGCTTGCTCGAATCAGTTGGGAGGTGACCAGGAGGCATGAAAGACATCATATAATACAATCTTTCTTTCTCTCTGAATGGTTCAATGGAGGTGTCATAGGTCCTTTGCCTTCAACAAACTCTTTCTTGGGTTGTCCATGCTTTATGTACACGCTGCTGCATAATCGTTCATGGTAATGTATCAAATATAGATCACACTGAACTCATTATCTAACTCGCACGGAATGTCTGTGTCTGAACTGATGCCCGAGAGGGATAAAGCATTTGTCAGTGCATCCTCAGGAGTATTGTCATTCTCCGAGGTATCTTATGCAGTAGTCTGTTGCTGCCATGAGATACCTAGGAAAAAAAGAAACAAGAACTAAAAAGACAAAATGAGGTTAGGTACTAGCAGATGCTAATGTTGAAAATGCCGCTTTAATGCGCAACAGATGGAAATTACTTGCTGGAAAAATTAAAGACAAATAAATACATTCAGACACCCTGCGAAAGCTAAGTCATAAGCTATAGTAATAATAATAGCTCCACAAAAGCCAAGCAGGACTGCTTCATCTCTTCTGCTGTCTCGCAGATAATATGTTGCAGAATGTCCTGCAGAAAGATTAACTTGAGTCTGTTTTGAAAAGGTCAGTGAAATTGCATTGCAACCTGTGTATACAGTGTATATGTTGAAAGATGAAATGGACACAAATGGGAATAAATGTAAAATAATGCTTGTTTGATATGAACACAGCCAGTAGCACTGGGAGTTCAGCAATTGTCAGCAGCAGTTGGGAATGTGAGAAGAGAGTGGCTATTGTTGAATGTTATCTGGTAGTGAATGCATTTCAAATCAAGGGGTATTTCAATGTGTTTCCTGTTGGCCTCCAGCCAACAAATTTGTGCGGGTTTTCTCTTCTGCTTTAACATCAACTGCAGCTCTTACCCCTGCCTTCACTCATCAGTTTCCATAATAACCCCCTCGCACCCCCCCTCAATTCTAGTTCATATTAGATATATCTTTTAATTGCATAATTAAAGGTTCAGTCATGTTCAGGACAAGCATTTCACTAAATAATCAGTTTCTTCTTAGTTCGGTAATTTGGTTCACAATTCAGTTTTCTGCTGCTCATTCATTCCTTATTGTTGATTAATACCACATCATAAGATGTCAAATTTTTTAGGAGAATATTTTCTTTTGTATGTATTATATATGTTTATCCATTTTCTACAGACATTTCCTACATACATAGAGTCATAGAGTGATACTGTGTGGAAACAAGCCCTTCGACCCAACTCGCCCACACCAGCCAACAATGTCCCAGCTACACTAGTCCCACTTGCCTGCTCTTGGTCCATATCCATCCAAACATGTCCTATCCATGTACCTGTCTAACTGTTTCTTAAACGATGGGATAGTCCCAGCCTTAACTACCTCCTCTGGCAGCTTGTTCCATACAGCCACCACCCTTTGTGTGATAAAGTTACCCCTCGGATTCATATTCAATCTTTCCCCCTTCACCTTGAGCCTATGTCATCTGGTCCACAATTCCCCTACTCTGGGCAAAAGACTGTGCATCTACCCAATCTATTCCTCTCATGATTTTGTATACCTCAAAAGGATCTCCCCTCATCCTCCTGCGCTCCATGGAATAGAGACCCAGCCGACTCAACCTCTCCCTATAGCTCACACCCTCTCGTCCTGGCAATATCCTCGTAAATCTTTTCTGAATCCTTTCAAGCTTGACAATATCTTTCCTATAACATGGTGCCCAGAACTGAACACAATATTCTAAATGCAGTCTCACCAACGTCTTATACAACTGCAACATAACCTCCCAACTTCAATACTGAACACTCTGACTGATGAAGGCCAAAGTGCCAGAAGCCTTTTTGACCACCTTATCTACCTGCGACTCAACCTTCAAGGAACCATGCACCTGTACTCCTAGATCCCTCTGCTCTACAACACTACCCAGAGGCCTACCATTTACTGTATAGATCCTGCCCTTGTTCGACATCCCAAAATGAAAAACTTCTCTGTATTAAATTCCATCAACCATTCCTCCGCCCATTTGTTGAATCAATTGATTTGCTTAAAAAAATAAAGACGAAGAAAAAAAATTCATTTAAATTTTCCGTTTAAAGTTCCACTTTCAAAATTACTTAGATTACTTCCCCATTCAGCAAAAAGCTCTTGAATTAATGGGAAGGACATATGAAATCACTTCCACAAAGTAGTATCTAGTGCGCAACAATTTCAGCAAGATATAAGCGGATACAAAAAGCAGCTGAGAAAACATTTCTCAAATCGTGCTTTGTCACAAGTATTGAGCATAAGTAGAACAAATAGCCTCCCAGTGCCTGCTCTGCCACTCAACAAGATTGCGGCTGATCTGATTGTTGGTCTCATCTTCACTTTACTGAATGATCCTCGATTCTCTTGTCCTCTCAAAATCTATCTTAACTTTCACAACTCTCGAGGGTAGAAAATTAAGAATTTAAAATTTGTTGAGTAAATAAAAATCTCCTCATCTCATAACTAAATGGCTTTGCTTTATTCTGAAACTATGCTCGCTGATTCCAGCTTGTCATACAAGTGGAAAATCCTCATTGCATTTATTTTTTGGACCTCACTTGTTATGTATTTAAAGCTTAAAGAAAATAATCTTCAGAGCTAGTATGAGATATCCTATTCTTGTTCTTTCTTTAAGCCTTAGTTTAAAATTTTCAACATTTCTTTCGCGACCATTTTACTCCATAATTTCTGACATGTAAAAATCTGTTACATTGTTAGCCTCAGTAAGTGGACAACTTGTTCATACAGTGTCCTCCATAATGTTTGGGACAAAGACCCATCATTTACTTATTTGCCTCTGTACTCCACAATTTGAGATTTGTAATAGAAAAAAAATCACATGCGGTTAAAATGCATGCACATTGTCAGATTTTAATAAAGGCCATTTTTATACTTTTTGGTTTCACCATGTAGAAATTACAGCAGTGTTTATACATAGTCCCCCTATTTCAGGGCACCGTAATGTTTGGGACACAGCAATATCATGTAAATGAAAGTAGTCATGTTTAGTATTTTGTTGCATATCCTTTGCATGCAATGACTGCTTGAAGTCTGCGATTCATGGACATCGCCAGTTGCTGGGTGTCTTCTCTGGTGATGCTCTGCCAGGCCTGTATTGCAGCCATCTTTAGCTTATGCTTGTTTTGGGGGCTAATCCCCTTCAGTTTTCTCTTCAGCATATAAAAGGCATGCTCAATTGGGTTCAGATCGGGTGATTGACTTGGCCACTCACGAATTGATCATTTTTTAGCTTTGAAAAACTCCTTTGTTGCTTTTGCAGTATGTTTGTGATCGTTGTCTTGCTGTAGAATGAACAGTCGGCTAATGAGTTTTGAGGCATTTGTTTGAACTTGGGCAGATAGGATGTGTCTATACACTTCAGAATTCATTATGCTACTACCATCAGCAGTTGTATCATCAATGAAGATAAGTGAGCCAGTACCTTCAGCAGCCATACACCCCCACCACCATGTTTCACAGATGAGGTGATATGCTTTGGATCTTGGGCAGTTCCTTCTCTCCTCCATACTTTGCTCTTGCCATCACTCTGATACAAGTTAATCTTCGTCTCATCTGTCCACAAGACTTTTTTTCCAGAACTGTGGGTGCTCTTTTAAGTACTTCTTGGCAAACTGTAACATGGCCACCCTATTTTTGCAGCTAACCAGTGGTTTGCAGTGTGTGGCCTCTGTATTTCTGTTCATGAAGTCTTCTGTGGACAGTGGTCATTGACAAATCCACACCTGATTCCTGAAGAGTGTTTCTGATCTGTTATTATAGAGAGTATTCTTCTATCATCAGCTGTGGAGGTCTTCCTTGGCCTGCCAGTCCCTTTGCGATTAGTAAGCTCACCAGTGCTCTCTTTCTTCTTAATGATGTTCCAAACAGTTGATTTTGGTAATCCTAAGGTTTGGCTGATGTCTCTAACAGTTTTATTCTTGTTTCTCAGTCTCATAATGGCTTCTTTGACTTTCATGTTGGTAAACAGCAATACAAGTTTCCAAAGGTGATGGAAAGACTGGAGGAAAGACTTGGTGCTGAGAGCTCTCTTATGCCTGCATTAAGGAGGCAATTAAACACACCTGAGCAATTACAAACGCCTGTGAAGCCATGTGTCCCAAACATTATGGTGCCCTGAAATGGGGGGACTATGTATAAGCACAGCTGTAATTTCTACATGGTGAAACCAAAATGTATAGAAATACCCTTTAATAAAATCTGACAATGTGCACTTTAACCACATGTGATTTTTTTCTATTACAAATCTCAAATTGTGGAGTACAGAGGCAAATAAATAAATGATGGGTCTTTGTACCAAACATTATGGAGGGCACGGTATCTTCAATGCTCAATTGTTCTATTTTTGTTTTTAGCCTGATAAGATGTTTCATTTTAAAATTCTCCATTGGTGAACCCACCTGCCTCTACAACCTTCACTCTGCCGTCCTCCCACACATTTGGCTCTCCGCTTACTGTACAACCCTTGACCGGCTTCCCCAACTGAGGACTGCACCTTAAAATACTCACCAAATTTTGTTACTGATCATAATGGCTTGGCTCCCTGTTCTTTTTCTGTTCTCAATGAAACACCTTATATATCAAGGATCAGTTCTATCACTGGTTACTTGCAAGTGAATATGGTATATTGTCCTACAGTACCCAGAAACAGATTTGAAGAAGTCTTATCAATTTAATTTCATTTCACTTTTCCTAATAGTTCCACAAGTACTTGCAAAATGTACAATTCTCAAATATACATTTGGAAGTAGTTGATCTTATTGATCAAGATGAACATTTTTTTTTTTTCCTTTAGCCCTCCTCGATCAAATAAATCAATATTGGAAGTGTGGAGTCCCAAGCACATTGCCAAATTGTGAGCAATGCAGTATGAAAGATGCCAAATATCTGCTGACTCTTATATAAAAAAATCAATCAATCTCTATTTTAAAAAGTTCATGCCCAAACATCCGGGGACTTTCAGGAAGTTAGTTCCAATGTTCTACTACCTTTTGTGTGAGGAGGTGTATCTTGATCTTACACTGGATTTTAATGTAACAGAATTCTAGTGATAAGAATATTTTCTGGATTTACTCGCTGAAATAAATAGTTTTTCACAAATCTATTCAAATTCATTCCCATGCCAATTCACACAAATTGACTGGAGCACCTCTCAACTTTCTGAGATCACCCTTTGAAAGTCTAGGAGTTAGTCAATAATTATCATTCATAAGTTACTAAGACATGGAAGCAGAATTACGCCATTTGGCCCATTGAATCTGCTCCACCATTCAATGATGGTTAATCTATCTTTTCCTCTTAACCCCATTCTTCTGCCTTCGCCCTGTAACCTTTGATTTCCTTAATAATCAAGAATCTATCAATCTCCGCTTTAAAAATACCTAAACACTTGGTCTCTGCAGCCATCTGTGGAAATTAATTCCACAGATTCACCACCCTCAGGCTAAAGAAATTCCTCCTCATCTCCTTTCAAAAGGTACATCCTTTCACACTGAAGCTGTGCCCTCGGGTCCTAGTCACTCCAACTAGTCATATATCATATATCATATATCATATATATACAGCGCGGAAACAGGCCTTTTCGGCCCACCAAGTCCGCGCCGCCCAGCGATCCCTGTACATTAACACTATCCTACACACACTAGGGACAATTTTTTACATTTACCCAGTCAAATTAACCTACATACCCGTACGTCTTTGGAGTGTGGGAGTAAACCGAAGATCTCGGAGAAAACCCACGCAGGTCACGGGGAGAACGTACAAACTCCTTACAGTACAGCACCCGTAATCAGGATCGAACCTGAGTCTCCGGCGCTGCATTCGCTGTAAAGCAGCAACTCTACCGCTGCGCTACCGTGCCGCCCTTCTTCTCCACATCTTCTCCACATCTACTCTATCTCGGACTTTCATTACAAGTTCATGAGTCCATAAGACATAGGAGCAGAATTAGGCTCTTCGGCCCATCAAGTCTACTCTGCCATTCAACCATGGCTGACCCACCTTTCCATCTCACCCCCATTCTCCTGCCTTCTCCCCCCTTCTTAACTTCGGTAAGTTTCAATGAGATCCCCTTCATTGACACACATCCACTCTGTAATCCATGCAATGAAAAATATTTCTACATACAGTTGGAATTATTAAATTAATAATAATACAATTAAATAACTTTCTAAATAATGGACTAATGCATTTTACGGTATGTAAGCTTATTCGATTTATTGCTGCATGTTCAATTACAGTTAATAAATCTTCAAGTAACCAAATCAATACAAATAAATGTATATTACCGTGCAAATGATGGCCAAGTAGCATCCAAATCATGCCCTCTAGAAGCCAAGTCAAATTGCACTTCGTTCAGTTCATACAGATGAATAACAATATCAGAGACGAGATGAGATTTCAACAATGGGCTTCGAGCATAATACCAGTCACTTTAAAATTTGAAAGAAAGGTAAAAATAAAATCACAAATGCAAAATGAAGCAACAATGTTTATCAGATTAACAAACACTTCATAGTACTCTAGGACACTGAGACATGCACAACTCTCACAAGTCAATAAAACAAAAAAATGACAATGCCCCCTTGTTATTCTGTCACCATATCTAAGTACAGGTTTATTACATTATCTGAAATTAATATTGAAAGAACAGATCCATATACTGTACTGCAGATCCAGCCTCACCAGTCTTACCTAATTCCAATAAGATGTCTCAACTCTTGCACTCTAATCATTTTTTCTTTTTCAATTTACAGAAAGATGCAACAGCAACGGGGTTGTTGTAGTGGGTAACTTTAACTTCACCAGTATTGACTGGGATTTATTCAGTGCAAAAGGCAGAAGGCAATAAGGCAGAGTTTGTTATGTGTATCCAAAAGGGTTTCCTGAAACAGTGTGTGGAAAGTCCAACTCGAGGAG
The DNA here is from genome assembly GCF_053455715.1 of Rhinoraja longicauda. Lineage (NCBI taxonomy): Eukaryota > Metazoa > Chordata > Chondrichthyes > Rajiformes > Arhynchobatidae > Rhinoraja > Rhinoraja longicauda. Next base: position 52,033,104 of record NC_135954.1, on the reverse strand, counting down.
GGGCCATGTGGGACCTTTTACTGGGGAATGAGTCTGGCCAGATGGCAGGTGTTTCAGTGAAAGAGCATTTTGGGGATAGTGATTACAACTCCACATGATTTAGGATTGACGATTGTCTTGAATAGGGATAATTCTGGACTTTGGAGGAAGTACTAAATTTATGGTTTTAGTGATACAGCGTGGAAACAGGCCCTTCGACCCACTGCTGAACATTGATCAGTTAACCTGTACACGAGTTCTATGTTAACCCACTTTCGCATCCTACACTAGGAGCAATTTACAGAAGTCAATTAATCTACAAACTTGCACGTCTTTGGAATCTGGGAGGAAACCAGAGCAATAGACAATAAACAATAGACAATAGGTGCAGGAGTAGGCCATTCAGCCCTTCGAGCCAGCACCGCCATTCAATGCGATCATGGCTGATCACTCTCAATCAGTACCCCGTTCCTGCCTTCTCCCCATACCCCCTCACTCCGCTATCCTTAAGAGCTCTATCCAGCTCTCTCTCCAGCACCCGGAGAAAAGCCACGTGGTCATAGGGAGAATGTACAAACTCCGCACAGATAGCACCCGAGGTCAAGATTGACCCCAGGTCTCTGGCGCTGTGAGGCAGCAGCTGTATGGGTAATTCAGGATACAGCATTATTAAGCAGGGGCTAGGCTGAGTAAATTGGAAGCAGTTGTTAATGGCAAAAGAAGCCATTGGGAATAAATAAGATAGAGTACAAGAAATAAAATGCAGGATCACGTGATGTGCTGTGGCTGCATGATGTGGGAGCTGGTGGACCCTATTGTGGTTGCTGGTGTCCACATCTACAGCAAGTGGTGGTTGCTCAAGGTACTCGCACTCAAAAGTGATGACCTGGAATCTGAGCTTCAAACACTGCGAGACATCAGCGATGGGGAGAATTGCCTGATAACTGTGTTTCTGCAAGCAGTCTCACCCACTAGATTAACTATTTCAAATTTGGTCCGTGGTCAGGAGAAACAGGGTGTGACTGCCGAGTGAAGCAGATAGAGGGATCTAAGATGCAGTGTTGGAGGAATCTCAGTCCTTGAGCTTGTCTAACAGGTCCTTGGTCCCGGTGGAACAGACAAAATGTGTGCGAAGGAACTGCAGAAGCTGGTTTAAACCAAAGATAGACACAAAAAGCTGGAGTAACTCAGCGGGACAGGCAGCATTTCTGGAGAGAAGGAATGGATAATAATCTCTGGATTACTACCTGAGCCATGAGCATATTGGCATGGATTAAGAGGATTTTAAACAGGCACATGGGTATGCAGAAAATGCCCTGTACCCAGGATCACATAAGACAGAGCAGATTGGCATAGGATCAATTAAGATTAGAGAGCTAAACGGATGGCTCAAAGAATAGTGAGAGAGAAGACGGTTTGAATTTGTGGGAATATGGCATTAGTAATGATGAAGGAAGGAGATATTCCGATAGGTTGGACTCCACTTGAACCCTGATGGGACAAGGGACTGGCTTGGCAAATTGCATAACTGGGGCAGTAGATAAGGCTTCAACCTAAATTGTGGGGGGGGGGTCAACTGATTGTATGGATAAAGTTAAAGGGAAGGAGAGCGCAGGAGAGGTTACTGTAGTCTCCAGAATAAGAAATAGGATAGAAAGTTTAGAAATGTATAAGTCTAACGTCAGGCAACATGGGGACCAATTTGAGAAGAAGGGTGGAGAATACAAAACTGAAGGTGTTATAATTGAATGCACGCAGTATACGAAACAAGGTGGATGAGTTTATAGCAAAGGTAAAAATTGGCTGGTACAATGTTGTGGGCATCAGAGAGTCACGGCTAAAGAGGATGAGAGCTGGGAGCAAATCATCCAAGGATACATATCCTACTGAAATGACAACCAGGTGGGCAGAGAGCATCGATGCAGAATCCTTGTGGGTAAAGTTAAGAAACTGCAAGGAGCAGTTCTTGCAGTTCTTCCAAAAAGACCCTGATGGGAGTTATGTACAGGCCTCTAAATAGTAGCCCAGGATGTACGGTACAAATTCCATCAGGTAATAGAATAGGCATGTAAGAAAGGCAGTGGTCATGGGGGATCTCATTATACAGGTAGACTGAGAAAATCAGGTTGGTATTGAATCCCAAGCAAAATAATTTGTACAATTCCTACGAGATGGCTTTTTACAGCAGCTCATGGTCTGCTCGGAAAAAAAGGCAATTCTGGATTTGGTGTCATATAACGAACCATATTTGATTAGGGAGCTTAAGGAGAAGGAACTCCAAGGAGGCAGTGATTAAAACATGATAGAATTCAACTTGCAGTTTGCAGGGGTGGTATTGGAGGCAGATATGATAGTGACATTTAAGAGGATTTTAAACAGGCACGTGGGTATGCAGAGAACACCCCATACCCAGGATCACATTCAAGTGGACCAGATTCGTTTAAGTTGGTATCATGTTTGGCACTCACATTGTGGTCCAAATTTCCTGTTCCTATTATTTCATATTCTATATTCAATAAAGGCTAATCATGTATATGCCTTCCTAATTGCTTCGTGGATCTACAAATATATCTGAACACCACTAATCTCTTGCCTTTTGAAATATGCTTTTTCTTTTTACCAAAGCAGATGATCTTGCATATTTCCAGGTTCAGCCACATCTTTGCCCATTCACGTAGTTTGTCCATGTCCCCTGCATTTTCCACTCTACTCGACCTAAAACGTCACCCATTCCTTCTCTCCAGTAATGCTGCCTGTCCCGCTGAGTTACTCCAGCATTTGAGTCTATCTTAGCATCTGCAGTTCCTTCCTGCACACTCAGCTTTGTCATCAGCCGACATTGACATATTCTACATACTCATCCAAATTAGTGACCTCGATTGCGAGCAGCCGATCATTGCACCATCCCACTAGTCAGAGCTAGAGTCTCGCAAAATGAAAATAATCTGCTTATTTTTACTCTCCAAACTGCTATCAATGCTTAGTTCAAGTTTCCAGTACATTACATTCATCATATGTGCTCAAATTGTAATACGTTTTTGTGTTCCACCTTTCAAAGTCCTTCTGAATGTCCATGTACACATCAACCAATGCTTCTACCCAGTCTATTCTGCTAGCAACAACCTCAAGAAAAACAGGTTTGCCAAACATGATTTCACTTTCATAAATCCATGTTGACTTTGGCCAATCCAACTATTATTATTTATGTGCATGGTTATCGCTTCTTACATCTTCACTACTATTGACGTCAGCTAACTGTTCTGTGGTTTCCTGTTTATACCCTCTCAATTTCCTTAAAAAGTGGACTTCCACGACTGATCGAGTGCCTCCTGCAGCCAGGGCTCTGAAAGTCCGGCCTGGCCAGAGCCAGCAGATCAGTTTCCATGGACGAATTCAGAGGCCAACTTTGCGGACCAGTATCTCAGCCCTATGGCGGCCTCAGCGGACCGTTCCGGTACCGTTGGATCCTTCTCGGATGCGTGCGTAGGACGGCGGGTGCACCTGCCCTACCGCAATTTTGGAAGATTTGGCAAATCTCAGGAGTCAGCCCGTTAGTCCTGCCGAGAAAGCGGCGCCTATGCCTCACGGGTGGCCTCTGATCCGAACCTGATTGTGTCTTCTAAGCGCAACTCATTAACTGGTGCTGAGGCGGCCCGTGCAGGAAATGCAAGTTTAACTGTTAAATTAATTTTAATTAATTACATGACCTCTATTGGGCTGGCAAAACAGACAGTTTGACAAGGCTCTGGAACCAAGGGTGCTGGTAAATCGGTGGTAGACCTCTAGTTATAAATTAGAGGAATAGGATTGATAAACGGAACTGTTTTGTGCTGATGCTGAGAACTCAAAATTACTCCCAATACCCATAAGCAATAATGAATAGTTAAAAATGATATTCACAATATCATTATTCAATATTCACAACAATATTCACAACAAGAAAATAATTGGTTTTTGTAAATAAATAAATAATTTCAAGGCAACACAGTGTAGGACACAAGCTCAAACACATTGCAATTGTCAGGTTTTTCAAGAGCCATAGAAAGTATTTCCTTTGTTATGAACAAAATGGAGGATGCATTGGCATGCACAACTTTAATACAAGTGCTGGCAAACATCTGCAGAGTAGAACAGAAGTAAACATTAAACAGCATTGTTTAGTTTAGTTTAGAGAAACAAACCCTTCGGCTCACGAGTCCGTGCCGAATAATAAACATACACCAGTTTTATCCTACACGCTAAGGATAATTTACAGAAGCCAATTAACCTACAGACCTGCACGTCTTTGGAATATTGGAGGAAGCCGGAGCACCTGGAGAAAACCGATGTGGTCACAGGGAGAACATACAAACTCCACAAGGCAGCACCTGTAGTTAGGATCGAACTCGGGTCTCTGACACTGTAAGACAGCAACTCTACCATTGCGCCATTGTATTAATAGAAGGGAGGTGAAGTCAAGGACAGACAACTACCATTCCAGAATTACTTGCGCACATCACACAAGGTCTTAATGATTTCCACTTCCAACAAGAGCATTAGATTACAATTGACTTTCCCTTCCCTATTTAGGCATTTGACCGACTAAACTCATAATCCACTCAACATTTCATATTTTTAATAATAATTTCAGATTATAAATTGCATTTATAAAAACAGCCCCTGCAGGGTACACCTATGCACAACAAAGTTAGGAGAAACTCAATTTTAGATTCCAACAGAATATCTGCAAGAAATCCCACACAATGTTTCTTAAAATAAGCATTGTAATGTCCACAAAACATTAGAAAAATCATGATTTTGTTAAGTACTATAAGCAATTCAAATATCAGCCTCTTACCTGGTGACTTTAATGTTCATCAAGCATTGCTGAATCGTATCAGCCAGGCGCTGGTGGACTAAGGAATAGCGGATAAATGCTCGTCCTTTACCAAGAGAGGTTTTTAGCTTCAAAAATAATTTCAAAATTGTCACATACAGATACAAATTATCGTACACTTTAATAATAATAATACATTCGCTGATTTTATATTCTGAAGTTGCTAAAATTAGTTGAGTAGAATTAGTTCTAGTAGAAATTCTCAGCAGCCTGGTGAACTTAGCAAATGAAAATTCAGGAATCCAGAAAGTCAAGAGATGAAGTGACATGAGACAATGAAATTCTCACTTGTTACAATTTAACAGGCTCATAAACATTATAACACGTGAGAGATTTATGATAATCAATAATAAACTAGATTAATAACTGTAATACTAGATAATCATAATAGTGCAAAATTGAAGTCCGTAGTGCAACCAAAGACAGTGCATAAAAAATCATGGCACTGTGTCGTGTTCAAAAACTGGAAAGAAGATGGTAATCAAGGTTTTCAGGCTCCGGTACCTTTCTCCCGAAGGATTACCAGATTACGTTACTTTATACTTAGTTAGGGGCTGATGTTTTTGGTGGACATTTACAGTCATTCGAACAAGTAGAGGGTGTTTCATCATATTTTTGATTTGCGTCTTGTACTTGTCAGACAGCGAGTCATTCTCCACTTGTTACTCAGCTCCGGACCTGGTTGACAGTAATCACGTAACTTGTCCAGTCATGTTTCCCATCCATTGTGACACTCAAGCTATTGAAGGTGGGAGACCAATTTCCCTCCAGGGATGAATAAAGTTTTATCGTATCGTATCGTAGATACAACAATGGTAAAACCATTCATTGTTGAGGGTAGGTCATAAAATCATACAAAATCGAAACAGGCCCATCAGGCACTCTTGTCCATACCCCATCAAATCTAGTCCTATTAAATACCCCCCACCCCCCTTCCCCCCCACCTTAAACTATTGCCCTCTAGTTCTTGATTCCCCTACCTTGGAAAGAAGACTACATTCACCCCTATCTATTCCCCTGATTTACAACGCCTCTACTATTTCAACACTCAGCCTCCTGCACTCTTAGGAATAAAGTCCTCCTGCCCAACCTCTCCCAATAGCTCAGGCCCTCGAGACCAGACAATATCCTTGTAAATCTTCCCTGCATCTTTCCAGGTGAATGGCATCTTTCGTTTTGGAGACCAAAACTGAACACAATATGCCAATATGCCAGTGCGGCGTCACCAGCACCTTGTACAACTGTAACATACAGTCCCAACTTCTATACTCAATTCCCCTGACTGATGAAGGCCAACATGACAAAAGCCACCTTTACCATCCTATCCGTTTTCTTTCAGAGAACTATGTACTTGTACTCTTAGATCCCTCTGTTCTATAACACTCTCCAGGCACCTACCTTTCTTTGTAAAGGTCCTGTTTTGTTTTGACTTTCCAAAAAGCAACACCGCACACTTATCTGAATTAAACTCCATTTGCAATTCCTCAGCTCCTTGCCCCGTTGATCAAATTCTGCTGTAAGTGGCCAGACTACCTCTTGATGGGGATGATCATATCATATCATATCTATACAGCCGGAAACAGGCCTTTTCGGCCCTCCAAGTCCGTGCCGCCCAGCGATCCCCGTACATTAACACTATCCTACACCCACTAGGGACAATTTTTACATTTACCCAGCCAATTAACCTACATACCTGTACGTCTTTGGAGTGTGGGAGGAAACCGAAGATCTCGGAGAAAACCCACGCAGGTCACGGGGAGAACGTACAAACTCCTTACAGTGCAGCACCCGTAGTCAGGATCGAACCTGAGTCTCCGGCGCTGCATTCGCTGTAAAGCAGCAACTCTACCGCTGCGCTACCGTGCCGCCCCTGGCACCTGGCACCTTTAACTGAATAACACTTTCTATTTATTAGACCATGTCTGAATGTTGTCCAGGTCATGCTACATGGATAGTTCAATACCAGTGAGAATAGAATTGAATAATACACAATTATCAGCAAACCTCCCCACTTTTGACTATGACAGAAGGAAGATCATTGAGCAAGTTGCTGAAGATGGTAAGGCCTTGTTCACTGCTCTGAGGTTTGTGCTGGGGTTGGGATGATCATCAGCTCTTGGACACCTCCTCAAACCTACTCTTTGACCATGACCCCACAGACAAACATCAGGTCATCAACTCCCAGACTGTTATTGATCTCATCACCTCTGCTGATCTCCCCTCCACAGACTTAACCTTATACTTCCCAAGCCACATTCTCCTCCGTCTGGCTGAATTAAAGGCTTGGCTGTGATACTTTCCATTCGAGTCTTTTTTTTATTAAACATGGTCCCCCCCCGTCCCCGATGTCATAGATGGATCCCTCACCCTCTATCTCCTCTGTCCCAGTTTTGCTCTTGCTCCCACTACCCATCTACTTCCCCCCAACCCAATGGAACAAGGATTCCTCTGGTCCTTATCTTTTCCCCCACCAGGCACTGCATCAAACACATCAATCTCTGACATTCCTGCCACCTACAATATTATCCCACTGCCCATCTACCTCCTTTCTGCCCTCCGGGGAGACTGCTCCCTCCACAATGCCATGGTGCACTCATCCTTTCCCTCCCAATCACCCCCTCCCCAGGTCCTTTCCCCTGCAACCGCAGGAGGTATAACTGTCCCTATACCTCCGCCCTCATCTCTATCAAGGGACTACAGCAGTCCTTTTAGGTGACACTGAGGTTCACATGCACTTCCTCTGACATCATCCACTGCATTTGGTGTACCCGATGTGGCCTCCTTTATATCAGCGAGACCAAGCGTAGACTTGGCAAAGTTTTCCTTTGACTTCACAATTTGCATATTTTCTATCCTTAGCTTACAGTTTGTTTTTTCACCTCTGGCCTTTGTCCAAACTCTGCCTATCAAAACCCCCTTCAACTGGATACACCTTTCACTCACCAGTCTTTGTCCTGCCTCTCCTCTCTTCCAGTTTTCTCCGCACCACATTAAGTCTGAAGAAGGGTTCCAAGTCAAAACGTCACCATGTTCTCCAGAAATGCTGCCTGACCTGCTGAGTTACTCTAGCACTTGGTGTTTTAAAAAAAAATTAAAACCTTCCTTTGTGTATTACTCCAACTCTATTTAGAATGTAGAACAGTATCGCAGAGGAACGGGCCCTTTGGCCCACAGTGTTTGTGTCAAACATGATACCTAGCTGAACTGGCCTCATCTGCTGGTACATGATCCATATCCCTCTATCCCCCGCATTTCCATGTGCCTATCCTAAAGCTTCACTTAAACACCACAATCATATCTATTGTATATTTAATTCTCATTGACTTCAGTTTTACCAGGGTTCTTTGATATCCTACTCAATCAAATGCTGCCTTAAGTGTCAAGGGCAGTCATTCACACCTAATCATGATTCTTTTGTTTATGTTTGGAGATGAGATACAGAATCCAGTTCTCTGGGCAAAATCAGATCTGAGCATCAAGTGCTTCCCCACTTATCAATCAGTATGTTATTTGTTGGCAAGTACAATAAACAATGTTCTTAACACTTCAATCACATCGCTGTTGATTGAGATTTGACTGATTGAGTAGCAATTAGCCAGATTTGTCCTCCGTTTTGTGAGTTAGGCATAGTTTAGTTTGGTTCAGTTTAGTGTGGAGATACAGCAGGGAAACAGGTCCTTCAGCCCACCAAATCCACGATGAACATTGATCACAGAACAGTTCTCTCACTTTCCCAACCACTACCTGCAGATTAGTGCCGATTTTACAGAGGCCAATTAGCCTACAAACCTGCATGGCTTTAAAGATGTGGGAGGAAACCAAAGCACCTCGATGAAGTCCATGCAATCACAGGGATAATGTGCAAAATCTACACAGACATCACCCAAGGTAAGGATCAAACCTGGATCTCTGGCACTGTGAGGCAGTAGCTCTACCAGCTGCACCACCATGTGGATGAAATACCGAAACAGCTAAGCATGAGGCGTGGTAGGTTATTCGTACTAAAACCAGGATGGAGTGAATTGAATTAGTTGAAGATTGGGTACCATGATCGGGGGGATCTCAGGAGGAATCCCAGAAGGATCATCAACTTTGCACTTCTAATTGAACAGTTGCAAATGATTTTGCCTTGCTTTTTGCACTCACATGCGACTTAATCAAGTTTAGGATGAGGTTGTTCTTGGAACTTCATATGCTTGTTAAATAATTATTTGTCACAAACAATTAATGACGAAATACAAGGATGAAGCACTTGGAGTTGATCTGGGATTATAGGATTACTTAGCTTCATCTATTGCATATTGTTTTTGTTGTTTAGTTGGCACCTCCAGTTTGAGGTAAAGCTGCAGATGCTGCCAGCATCCTCTACTCCAATGATAATCCCGATGGTTGAATGGTTGGGATTAAGCAACCATATTTTTAATAATATCAAAAATCTTTTCCGATTTTTGTTTTGCAGAATTTTAATTCTCATTCCAAGCATGGCATAAATGTGATGCATTGTTGATTAAGGTCTCAACCCAAAACATCACCCATTCCTTCTCTCCAGAGATGCTGCCTGTCCCACTGAATTACTCCAGCATTTTGTGTCTACCTTCGATTTAAACCAGCATCTGCAGTTCTTTCCTGCACATCCTATGCATTATTGATTGTTCAATTAAAACTTTCTATGACAAATATGAGATGGCAAAATGTACACTCAAATCGTTTAGAACAAGGTTCTTTGTTCTGAAGCTGTTTTGTTGAACTCGTAGACAACGTCAGTAAAAGAAAACCAATGAGAAACTCTAATCAACAGGATTGCCTTCACTGCTGAGCTCATTTCATAACAGGTTATGAAGCTGTTGCATGTGCGTACATGAATATCAGCAAAAGCATGAACAAGAAAGTTCACTAACTCTTTAAAAGAAACAGTATTAAAGTCAGCCTTCATCACTGTCCAACAACTGGCAGATGACCTGCATAGATACCCCTATAACATCAGGTTAACTAGATTTCAGATAATGGAACAGCATCACAAGGTAGCTTGCATCAAATTTACCTTGTCTATATCAGTTTCCACATGAAGTACTATGCTCTGAGGTTTGCAATATTTTATTGACCATCATACACATTAACCTCCCTCCACTCCCAGAACATTTTTTCCACATTAAATCAGCTGCTTCATGATGTATCCCCACCAAAAGCAATTAACTCACACCTCTCAATTCATTATTTTGATATACAATATTTGCCATTCCCCATTCATGTATTAAGACTAAATGGACTTAAACACTGGAATTTCTCTAAACATCAGTAACATCAACTGTAAAGGTTGGATCTTCTCATTGAAAGTGGCTCCATGTAAGGAAAATCACCCCAGATTCCTTGAGTCTGCCTCAAAATTTTGGGTTACAAGATAGATATAAATCCGGGGTTTATAATAATAATATATAACCAATTTAAAAGATTAGATGCATGCTTCGAGGAGGAAATAAAGTAGCTAGGGAGCTGTTCAAATTCCACTGCCTTGATGCACAAACCAGTTTGTTTCCGTTTGTAAACATTTTATTGTTAAGAATTTAACAATTCTTTTCTGAGAAAAATAAAAAACAGAATGTGAATATATAAAAGTCAAATGATAACAAGAGAAATCAGTGCAAATGGCATAGAAGCCAATGGCCTGTATTTAGCAGAAGCATTGAAAGCATTGCACCAAAAATTTAGTGCTTTTACAATTTCCCAAAAGAACTTAAAAAAACTCTTACTGTTGTTCTGATACAAGCTGTTTGAAACAAATATCATACATTAGCACAGTATTGATGAGTGATTGGATGTTCTCTTTAGACATTCTTACCTCTGGGATAGTCCTCACAAAACGAATTCCATCATTTGCTCCTTTCACCTTAGCTAAGCAACTGCAGAAGAAATCCCAGTAGTCTCTCTTGTTGCCAAGAAATGATGTTTTTTCCTTCTGGTCAAACTTTTAATGCAAAGTATGAACAAAAAAAACTGTTGGAATAAACTTTGCAATTGCACATAAACCACAGAAAATACAGTTTAAAAGAAAGCAAACATAAGAGTCTATCAAATATAGTCATTTATCTAGCCGTGACATGTGAGCAATCATGGCCACATCCCACCTCCTACTCCAGATTTATGATTTAATCATACCCATCTATCAAAATTGTTTTACTGCAATAATTTTAACCTGTCCAGTATTTGTTTTCATTTTAAATAACATTTAAGTCAAGTCAAGTTTATTTGTCACATACATGTACAAGATGTTACATTTAATTAGACTGTAATTTAGTTCAGCTTCCAATGTGTGTAATACCTTTCACTTATTGTGGAATTCTACCTATCTTGCCCAAAGCTTCCAGGTATACTAGCACCATTTGGAACATTGACTGCTTCATTAAGGCAAGCAAATGATAGCAAAACTCTGATAATCAGGTATCCAACTGTTTGGAAATCCCAACAGTTCATAATTTGGCTCAGTGTTCTATTTCCCTAGCTCCCTTTAAACTCACCCAGGTCACGTTTCCGTGCCACTTTTAAGTTCACTGGAAAAATTATCATACTACAGTGTAGCACCTAATGAAGTATCTAATCAAGAGTCAAAATATATTTGGAGTATTACTCGGAGTAATATCCAATAGTTTGGAAAATCAGTATTAGTTTATTATTGTCACATAAATCAAGATCGGGTGTTATCCAGGTAAATTATCCATGCAAGACTACAATCAAACCTTGCAGAATATACCATTATAGCTACAGGGGAAGTGCAGATCAAAGAAGGAGTACAAGGGCTGCATCAAGCTAGATTGGGGGATTGAGAATACATCCTTATAAGAGGTCCGTTCAAGAGTCTGATAACAGCAGATAAGAAGCTGTCCTTGAATCTGGTAGTACATGCGTTCAAGCTATTGTATCTTCTGCCCCACAGGAGTGAAGAGTAACCTTCAGCCCAACATATCCATGCCACCAAAAAGTGCATGCAATAGTCCTATTTGTCCAAATTGCTCTCTATCTTTCCTACCCCTCTAAACTGTCGCTGTCCATGTACCTGCCCCATTTACATCTTTCTCCTCTCTCCTTAAATCTATGTTTCGACTTTAAGACTTTCCTTGGAGAAAAAGTCTGACCATTTACCTTATCTATACCCCTGATAGTTTTATGAGCCTCTTTGAGGGTCAGGAGAGTGGGGCAGCTAGTAGAGCTGCTGCCTACCATGCCAGTAACCCTGCAACGATCCTGACCTTGGCTGCTGTCAGTGTGGAGTTAGCATGGATTTAAATTTCTGGAAGTGACATAAAATGACCCAGAAATGGCCATTATCACATTTTAATCCAGAGGAGAAAAAAAAGATTTTAAATTGCATTATGTTGAAAATAAACAGGTTTATACAATTGAATTTCCAAGCAATTAAAAAAAATTATTACATCATTTTTCAATACAACATCAATCATTGTAACTAAATTTTAGTTGAGTTTAACTCAAATATATTACCACACTGTCCATGTAACATAACCACCAAAGGACAAGTTATTAACTCATAAATAAATTCCCGTAAACTTCCTCTAATTTCCCGTTTTTGCTTTTAATTTCATTTACGCAGTGGCTCTGATTATCCAAACTCTTAACCACAAAATCTTTTCAGATATCTTTTTATTATAAAAAAAATCTTACCTGATGTACTTTTTCTCAAAAATTATTTTTAAAAACTGAATAACCAGTTTACCTTGAATAAGCAGCAATGTAAAATTTGTTAAAAAGAAAATGTTCGCAAAAACTTCATATACACTTCATTCCTGGCTGATAGGTTGATGTCTACCAACCTTATAACCATGATGTGGGTCAGTCATACAGCATGGAAACAGGCCCTTCGGCCAACATACCCAGGGCAACCAACATGCCACATCTACACTAGTCTCATCTGCCCGTGTTTGGCCCATATCCTTCGAAACCTATCCTATCCACATACCTGCCCAAATGTTTATTAAACATTGTGATAGTATCTGCCTCAACTACCTCCTCTGGCAGCTTGTACCATATACCCACCTCCCTTTGTATAAAAAAAGTTACTCCTCAAGTTTCTATTAAATCTTTCGCCCCTCACCTTAAACCCAATCTTCTCGTTCTTGTTTCCCGTACTCTGGGGAAAAAACTTTGCATTTAAGCCATCTATTGCAAGATATGTGTAAGTGCACTGGAAGATGAGAAAATAATATAATTATTGATATAATTACTATAACTTCACCTGCTGATGAAAGATTTGTTTTTCAGGGTCTTCTTACCTGAAGGAGATATTCCAGTTTTAAGCAGCATTTCTGCAGATTTGTGCTATCATCAGATATTGGCTCACCATTTTCCTTATACTCTCGATTTAGTTCTGCAATTGCATCTACAAAATATTACACAAGATCTCAAATTTTCATATATGTAAATACTCATATTAGTGAAGTGAGCAGAAGATTCATCATTCCATCAATTATAATAACTTACCTATGGCTACCTTCATTTTTATTTGCATTATATCCTTTCCACCAAATGCAAAATCCCTTCTTGTTTTCTGGAGATTGCCTCATTTCTATCACCAAAGGTCCATTTTTGTCCCATTTGAAGATAACCAATAACCAATAACCAATATTTCACAAGGTTTGTTATCATGAATTTATATTAGTCTGGTACAATTTAGGACTGAATGCTCTGAAGTGGTTTGCACTTTAATTTCATCGGACAGTTTATTTACATATTAAGTGGTCATCATCTTTCAGATTTCCTTCAATGCCAGAGGCCATACAGCCTTTAAGTCTACACCTGTCTCAAAGCTACCCCAATAATCCCATTCCTCCAATTATTTCCTCGTAACCTATCCTCTCACACATGTCCATTACCTGCTCCCTATTTTTCCTATCATCCACCATCCAATTTACAGCGGACAATTAGTCTAATAAGCAGCTCGCCTTTAGGATTCACAAAGTCAAAGGCAATGCCCGAGGTCAGGATTAAACTCATCACTAGTTTTGAGAGAGCTGTAATACATATAGTATTTGGAAACGGAACTAAAGTGCTGAGAAGCCTAAACATTCATGTGCTGTTTTGGCATCCATACAGGACACTTGTGAAACTATGTAAAATAGAAGCTTCCATTTCCTATTCTGTTGTTTCAACCTCAAGGGAGTAATGATTTGCTACTGCCTTGTATGCTACTGTTCTTGATAACACAAGAACAGCAGCAAAGGGACTGGGAATGTAGAGAGGTTGCAGCAAGGTGGTGACAGGTGGAGGAAGAGATTGAAGGTTACCATTTATCAAATTTCCTTGCAACTCATGAGCTACACACTGGGTAAATTTATTGAGTTTTCTACACAACGGCAATGGGAAACAAACAGAAAAGTACAGCACTGGGACAGGCCTATCTCCCCTCAAATTCTGTGCCGAGCATGATGCCGCAATAAACTCATCTCATCTGCCTGCATATGATCCATATCCCTAAATTAATTGAATAGACATGTGCTTATCTAAAAGCCTCAAACACCATTATTGTATCTTATCTGCCCCATCACCACCCCTGGCAACGAGTTCCAGACACTCGTCATCCTCTGTATAAAAAGCTTGCCCTGCACATCTACCTTTCAACTTTGCCCCCTTTACCTTAAAATTAAGTCCTCTAGTCTTCTACATTTCCACCCCGGGTAAAAGGTTCTAACCACATAACCTATCTGTGTCTCATAAGTTTATATACTTCTATCACATATTGCTTCAGCCTCTGGTGTGCCAGAGAAAACAATCCAAGTCTGTCCAACCTCTGCTTGTACAGGCAGTATTCTGGTAAATCTCTTCTGCACCCATCACAAGGAATCCATCATAATTCTTGATTTTCTGCCTGGGCCCACACAAGACTAAACCACAATTCCCCTCAGCTCAGATGCATGTTAGAAGCATTAGTTCAGGAATTTGCGCAGCATCACTATGGAGGGATTTACAGTAGATGGTTAAGGTGTTTTTGACAGTCACATATTAGTATTGGTTAATTATTGTACAGCTATTAATTAAAGACAGAGGCAGAAGACCACCAATAGCTCCAAGGAAACTGAACACCTCCCTTTCATTGTGCACTAAATATCACCAACACAATTGAAAATGTCTGAAGATCAGTCTGAAGAGTCCCAACATGAAATGTCATCTATCCATGTTCTCCAGAAATGCTGCCCGTCCTACTGTGTTACTTAAGCACTTCAGGTTTACCAGAATACTGCCTGCACAAGCAGAGGTTGGACAGACTTGGATTGGTTTCTCTGGCACACTAGAGGCTGAAGCAATATCTGATAGAAGTATATAAAATTATGAGACACAGATAGGTTATGTGGTTAGAACCTTTTACCCAGGGTGGAAATGTAGAAGACTAGAGGACTTAGTTTTAAGGTAAAGGGGGCCAATTCTCTGGATGCTTTCAAGAGAGCGCTAGATAGAGTTCTTAAAGAAAGCGGAGTCAGGGGGTATGGGGAGAAGGCAGGAACGGGGTACTGATTGTGAATGATCAGCCATGATCACATTGAATGGCGGTGTTGGCTCGAAGGGCCGAATGGCCTACTCCTGCACCTATTGTCTATGTCTTTCTTTGTAAAACAGCAGCTGCAGGTCCTTTTATTCTTTTTAATTGCAAATGTGTTGCTGTAGTCCTATTTGATGGACATATGTAGGAAGAATATAAGAAGAGCAAAATTAGAAATTCTAACCTTTTAGGTCTCGGATTATTCTCTGGATCTGATTCTCTCCGACAGATACTGCCATTGATGCGAATTCTGCTTAAATATGAGCTAATTGGAAACACTTCATTCACTGCGATTTTTTTAAGTAGTTCTGTATCATCTGGGTAGCAAAATAAAAGAAATGAACATCATGAGTTCCACTGCAAGTTGTTCTGTATTTGTCTAACATATGATTGAAGTTGTAGTCTGTTCTCCTTTAAGAGAGACAGACCGCAAGAAATTAGATGGTACAATTATCTAGAAAATGAAGGGAAGTGGGCAGTATGTCTTCCATAACCAGATCTCATGTGATGAAATTCTTTTCCTTCCCACACTTTGCCAGTGTAGAGTACACAAAGAAAATCAAGTGCATCCAGAACCCTGGCTAACTCTTTGTGGTGACGGTTGGGGATCGGAACGACTGCTGGAATAAAAAGAAAAATAAAGGGGTTGAGGTAATTCGGTAGAGAGATCGGATAAGGACGGGCAGAGGTTTTGAGATTTGAATGGGGCAGTGAAGCATCAGCCAGGAGTGTTAGATAATAAAGAGAGGAGAAACTATCAGCAATTGGTGAGGGTTCTTTGTAAACAAATGAAGGAAGTAATTAACCAGTAGAAAGGGGAAAAATGGTGGTCAGGAATAGAAGGAAAAAATTCAAAGTCAGGGAGGGAATTATCATCATGGGAGACAAATAAAAGGTCTAGAAGTGGGCTTGCTAACCTGAGGGCAGGGATGTAATAGTCATGCTAATGGTCAGATGAGAGTTGGATGGAAGGCCAATGACATTGTGAGGGTTTTGTGCAATTTTGAGAGGTCGCATCCAGCTGCAAAATCTTGGACTTCATTATTTTCCATTATATTTTACAGAAAACAGAATCACATGGTGCAGAAATAAAGACACAACGTTTTAATTTTCAGATATTCCTTTGAAATCGCATCACAATAACTCACACACAAAATCCTAATTTTGTTTGGAACAGAAACAATTTTGCAAAGATAATAAGGAAGTACAGTAAATCCTCGTTATAATGGACCATAGAGGGGAATGGTGTCTGTTATTGCTGACTGCTCACTATAACTGATTATCATTATATAAGTAGTAGAAACAAACAACTACAGATACTGGTTACTACACAGGGCACAAAATGCTGGTGTAACTCAGCAGGGTAGGCAGCATTTCTGGAGAACATGGATAGGTGACATTTCGGGTCGAGACCCTTCTTCACATTCTCAGTCCTAAACTGAACTTGGAATCCAGCTGAGTTAACAGCCGGCCTGTGAGTGGCCGAGGGAGAAACAACGATCGGCGGAGTCATTGGTTGCAGCCCGAGGGCGGTGGGAGTGCAGGTAAAGGTCAGCGGTGGCAGCAAGTGACCACTAAAGCTGTGAGAGCTGTCTTGGAAGCAGGCGGGGGTGATGTCGGCAGCCCGTCCTGGAAGCGGAGGACAGGCGGTGGCAACAACCACAGGTGCAACCTGGAGGCGGCTGGGGAGGCAGTGATGGCAGCGGTGGCAAGCGCTGCCTAGAGACGATGCTAGCCAGGATTGGCGTCAGCAGCTCAACCTGGAGGTGGCGAGGGCTAAAGGTAGCGTTGGCAGCCTGGCCTTACAATGAGGGTCGATAGGTCTGCCCATTATAATCAAATTCCATGTAAAGAGGTCCATTAAAACGAGGGTTTACTGTCTTGATGTCAGTGGATAATAAATAATATTTGAAGGTGTGACATATGCGTATTAAATGCAAACGATTTCTCATCTCCTAAATGCTAACATAAATTAGGCAACTCAAGAATTATGCTATGATCCGACTCAAGAATATACCTAGAGAAATAGTCATAGTAAATAAAGCAATTGGCAGGAAACAAGGCTGATGTTATTGATGTAATACACTTGGATTTTGAAAAAGTGTTCAATATTGCAGACATATGATCTGAACATATGGAACCTGAAACAAGTAAAACAATATTTAGGAAACTAGTTACAAAACAATTAAGCTGATTCAAATCTTCAAATTGGTGGAATTTGGAAAGTGAGGTCCACAGGGATCAGTACAGGGAATATTTTTTTCATATTTACATAGAGGATGTGACATGCATATACAAAAAATTGTAAAATAACTGCAAATTTACAAAATAGTTAATGCTGAGGTAGACCGTAGAAAGTACAAGAAAATTATAATATATTTGAAAAATATATTCCTATTTTCTATGTTTCTGTTTCTATTTGCATAGGTAGCAAATACATTTCAAAATAAACAAGAGTGGTGATGTAAACTACTAGGAAACATGGATACACTCACAATCATATACCAATTTAAGTCTACAAGGCTGTATGAGTGCAAAATAAACATTTTCCCCTCAGACACAGCAGTACAAAATAAGAAACGTATATTAAACTACACTTCAGTTGGACCACACTTGGAGTACAAGGTCATATTTCAAAAAGCATATTTTCAAGTGACAAAAATGTTGCTGAAAGAATTTACAAAATTTATCAGAACAGAGATGATGATCTCCAAAATCACTGAACAGAGTTGTTTTTTGCTAATAAATGAGAAATAAACCGGCACAGGTTTTTAAAACTTAGAAGGGCTTGGCAGGATAAGTATAGAAGCCTTTCCACTTGAGGGAAAGCTAAAATGTTGGGGTCATAATTGAAAAGTAGTCTCCAAATAAAACCTCTTTATTCAAGAAGGTGTTTGGAAAGTGGAACTTGCAACCGCAAGTTACTGGAGCAAATAGCATTAAAGAGGAAGTCCTTTTTCTAGTTGAACAGAAAAGGCACAGTTGGTGATGGCTTGAGTGGAGCATAAATAATAGCAAGGATGGAGTGAGGTAAATTTCCTACTTCTGTTGTATAAACATTGAATTGTATTTGAGAAAGGTTCAGGCAAACATGGACAATTTCATGTAGAAGGCTGGACGCAAGTGCATTTATTATTTGACACTGCTTTGGGATCTTTTATTGAATGTGAAATATCGATATATATAACTGCAATTGTTGGGAAGAGTGAAGAAAGATTCAAAATAATCTAAATTTAAAACTATGTAATATTTTCGATCAGTTCAAGGCAAGCTTTCTATCAGAATGATTCAAAACTGAGCTACTGCTCCAAAATAATCAACAAAAGAGAAAAAAATATCTTGCACGAAGTAAAATTATAAACCAGTCTAACCAGATTTAAATAGTAACTTTTCAAACCAAACTGGATGCATTCTTGAAATGTTTTTTAAAAAGCAATACAAGGTTATGGGAAGTGGGGAGATAAATGGCTCCAACTGGACGGTTCAAGAGCCAACACTTGCACCATGACAAGTGCACACCATCTCCTGTGCTACTATGATTCCAGCCCTCAGAATCCCAGAGGGTGATTAATGTGCCTGAGATCATGGCCTTGGCCTTCACTCTGGGAGCTGCCCTCACTGCTTGATGACGATGCAAGCCCACGGCCTGGAGGCAGGAGATTGGAACCCAGTGAACATTTTTAGCCATGTCTCGCCCATGAAACCATGTGTGTGTGTTTGTGTGTGTGTGTGTGTGCGTGTGCCTGCAGCCAGCCCCCGCTCACTCACCGCCGTGTGTCCACACCAGGCTGGGCCGAGCCGGGCCGCACACCCACCGCCCACCGTGAGGGGCAGCTGACGCAGCCAATCAGCGTGGCCGAAGCCCCGCATCCGGCCACTGAAACCCAATGAGCGCCTCCTCAGGGGGCGGGACTCCGCGGCGCGATGTCAACAATGGCCCGTCACGTGATCTGCCCGAGGAGCAGCGACCCGGCCTGGGGGGCAGAGAGGGCAACCCGGCCTGGGGGGCAGAGAGGGCAACCCGGCCTGGGGGGCAGAGGTCAACCCGGCCTGGGGGGCAGAGAGGGCAACCCGGCCTGGGGGGCACAGGGCAACCCGGCCTGGGGGGCAGAGAGGGCAACCCGGCCTGGGGGGCAGAGAGGGCAACCCGGCCTGGGGGGCACAGGGCAACCCGGCCTGGGGGGCAGAGAGGGCAACCCGGCCTGGGGGGCAGAGAGGGCAACCCGGCCTGGGGGGCAGAGAGGGCAACCCGGCCTGGGGGGCAGAGAGGGCAACCCGGCCTGGGGGGCACAGGGCAACCCGGCCTGGGGGGCAGAGAGGGCAACCCGGCCTGGGGGGCACAGGGCAACCCGGCCTGGGGGGCAGAGAGGGCAACCCGGACTGGGGGGCAGAGAGGGAAACCCGGCCTGGGGGGCAAAGAGGGCAACCTGGCCTGGTGGGGACAGGGCAGGACAACCCGGCCTGGGGGGGACAGGGCAGTGCAGGACAACCCGGCCTGGGGGGCAGAGAGGGCAACCTGGCCTAGGGGGCACAGGGCAACCCGGCCTGGGGGGCAGAGAGGGCAACCTGGCCTGGTGGGGACAGGGCAGGACAACCCGGCCTGGGGGGGACAGGGCAGTGCAGGACAACCCGGCCTGGGGGGCAGAGAGGGCAACCCGGCCTGGGGGGCAGAGAGGGCAACCTGGCCTGGGGGGCTGTGCGAGCAACCCGGCCTGGGGGGCACAGGGCAGGACAAAACAGCCTGGGGGGGACAGAGCAGGGCAACCTGGCCTGGGGGGCCCACTAACCCGGCCTGGGTGGGACAGGGCAACACGGCCTGGGGGAGGCAGGGCAATCCGGCCTTGGGGGGCAGGGCAGGGCAACCCAGGCTGGGGGGCACAGGGCATGACAAAACAGCCTGGGGGGGATAGAGCAGGACAAGACAGGGCAACCCAGCCAGAGGGGGGCAGGACAGGACGGCAACCCGACCTGAGGGGGACAGAGCAGGGCAGGGCAACCCGGCCTGAGGGAGGCAGGATAGGACAACCCGGCCTGAGAGTGACGGGACAGGGCAACCCGGCCTGATCCTTACTGGATCATTCTGGCCTGAGGGGGGCAGGGCAGGGCAATCAGCCTGAGGGGGACAGGACAGGGCAGGACAACCAGCCTGAGGGGCAGGACAGGGCAGGGCAACCCGGCCTTGGGGGGGACAGGGTAGGGCAGGGCAGAGCAACCCAGCCTGAGGGGGACAGGACAACCAGGCCTGAGGGAGACAGGGCAGGATAGGGCAACCCGGCCTGATCCTTACCGGATCATCCCGTCCTGAGGGGGACTGGGGCAGGGATGGGTAACCCGGCCTGACGGTGACAGGAGGCAAGGGTCATCCCAGCCTGATGAACTGCAAGGGTCAAAACGTCACTCAGCCTGATGATTACACGACAACAACAGTTGCCCTGACCAGAATGTGATAGGACAGTAAGGGTCACCCCAGCTTGGTGGTTATTGAGTCACCCAGCTTGATGGTTACTGGGTCACCCAGCTTGATGGTTACTGGGACACCCAGCTTGATGGTTACCAGACTGCAAGGATTACTCCAGTCTGATGTTTAGAGGGCTGACATGACACACAAGGCTCACCCCAGTCTGATGGTTACAGGACTGCAAGGGTCACCTCAGTCTGAGTGTTACAGGGTCACCCAGCCTGATGGTTGGATGACAATAAGAGTCATGTTAGAATGACGTTAGAGGACTGTAAGGGCTGCCTCATCAAATGGTAACAGGGCAGCCCAGCCTCATAGTTACACAGCAGTAAGAGTCTAACCTGATAGTTCTAGGACTGCAAAAGTCACCCTAACCTGGTGATAAAGGGATAGCAAGGATCACCCTAACCTGATGACTATACAACTGCAAGGTCACCCAGATATATCATATCATATCATCATATCATATATATACAGCCGGAAACAGGCCTTTTCGGCCCACCAAGTCCGTGCCGCCCAGCGATCCCCGCACATTAACACTATCCTACACCCACTAGGGACAATTTTTACCTTTACCTAGCCAATTAACCTACATACCTGTACGTCTTTGGAGTGTGGGAGGAAACCGAAGATCTCGGAGAAAACCCACGCAGGTCACGGGGAGAACGTACAAACTCCTTACAGTGCAGCACCCGTAGTCAGGATCGAACCTGAGTCTCCGGCGCTGCATTCGCTGTAAAGCAGCAACTCTACCGCTGCGCTACCGTGCCGTAAATGCTGTTTACCCAACAGCTATGGGAACCCCAATCTGACGGTTATATGACACCACGGAACACCCCCGTCCCTCAAGGGTCGAAGATGACTGGTTTCCATCCAATTCTATGGGTTTTGGGCTGGCTGATGAGACCAAGATTGGATTTATTGATGAGACTAGAAGCGAGGCAGAATATGCTTCATAGGGTGATTTATTTTACACATGCTGTTTTGTTGCATTTATGCATCTCCCATAGAGACTTAGATTTTTACTCCTTTCTTAGATATTCCTTCTCCATTTTTAATGGTTACTGTCCAGAGGTTCCCATGTGCCTATGAGGATGTTCTTTCACGGAAGCTTTAGGAACATTTACTTGAAACATTTCCTCAATTCTTCAGGTAATCTCTAGCTGTGATTGAATACATAAAAGCGGCACGGTAGCGCAGCGGTAGAGTTGCTGCTTTACAGCGAATGCAGCGCCGGAGACTCAGGTTCGATCCTGACTACGGGTGCTGCACTGTAAGGAGTTTGTACGTTCTCCCCGTGAACCTGCGTGGGTTTGCTCCGAGATCTTCGGTTTCCTCCCACACTCCAAAGACGTACAGGTATGTAGGTTAATTGGCTGGTGTAAATGTAAATGTAAAAATTGTCCCTAGTGGGTGTAGGATAGTGTTAATGTACGGGGATCGCTGGGCGGCACGGACTTGGAGGGCCGAAAAGGCCTGTTTCCGGCTGTATATATATGATATGATATGATAGTACTGTCCAGAGGTTCCCATGAGTCCATGAGGATGTGACATTCTTTCATGGAGGCTTTGAGAACATTTTGTTGAAGTATTTCCTCAGTCCTTCAGGTATCTTCTAGCTGTGATTGAGTACACTACACTCTTTTTCAGAAGATAGACACAAAAAGCTGGAGTAACTCAGTGGGTCAGCTAGCATCTCTGGAGAAAAGGAATAGGTGACGTTTTGGGCCAAGATGTCACCTATTCCTTTTTTCCAGAGATGCTGTCTGGCCTGCTGTTACTCTAGCTTTTTGTGTCTGTCTTGGGTTTAAACCAACATCTGCAGCTCCTTCCTACTCTTTTTGAAAAGTTTGGCCTTGGTATTCAAATTATGTGGCTTACCTATTGACCAATCACATTTAGCTTAGCCTAAGTAGTAAAGAGATAAAACGATGCTTCAGAATTTTATCACATTGCTAAAATCTCTATAATCTTTATGTACTTCCTATTTTTTGACATATAGGTGCACTAATCTTGCAAACAAAATTTCAAGGCTTAGATCTGAGACTGCAATTGATGTGGATCCCATTCATGAAGCAATGAAAATTAGAATGCATGAATTAAAAAGACACAGTGTTCTTGGAGGATTGCAGAAATGGGTTGTGGCAAAATTCTAGGATGTGCATTGTGCATTCAGTTCAAACACTAAATGGATGCTAAGTTTGGCGTGATTTTGTTTCTGTTCAGAAAGAGGCCAAAAGAAGGTGAAATCTGAGATAGGGAACAAATCACCTTAATTGCCCTACTAGTTTGTAGACCTTTACCACCAAAGATGAGGGCAGCAGGCTCATGGCAACACCAACACCTGCAGCTTATGGCCTTTACTGCATTGTTACATGCTGTAAATGCTGGAACTCATAACATGGTGACACTTGGGTACTGCCTAGATTGTATGCAGAACAAAGCATTTCACTGCACCTAGGTGCATGTGTATCTATCTATCCTGCCTCACACAATTGGAGCAAGTGCAACGGTTCAAGATGCAGCTCATGACCACCTTCCCAAAGGCAAATAGAGTTGGGATATAAATGTCAGCCTTGACACAGAAGCTCACATCCTGCAAATGATAAGAAATGTCCCTATAAATCACATCTGCTCCTTAGGCTTAAAGGCTTCTATATTCTAATGTATCTAGATTTTAGTAGACTTTAAGATGCTTGGATTGCATCTAAAGGAATAGCTACTGTTTGTTGAAATGCAAGCTGTTGCTCAGTTTGTCAGTTTTCTTTTCCCTAAGTCAGGCACATATGGACCTGGTACACCTCCAGAGACTTGTACATAAAGATCCATGTAAACAATCCAGTATCATACAATACTGCTACAATAATGGAAATGTTGTCTTTCAGATGAGATATTAACATGAAGCTTTGCATTCTTGTGAATATAAGAATTATATATCATTGCATTGAAAAAGTTATCCTTCAAGAGTCAAGAGTGTTTAATTGTTATCTGTATGGACAATGATATATCAGACTTGCTGCAGCTTAACTGGAGCGTAAACGCAATCATGGAGTGATAGTCATAGAGTGATACAGTGTGGAAACAGGCCTTTGGCCCAACTCGCTCACACCCCCCAACATGTCCCAGCTACACTAGTCCTACCTGCCTGCGCTTGGTCCATATCCCTCCGAAACTGTCCTATCCATATTACTATCTAACTGTTTCTTAAACGTTGGGATAATCCCAGCCTCAACTACCTCAGCTGATAGTTTGTTCCATACACTCACCACCCTATATGTGAAAAAGTTACCCCTCAGATTCCTCTTCAATCGTTTCCCCTTCACCTTCAACCTATATGTCGTCTGGTCCTCGATTCTCTTACTCTGGGAAGAGACTCTGTGCATCTACCCGATCTATTCATGACACTGAATTAAATATATAATCATCAAAATATAATCATAATGTTGCAAAAACCAAAATCCGTAATGCAGCCGAAGGCACAGTCCATGGAAGTTTATAATTGCTGAGATTAATGTGTAATGTTTCACTTAAATTATTTACAAACAAGAGCTTTCATTCTTGCTGTAGTTCCCCTTTTGCTGCTCTACCATTTCTGCAAATTTGAAAAAGTGTTGAAAGGAAGGCATGGTTGAAGTGAAAAGACAACAAATGAGAACCGCTAGCAACAGAAGACATGTCTCAGAACTGAGATGGATAAATTGGAATAATGGAGAGTAGAACCTACAGGAAGTAGGGTGGAATGGAGTGCATAAAGGTAGATGTGAATGTCCACAGGCTTGTAATCCTGGTACCCAATCCAACTGAAATAGAGAAATCAAGGGAAGAAAATGTCAAAGGGGATCTATGTGAAATGCATGCCAATGTAAAATGGCAAAAAAAGGTGATGATATTTTTGGGTTCTATTCCAGAGCAGGAGGCAGCACCAATACAATAAAGTGAGGGAGAAAGTTTGAGTAGGACTGAAACAAGGATTGTGCCAAGTATCCAGCACAAAAATAGGCTTAACCTAAAACTGTGAGGATTCCTACATATAACTTGGCTGAAATTAATGGATTTAAAAGATAAATTATTCAGTGTGATATAAAAATAGAAAATGTTGTAAATACGCAGTCAGAATATTTTGTGGTATCTGTGGAGAGATAAACAAAGTTGCAGCTGAATAAAACTTTGGTTAAGCCATATTTGGAATGCAGCTGTATTAAACTTTGGTTAGGTCACATTTAGAGCATTGTGTGCAATTCTGGTTTCTGTCTTACAGAAATGATGTGGAGATTTTTAAGAGGGTGCAGAAGTTCACCAGGATGTTACCTGGATCAGAGAGTATTGGCTATGAGGAGAGGTTGGGCAAACTTAGATTTTTTAGCGTTAGAATCTGAGGGGCGACCCGATAGAAGAACATAAAGTTATGAGAAGCATAGATAAAGTGGATGAGCTTGAGGCTCAGTTAGTCATGGGCAAGTATGATGTTGTAGGGATCACTCAGACATGGCTACAAGAGGACCAGGGCTGGGAACTGAATATTCAGGGGTACACAACGTATAGAAAAGACAGACAGGTGGGCAGAGGGGGTGGGGTTGCTCTGCTGGTAAGGAATGATATTCATTCCCTTGCAAGGGGTGACATAGAATCAGGAGATGTTGAATCAGTATGGATAGAAATGAGGAATTGTAAGGGTAAAAAGACCCTAATGGGAGTTATCTATAGGCCCCCAAACAGTAGCCTCGACATAGGGTGCAAGTTGAATCAGGAGATAAAATTGGCGTGTCACAAATGTAATGCTACGGTGGTTATGGGAGATTTCAACATGCAGGTAGACTGGGAAAATCAGGTTGGAAATGGACCCTAGGAAAGAGAGTTTGTAGAGTGCCTTCGAGATGGATTCTTAGAACAGCTACTGGAGCCTACCAGGGAGAAGGCAATTCTGGATTTAGTGTTGTGTAATGATCCTGATCTGATAAGGGGACTAGAGGTAAAAGAGCCATTAGGAGGCAGTGATCACAACATGATAAGTTTTACTCTGCAAATGGAAAGGCAGAAGGGAAAATCGGAAGTGTCAGTATTACAGTATAGCAAAGGGGATTACAGAGGCATGAGGCAGGAGCTGGCCAAAATTGACTGGAAGGAGGCCCTAGCAGGGAAGACGGTAGAACATCAATGGCAGGTATTCCTGGGAATAATGCAGAGGTTGCAGGATCAATTTATCCCAAAGAGGCGGAAAGACTCTAAGGGGAGTAAGAGACACCTGTGGCTGACAAGGGAAGTCAAGGACAGCATAAAAAATTAAGGAGAGGAAGTATAACATAGCAAAGAGAAGTGGGAAGACAGAGGATTGGGACTCTTTTAAAGAGCAACAAAAGTTAACTAAAAAGGCAATACGGGGAGAAAAGATGAGATACGAGGGTAAACTAGCCAATAATATAAAGGAGGATAGCAAAAGTTTTTTTAGGTACGTGAAGAGGAAAAAAATAGTCAAGGCAAATGTGGGTCCCTTGAAGACAGAAGCAGGGGAATTTATTATGGGGAACAAAGAAATGGCAGACGAGTTAAACCGTTACTTTGGATCTGTCTTTACTGAGGAAGATACACACAATCTCCCAAATGTTCTAGGGGCCGGAGAACCTAGGGTGATGGAGGAACTGAAGGAAATCCACATTAGGCAGGAAATGGTTTTGGGTAGACTGATGGAACTGAAGGCTGATAAATCCCCAGGGCCTGATGGTCTGCATCCCAGGGTACTTAAGGAGGTGGCTCTAGAAATAGTGGAAGCATTGGAGATTATTTTTCAATGTTCTATAGATTCAGGATCAGTTCCTGTGGATTGGAGGATAGCAAATGTTATCCCACTTTTTAAGAAAGGAGGGAGAGAGAAAACGGGTAATTATAGACCATTTAGTCTGACATCAGTGGTGGGGAAGATGCTGGAGTCAATTATCAAAGACGAAATTGCTGAGCATTTGGATAGCAGTAACAGGATCATTCCGAGTCAGCATGGATTTACGAAGGGGAAATCATGCTTGACAAATCTACTGGAATTTTTTGAGGATGTAACTAGGAAAATTGACAGGGGAGAGTCGGTGGATGTGGTGTACCTCGACTTTCAGAAAGCCTTCGACAAGGTCCCACATAGGAGATTAGTGGGCAAAATTAGAGCACATGGTATTGGGGGTAGGGTACTGACATGGATAGAAAATTGGTTGACAGACAGAAAGCAAAGAGTGGGGATAAATGGGTCCCGTTCGGAATGGCAGCCAGTGACCAGTGGAGTACCGCAAGGTTCGGTGCTGGGACCCCAGCTATTTACGATATACATTAATGACTTAGATGAATGGGGTACTGATTGAGAATGATGGCGGCGCGCACGGACGCAGCGGCTCACAGCTCTCCCTTTCGGTGCGTTTTATGTGTGTTATCTGTGTTATGTCTGTTAGTCAATTTTAGTCATGCAAACCAGGCTATTCAGGCAAATCCTACCTACAACCGAAAGGATCTTCTGATCATAGGATTCCAGTGCAATCGGGACCTTGTGCGCGAATTTCCACACCCGCGAAATATACTGGAAGAGATAGCCAGGACACCGGGCGCTCCGTGGATAGTTGTCGGCGCGAACAGGCGTCGCAGGCGGAGGAGAAACAGGAAGCAAAAGCGAGGATGCCGGTCCGGTATA
Organism: Rhinoraja longicauda; assembly: GCF_053455715.1. Lineage (NCBI taxonomy): Eukaryota > Metazoa > Chordata > Chondrichthyes > Rajiformes > Arhynchobatidae > Rhinoraja > Rhinoraja longicauda. The sequence continues at coordinate 52,005,587 of NC_135954.1, read as the reverse complement.
CTTGCCAAGCTAAAGAGACAGCCACACAAACCACCGCTACCCAGCATGTTTCTCACCAACGCCAGATCCATCATCAACAAAATGGACGAACTAAAACTACAGATATCAGCAAACAAACTCGTGGAGGACTGTTGCATTCTCCTAGTAACAGAGACATGGCTTCATCCACTTATCCCAGACGGAGCCATTGAGCTAGCCGGGCGTACAGCGTTTCGTTGGGACAGAAACATCGACTCCGGTAAGAGCAAAGGGGGGGGGTTATGCATTTACGTGCACAACAACTGGTGCACTAACATCCAAATCATAGATAGCCACTGTTCTCCTGATCTGGAGTCCCTAACAGTTAAATACAGGCCTTTTTACCTTCCTCGCGAATTTACAGGGGTTATAGTAACAGCAGTCTACATCCCACCGAATGCTAACGCTAGCACAGCTTTAGGCTACCTGCTCGGTGCAATAAACTCACAACAGAGCACATATCCAGAAGCAGCCCACATCATAGCCGGGGACTTCAATCATGCAGACCTAAAGTCAGTTCTCCCAAAACTTGAACAACACATAAGATGTGCTACCAGGGGGAAAAACACACTAGACAAGGTTTATTCAAACATTAAGAAGGGTTTCAGGTCAGCACCACTACCACACCTGGGGCAGTCAGATCACCTGTCCATATTCCTAACTCCAGCATACACCCCACTCAGGAGGAAAGCTCCAGTCACCATAAAGACTGTTAAGACATGGCCTGAAGGAGCTTCCTCGCAGCTGCAGGATTGCTTCGAAAGGACCAACTGGGATATTTTTGAGGATCAGGACTTGGAGGAGTACACATCAACTGTACTTTGCTACATCCAAAACTGTGTTGACAATGTCACCGTCGACAAACGCATCCGGTTGTATCCCAATCAGAAACCCTGGATGACAAAGGATGTCAGGTCTCTCCTCAAGGACCGTAACACCGCCTTCAGGACTAGTGATAGAGCTCTATACAGTGCTGCTAGAACCAACCTGAAGAGAGGCATCAAGGATGCCAAAGCGTCCTACAAGAGGAAGATTGAGGACCACTTTACCAACAATGACCCACGGCGGGTATGGCAAGGCATCCAGCACATCACCAACTACAAGACCAGCAACCGCACGACTGCCGACGGCGACGCCTCGCTGGCAGAGGAACTTAACTGTTTCTTTGCTCGATTCGAGGTGAAAGCTACAGTGGCAGACATAACACCCTCTCCAGCACCTGACAGCAACACCTTCACTGTGCAGGAGTATGATGTTAAGCGCGTGCTCAGAGCAGTGAATCCCAGGAAAGCTGCAGGCCCCGATGGTGTGACGGGCAGAGTGCTGAGGGAATGTGCAGACCAATTATCTGAGGTCTTCACAAAAATCTTCAACCTGTCCCTTTTAAAATCCACCATCCCTCCCTGCCTGAAGTCCGCCACAATCATCCCACTGCCGAAAAAGTCTGTCATCAGCGGCCTTAACGACTACCGTCCGGTAGCACTCACACCGGTCATCACAAAGTGCTTCGAGAGACTGGTCCTCCAGCACATCAAAGCCAGCCTCCCACCCACCTTCGACCCACACCAGTTTGCCTACAGAGCAAATAGGTCTACAGGGGATGCCATCGACACTGCTCTTCACACTGCACTGACCCACCTTGAACACCAGGGGAGCTATGTGAGGATGCTCTTCCTCGACTTCAGCTCTGCCTTTAACACGGTCATCCCGAGCAGACTGGTCACCAAACTTTCCGACCTTGGATTTTCCCAAACCATCTGCCAATGGATCAAGGACTTCCTGACCAACCGCCCCCAGACCGTCAAAATAGGCCCTCACCTCTCCTCCACCATTACACTGAGCACCGGCTCACCACAGGGCTGTGTGTTGAGCCCCATCCTTTACTCCCTCTACACTCACGACTGCGCCCCCACCCATCCCACCAACACCATCATCAAGTTCGCGGATGACACGACTGTGGTTGGACTCATCTCAGGAGGAGATGAGACAGCCTATAGGGATGAAATCCAAAGGCTGGCAGCATGGTGTTCAGTGAACAATCTGGTCCTGAACTCCTCCAAAACAAAGGAACTTATAATTGACTTTAGAAAAACCAGTGTAGAATACGACCCACTCTACATCAATGGGGTCTGTGTGGAAAGGGTACCCGCTTTCAGGTTCCTGGGTACGCACATCGCAGAGGATCTTACCTGGTCTACCAACACCATCACCACAGTAAAGAAGGCACAGCAGAGACTCCACTTCCTGAGGATCCTCAGGAAAACCAACCTGCAGGAGAAGCTCATGTTGTCCTTCTATCGCTGCTCCATCGAGAGTGTGCTGGCATACTGTATAACCACATGGTACGCCAGCTGCTCAGAAAAGGACAGGAAGGCCCTTCAGAGGGTCATCACGACGGCCCAGAAGATCATCGGCTGCTCACTGCCCTCCCTGGAGCACCTGTTCAGCCTACGCTGCCTCAGTAGAGCAGGCAAAATAATAAAAGATCCATCCCACCCCGGCCACCGTCTGTTTGTTCATCTGCCCTCTGGTCGACGTTTCAGGTCGATCAAATCCCGAACAAACAGACTTAAGAACAGTTTTTACCCCAGGGCCATACGAGAACTGAACACTACCTTTGCACCAGGCAACAGCGTTAAAAAATCTTGTACTTAATATAATTGTATTTATGTATTTATTTGTTTTTGCATTTATTGCATATATGTTTGTACGCACCGTCAGGATTGGCTATTTTTTAATTTCGTTGTACTCGTTGCAATGACAATAAATGAATATTATTATTATTATTATTATTAAAAGTACCATTAGCAAATTTGCAGATGATACTAAGCTGGGGGGTAGTGTGAATTGTGTGGAAGATGCAATAAGGCTGCAGGGTGACTTGGACAGGTTGTGTGAGTGGGAGGATACATGGCAGATGCAGTTTAATGTAGATAAGTGTGAGGTTATTCACTTTGGAAGTAAGAATAGAAAGGCAGATTATTATCTGAATGGTGTCAAGTTAGGAAGAGGGGATGTTCAACGAGATCTGGGTGTCCTAGTGCATCAGTCACTGAAAGGAAGCATGCAGGTACAGCAGGCAGTGAAGAAAGCCAATGGAATGTTGGCCTTCGTAACAAGAGGAGTTGAGTATAGGAGCAAAGAGGTCCTTCTACAGTTGTACCGGGCCCTGGTGAGACCGCACCTGGAGTACTGTGTGCAGTTTTGGTCTCCAAATTTGAGGAAGGATATTCTTGCTATTGAGGGCATGCAGCGTAGGTTCACTAGGTTAATTCCCGGAATGGCGGAACTGTCGTATGTTGAAAGGCTGGAGCAATTAGGCTTGTATACACTGGAATTTAGAAAGATGAGAGGGGATCTTATTGAAACATATAAGATAATTAGGGGATTGGACACATTAGAGGCAGGAAACATGTTCCCAATGTTGGGGGAGTCCAGAACAAGGGGCCACAGTTTAAGAATAAGGGGTAGGCCATTTAGAACGGAGATGAGGAAGAACTTTTTCAGTCAGAGAGTGGTGAAGGTGTGGAATTCTCTGCCTCAGAAGGCAGTGGAGGCCAGTTCGTTGGATGCTTTCAAGAGAGAGCTGGATAGAGCTCTTAAGGATAGCGGAGTGAGGGGGTATGGGGAGAAGGCTGGAACGGGGTACTGATTGAGAGTGATCAGCCATGATCACATTGAATGGCGGTGCTGGCTCGAAGGGCTGAATGGCCTACTCCTGCACCTATTGTCTATTGTCTATTGTCTATTGTCTAGATAGGGTAGATAGTCCAGGGTAAAAATGTCAAATACTAGAGGGCATAGCTTGATGGTAAAAGCAGGAAAACTTAGAAGGAAGATGTGTATGGCAATTTTTATACACTGAGAGTAGTAAATGTTTGGAAGGTGGTGGAAACAGATATAGTGATATTTAGAGGCATTTGGAGAGGTGGATGAACATGTAGGGGACAGAGGGTTATGGATCATGTGCAGGCAAATGGGATTATTTTAAATTGGGCATTTTTAACAGCACAGACATCGAGGCGCCATAAGGTTTATTCCTCCACTGTATTGCACCATGTTCTCAAGTTAACACTTCAGGTCAATAATCTCTCACGAGAACTGGGAGAAGTGACTAATTAATGGATGGGCAAGCTTTGCAAGTGAAGGAAGGTGGACATGGAGGGAAATTAGTGGTAATAGGATGAAGAAGTAGATGATGTGACCCTGATGCTCTCCCCATCCCAGCCATTTTATTTATTAACCTGAACAGAGCAGGCAGACCCCTTCTCTAACATATGTAGGAATAAGCTTCATTGTGCACTAATTGCAATTCTAATTCTGGTCAGAGCGGAGAAAATTCTGCTTCCTGATCGATAAAGACAGGCAGAAAAAGATTCCGAACCAGAAGAGAACATTTATTTTGTTTTGGATGGAACTACAGATGATGGTTTACACTGAAGATAGATACAAAATGCTGGAGTAAAGCAGCCGGTCAGACAGCATCTCTGGAGAAAAGGAATAGGTGATGTTTCAGGTCGAGGCCCTTCTTCAGACCCTTATTTGTTTATTTTATGTTTCCTTGCAGTACCTTCTTAGTGAATCTTCTTAAGTGAAAATCAATGATATCTTGCAAAACAAACTCCCCTTGAGCTACTATTAAGCAACCAGTCTCATCTGTATATCCAGTTATCCCACTACTCTGACAACACCAACTACTGCCCAAGTTCACACTCAGTTCACAAGCTCACAATATACATTAATGACTTGGATGAAGGGATTAAAAGCACCATTAGCAAATTTGCAGATGATACAAAGCTGGGTGGTAGTGTGAACTGTGAGGAAGATGCTATGAGGTTGCAGAGTGACTTGGACAGGTTGTGTGAGTGGGCGGATGCATGGCAGATGCAGTTTAATGTGGATAAGTGTGAGGTTATCCACTTTGGTGGTAGGAATAACAGTATAACAGAGCTTTATTTGTCGTTCGGTACCGAAGTACCGAACGAAACTACATAGCAGTCATAGAAAAAAAAAGAACACAAGACACATAACCCCAACACAAACGTCCATCACAGTGACTCCAAACACCCCCTCACTGTGATGGAGGCAATAAAACTTCCACTCTCTTCCCCACGCCCACGGACAGACAGCTCGTCCCCGACCGACCCGCACAGTCCCCGCACCGGGCGCTGAAACGTCCCGCGGCCGAACCGGGCGATGAAAGGCCCGCGACCAAGCCTTGCGCAGCTAAGTCCCGTGGTCGGGCGATGTCAAGTCCGCAGTTGAGCCGCACCAGCGATGAAAAGCCCCGCAGTCGAGCTGCACCGGGCGATGTTAAGCCCCGCAGCCGAGCTGCACCGGGTGATGTTAAGCCCCGCAGCCGAACTGCACCGGGCACTGTTAAGCCCCGCAGCCGAGCTGCAGTGGGCGATGTTAAGTCCAGCAGCCAAGCCGCACCGGGATGTAAAGTCCAGCGGCCAAGCTGCACCGGGATGTAAAGTCCAGCGGCCAAGCCGCACCGGGTGATGTAAAGTCCAGCGGCCAAGCCGCACCGGGTGATGTAAAGTCCAGCGGCCAAGCTGCACCGGGATGTAAAGTCCAGCGGCCGAGCCGCAGCGGGCGATGTTAGGCCCCGCAGCCGAGCCGCACCCCGCGCCGTGAGGAAGAGAAAAGTTCCCCCCCCCCCCCACCCACCCACACCACCACCCCCTCCCACACATACACAACCAAAAAAATATATATAAAAACCATCCCAACACCGACACACAACAAAAAAAAGACGGACAGACTGCTAGTCAGCCGCTGCCGTTAGGCGCCGCCACGTGATAGGAAGGCAGAGTATTATCTGAATGGTGTCAAGTTAGGAACAGGGGACGTACAACGAGATCTGGGTGTCCTAGTGCATCAGTCACTGAAAGGAAGCATGCAGGTACAGCAGACAGTGAAGAAAGCCAATGGAATATTGGCCTTCATAACAAGAGGAGTTGAGTATAGGAGCAAAGAGGTCCTTCTGCAGTTGTACAGGGCCCTAGTGAGACCGCACCTGGAATACTGTGTGCAGTTTTGGTCTCCAAATTTGAGGAAGGGTATTCTTGCTATTGAGGGCTTGCATCGTAGGTTTACTAGGTTAATTCCATGAATGGCAGGACTTTCATATGTTGAAAGAATGGAGCGACTAGGCTTGTATACACTGGAATTTAGAAGGATGAGAGGAGATCTTATCGAAACGTATAAGATTATTAAGGGGTTGGATACGTTAGAGGCAGGAAACATGTTCCCAATGTTGGGGGAGTCCAGAACAAGGGGCCACAGTTTAAGAATAATGGGTAGCGCAGCGGTAGAGTTGCTGCTTTACAGCGAATGCAGCGCCGGAGACTCAGGTTCGATCCTGACTACGGGTGCCGCACTGTAAGGAGTTTGTACGCTCTCCCCGTGACCTGCGTGGGTTTTCTCCGAGATCTTCGGTTTCCTCCCACACTCCAAAGACGTACAGGTATGTAGGTTAATTGGCTGGGTAAATGTAAAAATTGTCCCTAGTGGGTGTAGGATAGTGTTAATGTACGGGGATCGCTGGGCGGTACGGACTTGGTGGGCCGAAAAGGCCTGTTTCTGGCTGTATATATATATGATATGATTTAGAACTGAGATGAGGAAAAACCTTTTCAGTCAGAGAGTTGTGAATCTGTGGAATTCTCTGCCTCAGAAGGCAGTGGAGGCCAATTCTCTGAATGCATTCAAGAGAGAGCTGGATAGAGCTCTTAAGGATAGTGGAGTCAGGGGGTATGGGGAGAAGGCAGGAACGGGGTACTGATTGAGAATGATCAGCCATGATCACATTGAATGGCGGTGCTGGCTCGAAGGGCCGAATTGTCTCCTCCTGCACCTATTGTCTATTGTTACAGTTCCTCAGTAAGAGTTAATAGCATCAAACTAAATGAGAGCAAATAATTCTAATTCCAAAACCAGTTAAGAACCTGTTATTTTGAATCAGTTGCTCTTTTCAGAAGTGGATGGAAAGTGCAACTTCTGTCGTGCGTTTGGTGGTTAAAAAAAGCACAAGTGAATCCATAGGTGAAACTATATAGGAAGAAGAGATTTCTCTTTTGAAATATTTGCAGTTCTGCTCAAAGGAATGCTATAGAAGAGGTAATGTTGAGTCTCTTTCTTTAACAATTGTAATTATATTTACTGTATAACTTTCAAACGAGTCGTTGCTAATTTGCAAATGTTTGTAATGTATTTGTAATGTACATAAATAGTAGCTGATTGTTGACCTGAGCAGATAAAAATATGGTTTTGTTTATTCACTGCCATAGGTGTTTCTGGAGAGTGTGTAGAGTTTATCCACAAATCTGGTTATGATATAAAAATTTATCACTTAATATTTAATATGGAAGCACAGTAAAATGTGTTGTGCATGGCACTGTATGTGATTGGTCAATTGAGATAATTAAAAATAAGTTTTGCATGAATATTGCCAGTTGTACCAGCATCTGCCCTAACCTCAGTCATTTCCTCCATAAATCTTGTGGCTTTTTAAGATACTCCTTAAAACCCAATGCTTTCACTGAATTCTTGGCCTAATATCTCCTTATGTGGTGACATTTCCACTCCCTGGGGATGTTCAACTCCCTGGGGGTAGGCAAAAAAATGCTACGGTTAATTAAAATTATTAGCAAATCAAACTCTCATTGCCATAGCTGGCCTCAAAACTCTTCATTATTGGAGAACTTTTTGTAGATATGTAACATGGGGAAATCACTCCTCTACTATCTCCTGTGTCTATGATGAGAAGATAAATCATATTTTTTTAAAGTGTTATTTCTTGATGACGGTAACATCAGTGTTTATGCCTCTTGTTTGAAGAGTGGCTGGTCAGATGCATTGTGTATTTCCCGATACTGTCTGCATCTAAAATCTTTTCAATTCTCCATCTGCCTGTGGCTTTTTCAGCTTCTTGGTGATCAGGATTGGCTTTGAGGCAGGTTTGGATAGTTTGCTGTGGATTGGAGTTGAGGGCATTCACATTGAGGACAGAGTCATTGTTGAGAATTTTTTGAAGTGTTATCTCCGGCTTGCATTGACTTCGGGACTTGGTTGGTCTTGACAGAGCAGAAGCATCCATAAAGAGAAGGATTATCAGCAAACTGCTGGGTCTTTTGCATTATCACATTGGATTTTCGGTTCTTAAATTTATAGATACTCTTGGACCTCTCATTGCGTATGCCGGTACAGGTATTTTTTTTAGATAGGCAGTTGGATATGCAGAGAATGGAGGGATATGGAGCACATGCAGGTAGAAGGAATTGGTTTCATTTAGCACCACGTTCAACACAGACATCGTAGGACACAGGATCTGTTTCTATCCTGTACTGTTCTATTTTCTAAGTTAAAATCATGTCAGATCATGTTTACAATGAGCCCGCGCAATAACGGACTACAGGGGGAGGATAGTGTCCGTTATTGCTGATTGTCCGCTATAACCGATTAAGGGAAGAAAAGCGGCATTGGGAGGAGGAGGGGGTTAAACAAGCAGGAATTCACAGGCTGGAGAGCCGCAGAGCCCCCGGCCCCACATGTGGTGTGCCAGGAATGGGCCTGGTACTCATGCCACCTTCGTGCTGCTCACACTCTTCACCCTCGCAACCGGAAATGCATCACATGGTGCCAGCTCATTGGATAACTGGCAGAGTGGGGCGGGGGAGGGAGGGTGGGTGGGGGTGGTGCAATGGGAACTTCAGTGCACTTTAACCGAAATCCGTGACGCAGAGGTCCACTATTGCAAGTGAAAATCTTCCTTGCTTGAAAGTCTGCTAAAAAAACCAAGACATTAGTGAAATACACAATTCAAAAATAAGTAAATGGTAGTGCAGGAGATGGTCCGTAATGTTCTGTTGCCAAGGTAGGATTAGAGTTGTGCCAGTTGGTCAGGAACCTGATGATTGTAGGAAAACTGTAACAATATTGAAATCTTCCTCAGATAGACACAAAATGCTGGAGTAACTCAACGGAAGAGGCAGGATTTCTGGAGAGAAGGAATGGGTGACGTTTCAGCTTGAGACCTTTCTTTTGACTGCGAGTTAGGGGAGAGGGAGACTAGAGATATGAAAGTGTAAGGTGTGAAAACAACTTCCTGCAATATATCAAAAGAAAAACCATCATCAGGGTTCTTCTCAACTGCTTCCAATACTGCAGCATATTGAATGCATATTGAATGCATATTGAATGCATATTGAATGGCTCGAAGGGCTGAATGGCCTACTCCTGCACCTATTTTCTATGTTTCTATGATTCTGTTCATCCAGAGACACATTGGAGAATTGTGTGCCTGATCCATAGAAATAAAGTGCACATCGTCAACCTCCATTATGACCATATTTGACCTCCGAACATTCTTTGGCTTGCTCATTTAAGAGGAACTGTAGAACAAATCATTCAAAATTGGTTGCTAGTAGAAATTTATTTCCATCTTATAGTTGTAATTAGTCCCCGACAGTTGCAATTTCAATGCACACTGGTGTTAACCAGGTATCAAAGGTATCAAAAAATGCTGGAGTAACTCAGCAGGTCAGGCAGCATCTAGGAGAGGGAATGGGTGACGTTTCGGGTTGAGACACTTCTTCAGACTGGTGTTCTTCTTGTGTTCTTCCACGGCTGCAACATCTCCCAATAATTTCCACAGTCCTTCTTACCATATTGCGGTGCCATATTACACACATTGCATCCAATTTAAGCCTTTAAACTACGGCACACAAATGGACCTATAGTGCATTCAGAGGCTGGGTTCCAAGTCATCATCTTTTTAATTGAAGAACATTAAAGTATGGACCTTCCAGTTAACAAATTTGCACAGTAAAAGTCCTCTGTCTATCTGGCCCTTTGTAGAATACCATTCTCTGATAACAAAGAAATGTGAATATTCCATTTGTGGATTATGTCTCCAGGTTCACTTCTCGATGAAGTCAGACTTCGATGATGAATTTCCCACCATCGCATTCAAGGAGCAAGTTAAACCTTCGACCATCTGAGGAAAAGAGTGCTTGAAACAAAACACAGAGACATCAAACAAAACACAGTTAAAAATCTACAGAGCAGCAGCGATCCCTGTATTTTTTGGTAAGTACACCAAAGCACTGGTGAGTTACTACACATACTACTCACAAAATCCCTCAAAAATAACATCAGCTTCTTCTCTGAGGTCAACATTGAGCCCCTAATAGCAATCAGTCAGCTCTGATGGGCAGCCAGATCATTTGCTATTTCAAACTCTATCGTGGCAAGAGGTTATCAGGTGAAAAGAGAAAAACACTGCAACAATTAAAAGTTGGAATGTTATATTGCAGTTATACAAGACATTGGTGAGGCCACACTTCGAGTATTGTGTTCAGTTTTGGTCACCCTGCTATAGGAAAGATGTCATTAAGCTGGAAAAAGTGCAGAGAAGATTTATGAGGATGTTGTCAGGACTTCATAAGGTCATAGGTGATAGGTGTAGAATCAGGCCATTCGGCCCATCAAGTCTACGCCATTCAATCATAGCCAATCTGTCTCTCCTAACCCCATTCTCCTGCCTTCTCCCCATAACCTCTATCACCTGTACTAATGAAAAATCTGTCTCTGGCTTTAAAAATATCCACTGACTTGGCCTCCACAGCTTTCTGGGGCAAAGAATTCCACAGATTCAACAAGATATGGGGAGAGGTTGAACAGGCTAGGACTTTATTCCTCAGAGTGCAGGAGGTTTAGATGTGATCTTACAGAGGTATATAAAATGTTCATACTTTAATGTTCTTCAGTGCTGGAGAAACTCAGTGGGTCAGGCAGGATCTATGAGAGAATTGTCTGATGACACTTCGGGTCAGGGCCTTTCTTCAGACTGATGGTGTGGTGGTCAGGTATACCAAAGACAAGGTCAGGAGGGGTAAAGCCCGGAAACATAGTAATAACACTCTACCCCCTCTCTATCCCCTCCCCCTACCTCAAAGCGCACACATTTTTTCAACCATCTCCCACCACCCCAGTCACCCTGCTCTTTTTCCATCCGTACACTCATCTCCCCGAATCCTCCATTCCACTTTCATCCCCCCTCTTTATCCCCTTCTTGTCCCGTTTCACTTATATTCCTCTCTCTGGCTTTATATTTCAGTCCTCTCTTTCCGTATCTGACACACTTTTGTCTCTTCCACCTCTGTCACTTGTCCACCCAACTGCCATTCAGCCACCATCCTGGAGAGTTTGCATGTTCTCTTTGTGTCCATGTGGATTTTCTTCAATTGCTCCAGTTTTGTCTTACATCCCAAACTAATGCAACTTGGTAGGTTCATTGTATGTTGTCACTATTGTCCAATGAGAACATTAGGGCAACATACAATAGAATCTGGAGAGAGTTTATAGGAATGTAGGGAGAACAAAAAAAAGATTAAAGAGGATTAGTGTAAATGATGATAGTTGTTGATAGGCATGGACTCCTGGGCTGAGGTCCTTTTTCATGCTATAGCCTTCAACAAAGTCCTGTGAAATGTTGTAAACATTGGCATCTCAGCATTGATTCCTGCTGCATTCCCTTGTCACTGATTTCCAACCTGAAAATAATAATCTTATCCTTACTGGGTCCTGAAGAAGGGTCCCGATCTGAAACATCATCTTTCCATTCCTTCCAGATGCTGCCTGACTAGCTGAGTTCTTCTCGCATTTTTTAGATTGCTGTTTATCCTATCCCTACTTGCTACTTCCTGTCTGTTCGCCAATAATCTTTTCATGCCAACATGATTTCTCCAATGAAATGGCTGGAAAGTGGATTTGAAGAATGTCAGAGCAGTCATGATCCTATTGAATGATTATTTGGGCTAGAAGAGTGAATAGCTTTCTCATAGAGTCACTGAGTCATACAGCATGGAAACAGGAAACTCCGGCCCAACTTGTCCATGACAACCAAGATGCCCAACCAAGATCTCCCATAACTTATGTTCACACTGTTTGTGGTCTATGATGGTTTGGACTTTCGCATTGTCATCTTTTTTTTCTTCCCCTTATTTTCTTCCTTGTTTGGTTATAAATTATCATCAGAAGGAAAGGAAATAAACAAAAAATATATAAGCCTAGAGAAAATAACAATAGAGAGGCAATAACATTCATGGTATCTCTCTTTGTGATTGTACGATTGAGAGCAAATGAGAGCACTGCTTAGACCCACTCATGCACAGATGGGACTGATCTACTGAATTCTTCTTCTATACCCAAGGCACAGAAAGCTAAAGAAATTAGTAACTAAGGTCATCAAGAGAAAAGTAGCAGTAATTTCGAAAGCCACCCATTCCATGACAAAATGGCAAATCACTGTTGAAAAGGTTTTAATGATCTTACAGCAAAAGTAAAGAGAAGAAAATATATAATTTTCTCTCTCATTTTGAACTTTCTAAGGTCAATATACTGATCACTCTCACTTTGTAAATTACATTGGAATCCATCATTAATGACATGTATTAATTTCTGATAGGACCCGAGACCCAGTGGCCTGTTTTTATGGGTCGTTTTTCAAAAAATATGATTAAATAAGGCAAGTTTCCAAAGGTTGTCTCCTTAAGATGGTTAATGATTAAAGAAGGTACTCAAAGAATGGCTTAACAAAGACTGGATTTGGAAGTATTCAAATGGAGATTGAAAATAGAAAACTTCGAGAACATTGAGTTGAACTGTGTACCTTGAATGGCTCACATTTATTTTACTAAGTGCCGATTATCAGCATATTGACCTCAGATGGACAAGATCATAAGTGAGGTGGAAATGAAGAAGTAAATTTGGCAAGTCTCATATAATAACTGTCTTCACCATGGCATTCAAACCTTTGTCACGCTGGTATGCCATTCTATTGTGAGAGAGGTGGCAATTCAAAGCACTGTTGCTCACATCCTCACAATTTCAATTACATTTTTCTCTGACCTCAGCTTAGTCATTCATTTCAGAATTTTGAGGTATCCCTCTCGAAATGTTCATGCAATTTGATCCAAAGAGTGTCTGGAACTGGTCTGAGACAGCTGTGATCTCATACTGCCATGGAGTGCACCCTGTATGTACTAAAAAGTACGTGAGAGTGTGCATTGTGAGTGCTTGATGCAAAATTCATTGCAGTTTAAAATGTAACCAATAGATGGAGCTAGAAGCATCTGGATTAAAACATGAAGTGCTGGAGTAACTGAGCAGGCCAGGCAACATCTCTGGTGGACATGAATAAACAATGTGATCTGCAACATTGTCTATCCATCTTCTCCAGAGATGCTACCTGACCCACTGAGTTACTCCAGCACTTTGTGTTTTACTCAAGATTCCAGTATCTGCAATTCCTTGTGTCTTTAGTATCAGGGTTAACTGCTTGAGAGCAGCTGCTGCCTGAAGGTCAAGAGGTTTTAACACTATTATTTCATGCTATTATTTATTGTCATGTTGCACTGCAGGGGAGGCTGTGGGCTGTGAACCAATATTCAAATTAATTGGCCTATTACAATGATGAATGACAAATTACCCAGTGCTTGAAAGTTGTTTCCTGCCACAGCTCTAATTCTCTAATTTTCCCATGAAAACTCAAGAACAACATGTTTATCAACATATAAACTTCCTGTGGTAAGTGTGATCAGGTTTAGGAGATGGGAAATATACATTGCTGGTCAGTTCTCTACATCATTTTTGTCCCCAAGAAAATGACTTTCAGCTCTGTACCATCACTTGTTGATGATAGTTTTATTCTGGTTCTACCCCTAGCAACATTATCATTGCCATTATCGATTTCAAGACCAGCAAGCCAAAAGGCTGTGAAGTATCTTCCACATGTTTCAAAATTACAGCACAATCACAACGCAATTAAACAGAATGCTTTTATGAGGACTAACTGAAGCAAATAATAATATATTTCAGAGGAAGCTAGAAAAGTGAAAAATATTAATGAAAAGGAGTGTTAGTTCATTGTTAAGGGTGGTTTTTGTACTGTAGATTTATGCAATCCTTCATTACCTTCTTGCCTTCCTGCGGCACGGTGGCGCAGCGGCAGAGTTGCTGCCTTACAGCGAATGCAGCGCCGGAGACTCAGGTTCGATTCTGACTACGGGCGCCGTCTGTACGGAGTTTGTATGTTCTCCCCGTGACCTGCGTGGGTTTTCTCCGAGATCTTCGGTTTCCTCCCACACTCCAAAGACGTACAGGTATGTAGGTTAATTGGCTGGGTAAATGTAAAAAATTGTCCCTAGTGGGTGTAGGGCTAGTGTTGGTGTGCGGGGAACGCCGGGCGGCGCGGACCCGGTGGGCCGAAAGGCCTGTTTCTGCACTGTATCTCTAAATCTAAAAAATCTAAATCTCACCACCTTGTGCAGCCTAACCGGCAGCCTCTTACTGTGTCTCATTCTGATGAAGTTGGTTCACAGGCTCTTGCATTTTGACAGACTCCATTAGTACCACAGTTGAATGTCTCACAATAAAACTTATTTGGGGGGAAAGAGGAAAGAGCAATGAGTGCTGATGAATGGTGTGAACCATGGGTTTATATTATTTGACATTCAGTTTGCCACCTGTCTATCAAAGAGCAACAACAACTGCAATTCATACCTTTTGACAAATTCTCAGCAACCTTGTGAATCTACATATGAAGTCCGAAGTACCTTCCTCCAGCAAATCCTATGGTATACTGGAGGGGAGGGGGTGTGAGAGTGGAGGTGGGGGGAAGTGGGGGTGGTGGGGAGAGGTAGAGTGTCGGTGGGGGGGAAGGAGGAGTAGGGGAGGAAGGGGAGGGGTGAGGGGGGGGGAGTGGGGGATAAGGGGGATTGAGTGGGTGAGGGGAGGGAGTGAGGGAAGGGAGGGGGGTATGGGGGAAGGGGAGGGGGAAGGGGGGTTGGGGGGTAATGGGGGTGGGTGGTGGTGTGGCGAGGGGATTGGAAGTGGGGGTGGGGGGGAGTGGTGTGAGGGGGAGTGGGGGTGGGGGGAGTGGAGGGGGAGGGGAGGGAGAGGGTGGGAGTGGAGGGGGGAGGGGAGAGGGGAATGAGGTGGTTGTAGCGGTGGAAGGGAAGGGGGTGAGGGGGGAGTGGGTGGGGGGAGGGGAGGATGAGGGGGGGTGGAGTGGGTGAGGGGGAGGAGGGGGGATAAGGGGTTTGAGGGGGGATTGAGTGGGTGAGTGTGGGGGAGGGGAGGGTGCTGGACCAATGTAGGAGAGGCTTTGGGTCCACGGCTCGCTCTGGCTGCAGGGCTGGTGGCACGGGGATGAGGTGAGTGGCACCCTCTCCCCTTCCCTGTCCCCCCTTGCCCGCACACGGCCCCGGGGGACACTCCCCTCCCAGCAACGGTCTTCATCAGTTGGAGAGGGTCGCCGGGCCCGCAGGATCATCAGTTTGGGGAGGAATGCCCCAGGAGAGGCCCTGCAGGAGAGACTTGGAGCCAACGGGTCCACCTCAGTCTAGTATCTTACTGAAAGTCTCATTTTGTATATATATATATATATATATTTACACGAGACACGATAGCGCAACAATTTTAGGGGCACCTTACTCACCATTCGCCTATGGTGTGCAGTATCAAGTTTTGTTATATTTTTTAAGTAATTCACTTTATAAACTTTAATAACTTTATAGCGCAGTGCGCTCCCACTTGCCGGGCCCGGCAGCCGTGCCTGCGCTGGGGGAGGGTTGCCGGGCCCGGTATCCACGCGTGCGCACTTGGGAGAGGTTGCCAGGCCCGCCGGCGGTGCGCCTGCGCAGCAGCGCCGTGAGGACTGGCACCCGTCCCGGCTTCCCCACGCCTGACCTTCCTCCCATGGTGCAGCCCGACGGCAGAGAGAAGGTCAAAGAAGATGGCCACCAGCAGGATGAACATGGGACAGTGCCTTGCGGCCGCTCTCCTGCTGCTGGCCGCCGCAATGGCCGCCCAGGGCCGTGGTGAGTGGCTTCCCTATTGGCTGCTTTCTGACCAACCAATTGTTCAAGCGCTTTTGATTGCAACATGTGTCTTAATTTAGTTCAACAAAGAAACTGACAAGTTACTAAAAAACCTTCAGATTTAAAATCCTACCCAACATTACCACAAAATTAATTTTGCTCCGCATGCTTTTGGAATATTCAGCTGTGTTTTCTGAATAATTATACAAATCAACATGATGAAGCAAGTATTACGACCATAGAGTTAGGAACAAGTGTTTTTGCACTTCCTGGCTTCCAAAAAGGATTTTATTGTGAAATTAAATGAACACAACCCTTTTGTTGGGTAATTTATGCAAATTGTGAATGGGACGCCTACTCTTTGATGATGTCTTGTAAGGCAGTTATTCATCAAATCATTCTGGTTAAGTGGTACCTTGGGATTGAGGGATCCTGGTCTTCAGCATCCTGAGGTGATTGATGAGGCCAAATTGAGACTCTTCCACACTTGGGGCAGGATGTGGCTGATACAACATGCAGGTGAGTAGTTCATATGGTGTACACTCCTCTCCCCTCCCCCCTCCATTTGAAACGCTTTTTCTTTCTCCACTTTCAGCGGGTACAGGGCATGGGTTTTGGAGAGAGAGAAAATGGGTTTTGGATGGTGCAATTTTTCAAGAAACCCTTGTGCTTTCCTTTGGTTAGTATTTGATAACTCAAAGTCTAGAGATTGAACATCTTTGTAGCTGTCATTCTAATAAACAGGCCCCATGAATGAGTCCCACTGAATTTACCAGTGGACTAAATGCATGTGTAGAACAAGCTCTACGTCATAAAACATGATTGTGCTGTGACAAGATTGTTTAAGGGACAGCTACAATGCATACAATTTTCAGGTGGAAGACACTGATATTATAACAGAATAAATGGTTCTTTGTATTGAACATTTTCATTGTTGTGATTCAGTATGTTGTACAGTTCATTATCAGTACAGTTGCATTTCAGTATGTTGTACAGTTCAGTATCAGTACAGTTGCATTTCGGGGATCCTTGATTATCATCTGCCTTTTAAAAGACATTTTGTGAAGATTTAATCAGGTGAAAATGGCAGAGGAAGAATTTCATGAAAACAACACATTGTAAATAAACTAAAGAGCAATGCATGTATAAATTACTTCAACTACATATTTTTGATAAACAGATTCCTTTTGATCTGCCAATGATGAATACCACAATGGATTATGATGGATATGAATATCCCTGCAATAAAGACAACTTCAACAAATTTGGAGAACTTGTGATGCCTATCTTTTATTCACTAGTACTATTGCTTAGTTTA
Organism: Rhinoraja longicauda; assembly: GCF_053455715.1. NCBI lineage: Eukaryota > Metazoa > Chordata > Chondrichthyes > Rajiformes > Arhynchobatidae > Rhinoraja > Rhinoraja longicauda. The sequence goes on along the minus strand of NC_135954.1, from coordinate 51,988,361 downwards.
CTTGGAAATGGACTGGTTTTGATGATACTGATAAAGTATGAATATCTAAAATCAATAACAAATATATTCATTCTTAATCTTGCCATTTCAGATTTGCTCTCTGCTATTAGCCTTCCCTTCTGGGCAGTGCACCATTCAAATGGATGGATCTTTGGAAATGTAATGTGCAAAATAATGAGTGGCATATTTTATGTTGGCTTTTACAGTGGTATAATGTTCCTGACATTGATGACAATTGATCGCTATCTTGCAGTTGTTCATGCAGTAACTGCTGTGAGGTCCAGAAAAGTTTGCTATGCAATGATAACAAGCATGGTTGTCTGGCTAGTTAGTATAATAGCAACCATCCCTGATTTTTACTTTTCCAAGGAGCTTGAAGATACTGAGGGTCAATATATTTGTGACAATTTTTACCCAACAGATAATATAGCTACATGGAAACTATTAAAGAATTGTCAACAAAATGTGCTGTTCTTTACCCTTCCATTGATTATCATAGTGTACTGCTATTTTAGGATAATTCAAACAATATTAAAATGTAGAACAGTGCAGAAGCACAGGACTCTGAGAGTAATATTCACCATTGTGGTGGTGTTCTTTTTGTGTTGGGCACCATACAATATTGTGATTTTTTTGAGATCTTTGGAGGAATTCTATATGCTCCGGTCAGGATTGGAATATGATCCGGATTGTGACTATGAGAATCAAATAGATTATGCGGATCTTATCTCTCACAGCATCGTTTATTTCCATTGCTGCCTTAATCCCATTTTTTATGCTTTTGTGGGTGAAAAATTTAGAAGGCACCTCATTTATTTCTGTGGCCACTATATGCCACATAGTCTAATTTGCCACAAGCAGATGTATGTCAGCAAGAATACCAATCTAGAATATTCGGATGGTGACGATACAACAAATAACTGGTAAAAACATAGAACACAGAACAGTGCAGCAGAGGATCAGATCCCTTGGCCCACCAAGTCTGTGTTGATCACCATGCCAATGTAAACTAATCCTATCTGTCCGAATATGTTCCATATCACTTCATTCTTGCCCCTTAATATCTCTGTTCAAATACCTCTTAAACATTGCTATCATATTCTATTACCTATTACCTCCTCTATTATTGCGTTACAGGCACCCACCGTTGTCTGTGTAAACAAACTGTCTTTTAAACTTCACTCCCCTCACCATAAACCTATGCCTTCTAGTATCTGACATTTCCACCTTGAGAAAAAGACTGGCTATCTACCCTATCTCTGCCTCTTATAACTTTATATAATTCTATCAGGTCACCATTCATCCTTCAATGCTCAAGAGAAAAATAATTTGTCCTGCAACCCCACTCAAGACACTCAAACGCAGGCAATATCCTGATAAACCTCTTCTTTACAACCCCCATCCCCCCCAGAGCCTTCCTATCGTGTGGTGCCCAGAACTGCACATAATAGTCCAAACGTGGCCTTACCAAAGTTTTGCAAAACTGCAACATGATTTCCCAACTTTTATATTGAATATAATATTCAATATATTATATTGGATATTATATTCAATGAAAGCAAGCATGCTGCATACCTTCTTTATCACCCTATCCTGTTGTGTGGCCACATTCAACTCTGGATTTGCACCCCAAGATCTCTCTGCATGTTAATGTTCAGAATACTTTCCTCCTGCATTTAGCCTCCCAAGGTGCATCATCTTACTACACTTAAAAGGATTATCTGCATCTGCCATTTCTCCACACAAATTTCCAATTGATCTACAGGTATATCCTGCTTTATTATTTGACAATTTTAGTTTAGTGATAGAGATACAGTGTGGAAACAGGCCCGTCGGCCCACTGAGTCCATGCCCATTCACCATTTCACAAAAGTTCTATGTCATCCCACTAGGGGGAATTTACTGAAGCCAGTTAACCTACAAACCTGCACGTCTTTGGAATGAGGGAGGAAACTGGAGCACCCAGAGAAAACCCACATGGTTGCAGGGGAACTTACAAACTCTGCACAGACAGCATTCATGGACAAGAGGGAGCCCAGGTCTCTGGTGCTGTGAGGCAGCAGATCTATCACTGTGCCACCCAATTTTCCTTACTATCCACAACTTTAAATTTCATGTTCTCTGTCATTTTGTAATCAGACCACCTACATTTTCATCCGATCATTAATATATATATTACGAACAACAAAGGGCACTTTTCATGCGCTGTAATGTTGTTTGTTCTATGTTATCCATGCTTTTCCAAATGAGAGTAAATCCTGTCCATAATATTTTTTTCCAATAACTTCACTCCCACTGATGCAAGTCTTGCCAGTTTATAAATTTCCTGATTTATCCCTGTTGCTCTGCATAAACAAAGGGACAACATTGGCTAATCCATTTTTATGATAACTCATCCATGGCTAAACAAGATACAAAGATCTCTGTCCTGCCCAGCAATCATCTTCCTGCTTCACTCAGTATGCTAGGATAGATTCCATCAGCTCCTGAGGACTTATCCACTTTTCTAGACACCAAACTCCTATTCCTTGTTGATATCAACATTCCTTTGAATATCAACTCCCTAATCTTACCATTCAGGCTCTTCTCCTTCATGAATAATGATGCAAAGGACTTATTTAGGACTTTGCACAGATCCCCTGCCTCCATGTATAAATTACCTTTATTTCTTGAGTCACTTTCTTGCATAGATGCCTTGAGAATGTTTTTAAATCTTTTCTTAAAATACCATATTTGAAGGCCTGTGCAATTTGTGATGCATTTGCTTAATAAATGTGATGACAAGTTTTGAAGTAAAGTAATCGAGATAATTTAAGTGAATGAACAGCAATTCATCAGAAAGGTTTGAAGTATGGGTAGTTCTGCTATCAGGTATGTTTCCATATTGATCAGTCTGAAGAAGGGTCTCGACCCGAAACGTCACCCATTCCTTCTCTCCAGAGATGCTGCCTGTCCCGCTGAGTTACTCCAGCATTTTGTGTCTACTTTCCATTATGCAAAGTGGAAGTCACACAATTGACAAATCAGGGAATACTATTTGTATTAAGTGGTTATAATGTAATTTTGATAGCGTACTAATGAACCACTAAAATTTGCCATTGCAAATTGGCAAGCGATGTAAAAAGCTGCATTGGAAAAAAATGTCATGGGGAGAAAAAATTCCATATAACCCTCCCACAGTAATCAGACATCATTGACACGTCCTGTCAGTTACACTGTGTGGCCATTGAAACTGACAAGAACTGCTTCTATTTGACACTTGTGCAACTGATATAATATGCAGCTTTCAGTATTTTTAAAGTAACAAAAAATAACATAGCTATTAGAAAAGTTTTTTTAAGAACTTGCAGTAAAAAAACGTTATTTTGAGTCAAGAAATGTCTAGCCCCGAATTCCCTTTCCACAATAACCCAATTGTTTTTATAAATGATTGTCTATAACACAACATTTCTTAGGAATGCAACTATTGTGTTATAGCAGAACTACCCAATAACTTACTTATTTTTCATCCTCAGACTGGCTTCTCAGCATAAATGTAGCTTATGTTTCATGCATGATTTACTTATTGATAATTTTGAGTACAAAATGACTTCTTAAACTTATGTAATATGTTCTAGGATTGAGGATTTATGTTACTAATTATTTCTGACAATGTTGAAGATCAGCAAATGAATAAAAAATGTTGAAGATCAGCAAATGAACAAAAAATAAAATAGACTTATTTCTTTCTTGCACAGCTTACCTTGCACTTTAATATTTTTTTATATCGAAACAATCTTCCAGGCAAAGGATCAGCATGTAATCATTTGGAGAAGAGGAATGGTTCAGGGGACCTGTAAAACACCATGGATTAGGTCCTTCTTGGACTGTGAAATATTCCATAACTCACTTATACTCAGTTATAACTCACTATAACTCACTATAACTCAGTTGTAGTTAACTCTGTTATACAGCTTCTTAAGAAAACAGTGAACCCTGCAACCGTAAAGTATTAATTACAGACAACTCATGTTTTATACATGAGACACAAAACAATCAGGCTATAACTGGTTGATTTTAAAGTCTTTATTCGTCAAGAGAAAAAAAAACTGGTTATTCACTTTATTCAGAATTTAAAATACTTACAAAATGATAAAGTGCAAAAAACTCTTCATAAGTTCTCTATACATTCAATAGTGCCATACTCAATAGTGTTCACGCCTATCATTAAACAAAACACCTGACCACTCATGTGACCCAGGGGGTGATATCCCTTCTTATTGTTTGAGGAGTGTCCCCAAGGACTCAACCTGTCAATGTCCAGCAAGAGAAACAAATATTCTTTTGGACACCCTCTGGGTAGAATCTCCCAAACTCAAAGTATATCAAGTTTATATATATTTTAAACACAAAGATGACAATAAGCGATTAATTACAGTTTAAATGGGATGCAAAGACAACAAATCATTAATGGCAGTTTGTTGGCTATAATTATCTACTCAGCTTTAACATTTGTAACTGCCAAGACACCTGTGAATATTCAAACACCTTTTCTGGGACACAGTAATTCATGTGGATATCCAAAAGGCTCCGACACAGAGAACTGGACACCCAACATTACTTCCTCAGCAACTCTTTGGTTTACTCATCCCTTCCCACCCAACCACCCCATCCCCAGTTACTTTCCCCTGCAACCGCAGGAGATGTAACACCTAAAAGAGTCATAGAGTCATACTGAATCCTTCAGCCCAACCTACCCACGTTGACCAACATGCATCCTCTACACTAGTCCCACGTGCCTGTGTTTGGCCAATATCCCTCCAAGTCTTTCCTATCCATGTACCTGTCCAAATGTTTCAATAGACAATAGACAATAGACAATAGACAATAGGTGCAGGAGTAGGCCATTCAGCTCTTCGAGCCAGCACTGCCATTCAATGCGATCATGGCTGATCACTCTCAATCAGTACCCCGTTCCTGCCTTCTCCCCATACCCCCTCACTCCGCTATCCTTAAGAGCTCTATCCAGCTCTCTCTTTAAAGCATCCAACGAACTGGCCTCCACTGCCTTCTGAGGCAGAGAATTCCACACCTTCACCACTCTCTGACTGAAAAAGTTCTTCCTCATCTCCGTTCTAAATGGCCTACCCCTTATTCTTAAACTGTGGCCCCTTGTTCTGGACTCCCCCAACATTGGGAACATGTTTCCTGCCTCTAATGTGTCCAATCCCCTAATTATCTTATATGTTTCAATAAGATCCCCCCTCATCCTTCTAAATTCCAGTGTATACAAGCCCAATCGCTCCAGCCTTTCAACATACGACAGTCCCGCCATTCCGGGAATTAACCTAGTGAACCTACACTGCACGCCCTCCATAGCAAGAATATCCTTCCTCAAATTTGGAGACCAAAACTGCACACAGTACTCCAGGTGCGGTGTGCAGTTTTGGTCTCCAAATTTGAGATGTTGTGATAGTGCCTACCTCAACTAGCACTTGTAGCAGCCCCTTCTATATACCTGGCACTCTTGGTGTAAAACAGTTGCCCCTCAGGTTCCTATAAAACCTCCCCCCCCCCCCCCCCCCCCCCCTCACCTTAAATCTATGTCCTCTGGTTCTTGATCCCCTACTCTGGGTAAAAGACTCTGCATTTACCCTACCTCATTCATGATCTTACAAACTTCTATCAGATCAACGCTCACCCTCCAGCACTTCAAGGAATAAAGTCCTAGCTTGCTCAATCTCTTCCTATACTTCAGGTCCTCAAGTCTTTGAAGTAGCCTCGTAAATCTTCTCAGCACCCTTTCCAACTTAACAACATTGTTCCTAGATTTTTTGTACCGCTTATGCTGACTTGATTTGAACGCTGTAGACTTGGATTTCACCTGAGAGTGGATCTCACACTTCATCCACGGTTTCCGGTTGGGGGACACTCGTAGTGTGTTCTTTGGATGCATTCTTAAGACTTTAGTCTTTTAGGCTTTAGAGATACAGCATGGAAACAGGCCCTTCGGTAAATACACTGATGCACGTTCTTGATCACAGGATCAATGTGAAGGGGCCAAGTTATGTTGCTGGTGATATGGATGCTTAGATATTTGAAGCTGGTGACCATCTCCATGGCACCTCCATTGATGAGGTCAGGGTTGTGTTCACCTTATTTCCTTAGGTCAACAACCAACACTTTTGTCTTGCTGACATAAATGGCTAGATTATTTTTAACGAAAAGTAAGGTTACTTTTAACATGTAAAAAGGTTCCTGATCTATTTCATATACTTTGTCTCTTGTTTGATCTGTTCAAAAACAGCAGATTCATCAGCAAACTTAAAGATCGAGTTGATGTTCTACTTGGCCACACAGTCATGGGTGTGAAGGGAGTGGAGCAAGGGAATGAACACAGAACCCTGAGGGGCACCAGTGTTAAGGATCAGGGTGCCGGATGTTATGCTAGGTGCAATTCAGTCTCTAAGCCTTGATGCCTCCATTTCCAAGGAAGGAGAAAAGTAGCATTTTCAAATATAATTTTATTCATCAAAAATCATGACACTGAATCACAATATAGGGCAATACCATTCTAAAACACTTACACAAGAGGTTTCACTATAATGCACTAATAAATCATAAAAACAAGTTTTTAAAAGCAGAAATCAATGCTTGAGTTATGGAAATCGAAGTCAGTACAATATTAGTAATAATGTAGAGAAGTTGCTAGCAGAGCTTTTGAGGCCATATCCTTCATAAATCCACAAATCTTCAGTCATCTAGCACCATTTCCATGATTGTGGACAACACCTCTATTTTATCCACAGCTACTCTTTGCAGTCCTAGATCACATCTGATTTGGGTCACTTTCAATTCTGATAAATTTTGAAATCCTTTTTCTTTGATTTAGTTTCAATGATATCTCCTCTTCTATTGTGACTTGATTCTCAAATTGAAGTTAAAAAGAGGAAGAGAGAGTTTCAGTTCGTACTGTCTAATTTTTCTGGGAATTAATCAAATAACTACCACTGCCGAACATCTGTAAGTGGCAGAGTTCCAACATTTCATTGCAACTGAGACAAAGTGGGTATTTCCACCATCCCACTTCAAAATGAAAAGAGGAAGAGAGAGTTTCAGTTCGTACTGTCTAATTTTTCTGGGAATTAATCAAATAACTACCACTGCCGAACATCTGTAAGTGGCAGAGTTCCAACATTTCATTGCAACTGAGACAAAGTGGGTATTTCCACCATCCCACTTCAAAATGAAAAGGTCCTCCAGCATGTTAAGGTTGGAACTCGTGTCTGGATTTCAGATTCAGAGACATGTCGGGTTAATGTGGAAAATGGTAATACACTGAGCTAATAAACACCAATGATTCTGAGGAATGAATTTAAATCGAAGCTCTGCAATTGCAAAATGGGGTTCAAGAAATTCTGGAATGAAAACCTAGTGTTGGTAATGGGGAAAACATGGAACTGTCAGTGTGCCATTAAATATCCACTTGGCTCACCATCCTCCCTCACTGAAAGGAACAGTGTGGCATGGTTCACTACTTGTCATCGTATGTAATATCACCCGTTTGCCAGAAAGCTTTCCGTAAAGTAAGTGGAAGAAAATTATTAAATACTAGACCAAGTGGACCGTTGGGCCCAAACTCTCCTGCATTGCTGCAGCACCCTCTCCTCCCCCTCCCCTCCTTCCCCACCCCCTCTCCTTCCTCCTCCTTCCTCCCCCTCCCTCCACCCTCCCCTCCCCCTTCCTTCCCCCTTCCCTCCCCCTCCCCCCTCCCCCTTCCCCTCCTCCCCACTCCATCCCCCTCAACCCCCCTTATCCTCCCTCCTCCCCCTCCTTCCCTCCCCCCCTCCACCCTCTTTCTCCCGAGGAGATAGATTTAAACTTTAAAATGTGAATATCTTTAAAAATATAACACCGATTTATTGTATATATATATATGATTCTTTAATGTCACACAAAATGTGATAAAGTGATGCCATCATTTCTAGCCACCATTGCAAAATCTATCCACAATCCACTGACTCATCACACTTCCTGGAAAAAAACAATGAATGTGTCAGCCTTGCCTCAGATCAGCTCCAAAACCCTCCACCCATGTATTTGTCCACACTAGATTAGGCATACCTGATCTCCCGGTTGCTGGACACTTTAATCTCCTTCCCATTCCTACACAGATCTTTCTGTCCTCAGGCTCCTCTGTTGTCAGAGTGAAGCTAAACGCAAATTGAAGGAACAGCATCTCATATTTCGCTTGGGCAGTTTACAGGCGAGTGGTATGAATATTGATTTCTCTCACTTCACGTACCCCTGGCATTCCCTCTCTTTCTATCCCTCCCCCACCCAAGTCGCACTAGCTTTTCATTTTCACCCTGCAAGCAGCTAACAATGGCCTGTTTCCTTTATCATCATTACTTTTTTGCATATCTTTCATTTATTGTTCTTTATCTCTCCACATCACCATCTATATCTCTCCTTTCCCTTATCCCTAAGCAGTCTGAAGAAGGGTCTTGACCGGAAATGTCACCCATTCCTTCTCTCCAGAGATGTTGCCTGTCTCGTTGAGTTACTTTTTGTCTCTATCTTCTGTCTGAAGGGACATCTGACTGGATTCCTTCATTCCATCAACGTTATTGCCTGTATCTTAATTGGTACCTATACTTTCACACATCACTCTATTTCAATAACCTGCTTTAGCTCCTGACGATCCTCTGCCTTGATTTTAAAATGTTCACCTTTCTTTCAAATCCTTGCAGAGACTGGTCTCTATATACAAGGAACTTGCATATATGTATGAGATACTAGGAACTGCAGATGCTGGGATCTTGAATAAAATATAGTCCTGGAGGAACCCAATGGGTCAGGCAATATTTGTGGAGGAAATGGATAGGCAACATTTCAGATTGGGACCCTTCTTCAGACTGATATCTCCACATATATCTCTACAACTTCCTCTGGCCATACAACTCTACAAGGTAGGTACATTTCCCTTATTCATTATTTGCTCCACTTGCTTGCTCAATACAATTGGCAGCCTACATTCAGTCGCCACGATTTCAAATCCAGGAATTTTAAACTACTAAGCACCTGCCTTTTCCAAAAATCCATGTCTTCTGTCCCAAGTTTTCCTTATGTAACCAAGGGGGTTTAAATAAAGAGGCAGATGGGTGGGAACCAGAGTACTAGGTCAGAAATTGGAAGAAATGATGGGAAGGTAGAGGTGAGGACCAGTAAGGAAGACGGGGAGAGATGAAGGATTATGGTGATGCTAATGGGCTGAGCTGTGTTTCCTTCAATGCCAGGAGTAATGTGGAGAAAGTAGATGAACAGATCAATGCTTGGGACTATGATGTTGCGGCCATTGCTGAAATGTGATTGTGAGATTGAAACAACTGGCAGCTCAATGTTCCAGGATTTCGATGTTTCAGAAATTGTTATTGGGTAAATCCACATCTGAAATCTTCTTAGGCCCCCCCCCCCCGGTCATGGCTGATCATGGGTGATGCTTCCTAGTTGGCTGCTTGCTCGGCTGAAGAGACCAATGTGATAGTGACAATCTCTGTCGCAAAGGTCACATTTGTTTAGTCTATGGTCTGATGAAGTTGCTGCACTCCTTTCTGCGTGCCTGCATGTCTGCCGCTGCATTCCTCAGTTTCTCTTCCCCCGTTTTGCGATGTTGGTTCAGGGTACCTCTCCACCTCGTACGGTCAGCTGCAAGGCTCTCCCAGGAATCCACATCAATGTCGAGCACCTTCAAATCTCTCTTGCAGACATCCTTGTAACGTAGCTGGGGGCGGCGATGGTTCTCCTCCCAGATGTCAGCTCTCCATAGAGGATGTCTTTTGGAATACAGCCATCCTCCATGCGGTGGACATGCGGTGGAGATTGAGAGAAACAAATGTTCTCTGCTATTTGTTTAGTTTAGAGATACAGCATGGCAACAGGCCCTTTGGCCCACCGAGTATCCACTGCCCAGCGATTCCCGTACACTAACGCTATCCTACACACACTAGGGACAATTTTACAATTATACCAAGCCAATTAACCTACAAACCTGTCCATCTTTGGAATATAGGAGAAAATCGGAACACGCAGAGAAAATCCATGCAGGTCACGGGGAGAACATTCAAACTCCGTACAGACAACACCCGTAGTCAGGATTGAACCCAGGTCTCTGGCGCTGTAAGGCAGCAACTCTACCACTGCGCCAGCGTGCAGCCCAAGATGTCTTGTAGATGGAGACTTTTAGTGAGAATGAAGAATATTAATGAGATAGAGTCATAGATTGGTACAGTGTGGAAACAGGCCCTTCAGCCCAACTTGCCCACACCGGTTTACATGTCCCAGCTATACTAGTCCCACCTACCTGCGCCTGGTCCATATCCCTCCAAACCTGTCCTATCCATGTACCTGCCCAACTGCTTCTTAAACGATGGAATAGTCCCAGCCTCAACTACCTGCTCTGGCAGCTTGTTCCATACACCCACCACCCTCTGTGTGAAAAAGTTACCCCTCCGATTCCTACTAAATCTTTGCCCCTTCACCTTGAACCTATGTCCTCTGGTCCTCAATTTTCCTACTCTGGGCAAGAGACTGTGCATCTTTATTTTTCATATTTCATATTTCAGATACAGCGCGGAAACAGGCCTTTTCGGCCCACCAAGTCCGCACCGCCCAGCGATCCCCGCACACTAACACTATCCTACACACACTAGGGACAATTTTTACATATACCCAGTCAATTAACCTACATACCTGTACGTCTTTGGAGTGTGGGAGGAAACCGAAGATCTCGGAGAAAACCCACGCAGGTCACGGGGAGAACGTACAAACTCCTTACAGTACAGCACCCGTAGTCAGGATCAAACCTGAGTCTCCGGCGAATCTACGCAATCTATTCCTCTCATGATTTTGTATACCTCTATAAGATCACCCGTCATCCTCCTGTGCTCTAAGGAATAGAGACCCAGCCTGCTCAACCTTTCCCTGTAGTTCACACCCTCTTGTCCTGGTAACACCCTCGTAAGGGATAGGCCATTTAGAACTGAGAAGAGGAAAAACTTTTTGATCCAGAGAGTTGTGAATTTGTGGAATTCTCTGCCTCAGAAGGCAGTGGAGGCCGACTCACTGGATGCATTCAAAAGAGAGTTAGGGATATGGGGAGAAGGCAGGAACGGGGTACTGATTACGGATGATCAGCCATAATCACATTGAATGGCGGTGCTGGTTCGAAGGGCCGAATGGCCTACTCCTGCACCAATTGTCTATGTATACCTCCATCACGTTTGCCTGGTCCCCCGCTGCGGAGGGGGCATTCCAGGATCTTCAGCAACGCCTCACTACCCCCCCCATCCTGGAGCATCCTGACCCGGCCCGTCAGTTTGTGGTGGAGGTTGACGCCTCTGATGTTGGAGTTGGGTCGGTGCTTTCCCAACTCTCCTCCAAGGACCAGAAGATGCTCCCCCTGTGCCTTCTTCTTCTCTCGCCGCCTCTCCCCGGCTGAGAGGGATTATCACATCGGCAACAGTGAGCTGCTGGCAGTGAAGCTGGCGGTGGAGGAGTGGAGGCATTGGGTTGGAGGGCACTGAGCAGCCAATCCGAGTCTGGACGGACCACAAGTACCTGGAGAACCTGCGTTCGGCGAAGTGGGTCAACCCCCGTCAAGCCTGATGGGCCCTGTTTTTCACCTAGTTTAACTTTACCTTGTCATACCGTCCTGGGTCCAAGAATGTCAAGCCCGACTCCCTCTCCCATCAGATCAATTCCGACCGGAACAACCATTCCCACCAACCCATCCTGCCTCCCACCTGCCTTGTGAGCTCCATCAGCTGAGAGATCGAGACCGCAGTTTGCAATGCCCAGTGTCATCACCCCGATCCTGGTTCTGGACCCCCCCCCCCATGGTTATTTGTCCCGGTCTCCGCTCGCTCTGAAGTGACTCCAGTGGGACCATTCCCCCTAATCTCACCTGTCATCCTGGTGTCAGCCGCACCTTCTACCTGCTGCACCCTCTACCTGCCGCACCCTCTGCCTGCCGCACCCTCTGCCTGCCGCACGCTCTGCCTGCCGCACCCTCTCCCTGCCGCACCCCCTACCTGCCGCACCCCCTACCTGCCGCACCCCCTACCTGCCGCACGCTCTCCTGCCGCACCCTCTGCCTGCCGCACCCTCTGCCTGCCGCACCCTCTGCCTGCCGCACGCTCTGCCTGCCGCACCCTCTGCCTGCCGCACCCTCTGCCTGCCGCACCCCCTGCCTGCCGCACCCCCTGCCTGCCGCACCCCCTGCCTGCCGCACCCCCTGCCTGCCGCACCCCCTGCCTGCCGCACCCCCTGCCTGCCGCACGCTCTGCCTGCCGCACCCTCTGCCTGCCGCACCCCCTGCCTGCCGCACCCCCTGCCTGCCGCACCCCCTGCCTGCCGCACCCCCTGCCTGCCGCACCCCCTGCCTGCCGCACCCCCTGCCTGCCGCACGCTCTGCCTGCCGCACCCCCTCCCTGCCGCACCCCCTACCTGCCGCACCCCCTACCTGCCGCACCCCCTACCTGCCGCACCCTCTCCTGCCGCACCCTCTGCCTGCCGCACCCTCTGCCTGCCGCACCCTCTGCCTGCCGCACGCTCTGCCTGCCGCACCCTCTACCTGCCGCACCCCCTTCCTGCCGCACCCTCTCCTGCCGCACCCTCTGCCTGCCGCACCCTCTGCCTGCCGCACCCTCTGCCTGCCGCACCCTCTACCTGCTGCACCAGTGGTTCTGGTGGCCCACCTTGGAGGCCGACACCCGGCCTTTCGTCCCCACCTGCTCTGCCTGTAGACAGAATAAGACGTCCCGTCGCCTCCCTCTGGCCTCCTTCATCCCCTGCCTGTTCCCTGCCGTCCCTGGTCCCACGTCACCCTGGACTTCATCACCAGCTTGCCTCTGTCCAAGGGATTTACTGTTATTCTAACTGTTGTTGACCGTTTCTCCAAGGCTGCTCATTTCATTCCTCTTCCCAAGTTCCCATCTGCTCTAGATCTCGCTCACCTCAGCGTGACCCAGGTCATCAGACTCCTTCGTTTCCCTCCAGACGTCGTCTCGGACAGGAGTCCGCAGTATAGTTCACAGCTCTGGCAGGCTTTCTGCTCCCCTGGTTGGCTTCTCCATCAGCCTCTCACCTGGGTTCCACCCGCAATCTAATGGCCTGTCAGAGACCTCGAGACCACCAGGACCTGGAGACCACCAGGACCTGGAGACCACCAGGACCTGGAGACCACCCTACGTTGCCTGGTGTCTGCTAATCCTACCAACTGGCCTAGTAAGTTGGTGTGGATTGAATATGCCTACAATTCCCTGCCCAGGTCTCCCACCGGTCTGTCTCCATTCCACTGTCCCTAGGCTATCAGCCACCTCTGTTCCCAGACCAAGAGGAGGAGGTCTCAGTTCCCTCTGCCAGGAGTTTGTCGTCGGTCCTGGAAGGAGGCCCATTCTGGCCTGCTCCGCACTGCTTCCAGGTACAGACGACAGGCAGACACCTGCCCCTCACTACCGCCTTGGGCAGTGGGTATGGTTGTCCACCCGAAACCAACCCCCCAAAACGTTGAGTCCCGTAAGTTGGCACCCCGGTTTATTGGTCCATTCACTACACTCAGAGTCATCATCTGCTCTGCTGTCCGCCTTAGACTGCCCCAGTCTATGCGGATTCACCCCACCTTCCACATATCCCGGGTTATGCCAGTGTCCTCCGCACCCTGTCTCCCGCTCCTCAGGCTCCGCCACTCCACATCATTGACGGTGGTCCGGGGTACACGGTGAAGCGACTGCTGATGTCCCGGCGGCGTGGCAGAGGGACCCTGTACATGATTGACTGGGAAGGGCTACGGACAGAGGAGAGGAGCTGGATCCCTGCCCGTGACATCATGGACCCTTCCCTCATCCGTGGTTTTCATCAACAGCAGCCAGATCAGCCCAGGAGGATGCCAGGAGGATGCCAGGAGGCTTCTGTGGGAGGGGGGCTCCTGTCACACATGCTACGCCTCCAGACAATTGAGACTCTCTCCACATTCCTCCCCTGATCTAATCATGAGTTACACCTGCATTCACTCTGCTCCCCTCATCAGTCAAGGGTTATATGCCGGCTCTCTACCTTCACTCCCTGTCGACTAATCAGTTCAGTGTTCAGTTATGTTCGCGTTTGGATATTGGTTTCCTCCTCGACATGTCTCGGTGTGCCTGCATTCGAGTCCTCTACACTCCTGAGCCCTCTGACATATTATAACCTTTCCCTCTGGGTAAAGAAGATCTCTATCTCCACGGTGCTAAAAATATACAATTCAACATGGACAAATGATCAAACCTTTGTCTCTTATTAGATTAATTAACTTAAATTTTCACGATGTCTGCCTGCGTATTCTAGCAGATTTCCTGCCTCTCCCGCGATCTTTGAATAATGCTTTCCTTCTCATATTTTTGTGAACTTTTATTTCAATATTATCATACAACATTGAATTAATATTCATATAATGATGTTGTTGCTTTTCACTTTGACTATTGAAGCTTTTTAGGCAAATGAATTACATTCATATAGTATTTTGATCTCAGAGTCAGCGGCAGCAGAGAGATATATCAAAATTACCAGCACTTGGCAGAAGCTTCAGATCAATGTGGCTGTGACTATCTAACATTCGCTGGCAATGAAGCAAATACCTTGTTCCTGGGGCAGAGTGATAAAAGGTTATTGCATCTTCAAACAGCCTATATTTTCAGGTATGTGGAAACAAGGAACTACAGATGCTGGTTTACAAAAAGAGACACAAAGTGCTTGAGTAACTCACTGGACAACATGTGTAGGAGAGAAACTGTGGATGCTGGTTTAAATCGAAGGTAGACACACAATCCCCAAATCCTGGAGTAACTCAGCAGGTCAGGCTGCATCTCTGGAGAGAAGGATTGGGTGACGTTTCGGGTCGAGACCCTTCCTCAGACTGATCAAGACTGATCAAGACTGATCAAGACCCGAAACGTCACCCATTCCTTCTCTCCAGATATGCTGCCTGACCTGCTGAGTTACTCCAGGATTTGGGGATTGTGTGTCTACCTTCGATTTAAACCAGCATCCACAGTTTTTACTCCAGCATTTTGTATCTACCTTCCCTGAGGGACTGTCATATGAGGAAAAATTGGAAAGACTAGGCTTGTATTCACTGGAGTTTAGAAGGATGAGAGGGGATCTTATAGAGACGTATAAAATTATAAAAGGACTAGTCAAGCTAGATGCAGGAAAAAAATTCCCAATGTTGGGGGAGTCCAGAACCAGGGAACACAGTCTAAGGATAAAGGGGAGGCCATTTAAAACTGAGATGAGAAGAAACTTTTTCACCCAGAGAGTTGTGAATTTGTGGAATTCTCTGCCACAGAAGGCAGTGGAGGCCAATTCACTGGATGGATTTAAAAGAGAGTTAGATAGAGCTCTAGGGGCTAGCGGAATCAAGGGATATGGGGAGAAGGCAGGCACAGGTTACTGATTGTAGATGATCAGCCATGATCACAATGAATGACAGTGCTGGCTCAAAGGGCCAAATGGCCACCTCCTGCACCTATTTTCTATGTTTCTATGTTCACTGGACAATATGTTTAGGTGATGTTTCGGGTTAAGACCCTTCTTCAGACATTGTAGGGGAAAGGGGGAAGCTGGAAGAGAAGAGAGGCAGGAGGAAGTGTGGCAGGAAGGCCCTGCAGAGAGTAGTGCTGCAGGACCTATACATCAGGAGGTGCAGATCCAGAGCAAGCAAGATCATGAGGGACCCCTGCCACCCCAGTAACAGACTGTTCCAGCTGCTACGGTCAGGCAAACGCCTCCGCTGTCACGCTGTGAAAACGGAGAGGATGAGACGGAGTTTCTTCCCACAGGCCATCAGGACTGTCAACTTTTATAACTCCAGAGACTAAATTTTTGTCTACGCTATAGTAACTTATTAACTTTATTTATATGCTGTAACTGTAATTCTTTTTTGTGCACAATCCGCAGGCATTGCCACTTTCATTTCACTGCACATCGTGTATGTGTATGTGACAAATAAATTTGACTTGACTTGACTTGAGGTAATAGGTGAACAGAGGCAAGGGTGGGAAATTGATGGGGGGCAGATGCTTGGACAAAAGCCGGAGATGAAAAAAAACAGAAGGTTTGAGACAAAACAATTGAAGAGTTGCAAAAAATTGTGAACTGGCTTGAAGGGCCGATTGGCCTACTCCTGCACCTATTGTCTATTGTCTAACCCAGAGAAAGGAATGTAGGGGGGGGGCAGAAATAGGTAGGAATCCAGGTGTGGCACAGGGGAATGGTGGGGGGAGGAGGGTTGGGAAAGGATAGTGTGGGAGAGAAAGAGGTGGGGCGGGTTGTTAGAAGTTACCTACAATCAGAGAATTCAATGTTCATTCTGTTGGGTTGTAAGCTACCCAAGTGGAATATGAGATGTTATTCTTCCAGTTTGCATGTGGTCTCACTCTGACAATGGAGAAGGTCCAGGACTGAAAGGTCAGTTTGGGAATGAGAAGGGTAGTTAAAATGGTTAGCAAACAGGAAATCCAGTAGGCCTTGGCGGATCTAGCGCAAGTCTTTGATAAAACGGTTGCGAGTCTACCCTTGGTCTCACCAAAGTACATCGGGAACACTGGATGCAGTAGATGACGGTCGAGGAGGTGAACTTGAACCTCTGTCGCACCTGGAAGGACTGCTGGGGTCTCTGGATGGAGGTGAGGGATGAGGTACAGAGACGGGTGGTACATCTCCTGCAGCTACAGGAGAAAGTAACTGGGGTGAGAGTGGTTTGGATGGGAAGTGATGAATGAAGCAAGGAGTTGTGGAGGGAGTGATCAATGCAGAAGGCAGAATGGGGTGCAGATGGGAAGATGTGACTGGTAGTAGGAGGATGGATGTATTTAAAGACCCACCTTTTAGAGAGGTCCCAGGATGCAGCCACCCTCTTGCCTCCACCACTATCCTTGCTCATACTTGGGGTGCAGAAAAAAGGGCTTAAGGAAACATCCTCCTCAGCCTTTTAAAAGCACTTATTTAATTTTTAGTGTAGGAAGGAACTGCAGATGCTGGTTTAAACCGAAGATAGACACAAAAAGCTGTAGTAACTCAGCGGGACAGGCAGCATCTCCGAAGAGAAGGAATGGGTGACGTTTTGGGTCAAGATCCTTCTTCAGACTGAAGGGCACGGGTAAGGGAAATGAGAGGTATAGACAATAATGTAGAGATACTGTATAAAGAACAACGAATGAAAGATATGCAAAAAGGTAACAATGATAAAGGAAACAGGCCATTGTTAGCTCTTTGTTGGGTGAAGTTTAGTTCCGTTTAAAGATTCAGCATGGAAATGGGCTCTTCGGCCTACCGGGTCCACACCAACTAGTCCCCCCATGCATTAGTTCTATCTTACACACTAGAGACAATTTACAAGGATAGTATTATCAAGGATAGTATATCAAGGATAATATTAAAACAAAAGATGAAGCATATAAATTAGCCAGAAAAAGTATCTTAC
Source organism: Rhinoraja longicauda (assembly GCF_053455715.1). Lineage (NCBI taxonomy): Eukaryota > Metazoa > Chordata > Chondrichthyes > Rajiformes > Arhynchobatidae > Rhinoraja > Rhinoraja longicauda. Next base: position 51,970,861 of record NC_135954.1, on the reverse strand, counting down.
CAGAGGACTGGGAGAAATTCAGAGTCCAGCAGAGGAGGACAAAGGGCTTAATTAGGAAAGGGAAAATAGATTATGAGAGAAAACTGGCAGGTAACATTAAAAACTGACTGCAAAAGCTTTTATAGATATGTAAAGAGAAAAAGACTAGTTAAGACAAATGTAGGTCCCTTGCAGTCGGAAACAGGTGAATTGATCATAGGGAACAAGAAGATGGCAGACCAATTGAACAACATAACATAACATAACAACACTTTATTGTCACTCGGCACAACACCGAGCGAAATTTCAGCAGTCACACAAAATACAGCAAAAAGAAAAGAACACAGGACACCCGACCCCAACACAAACATCCATCACAGTGACTCCAAACACCCCCTCACTGTGATGGAGGCAACAAAACTTCCCCTCTCTTCCCCCCGCACCCACGGACAGGCAGCTCGACCCCTACCGAGGCAAACGACACGCACAGCCCCCGCAAGGGGATGGAAGGCCCCCCGGCCGAGCCGCCCCGGGCACCGAAACGTCCCGCGGCCACACCGGGCGATGTTAAGTCCAACGGCCGAGCCGCACCGGGCACTGAAACGTTCCGCGGCCGAACAGCGCTGACGATGTTAAGTCCAGCGGCCAAGCCGCACCGGCACTGAAACGTCCCGCGGCCACACCGGGCGATGTTAAGTCCAGCTTTGGTTCTGTCTTCACTAGGGAAGACATAAACAATCTGCCGGAAATAGCAGGGGACCGGGGGTCTAACGAGATGGAGGAACTGAGGGTAATCCAGGTTAGTCGGGAAGTGGTGTTAGGTAAATTAAATGGATTAAAGGCCGATAAATCCCCAGGGCCAGATAGGCTGCATCCCAGAGTGCTTAAGGAAGTAGCCTCAGAAATAGTGGATGCATTAGTGATAATTTTTCAAAACTCTTTAGATTCTGGAGTAGTTCCTGAGGATTGGAGGGTAGCCAATGTAACCCCACTTTTTAAAAACGGAGGGAATTATAGACCAGTTAGCCTAACATCGGTAGTGGGGAAAATGCTAGAGTCAGTTATTAAAGATGTGATAGCATCACATTTGGAAAGTGGTGAAATCATCGGACAAAGTCAGCATGGATTTATGAAAGACAAATCATGCCTGACGAATCTTATAGAATTTTTCGAGGATGTAACTAGTAGAGTGGATAAGGGAGAACCAGTCGATGTGTTATATCTGGACTTTCAGAAGGCCTTCGACAAGGTCCCACATAGGAGATTGGGGTACAAACTTAAAGCACACGGTATTGGGGGTTCAGTGTTGAGGTGGATAGAGAATTGGTTGGCGGACAGGAAGCAAAGAGTAGGAATAAACGGGTCCTTTTCGGAATGGCAGGCAGTGACTAGTGGGGTCCCGCAAGGTTCAGTGCTGGGACCCCAGTTATTTACAATATATATTAATGATTTGGACGAGGGAATTGAATGCAACATCTCTAAGTTTGCGGATGACACGAAGCTGGGTGGCAGTGTTAGTTGCGAGGAGGATGCTAGGAGGCTGCAGAGTGACTTGGATAGATTAGGCGAGTGGGCAAATGCATGGCAGATGCAATATAATGTGGATAAATGTGAGGTTATCCACTTTGGCGGCAAGAACAGGAAAGCAGAGTATTACCTGAATGGTGGCCAATTAGGAAAAGGGGAGATGCAGCGTGACCTGGGTGTCATGGTGCACCAGTCATTGAAAGCAAGCGCGCAGGTGCAGCAGGCAGTGAAGAAAGCGAATGGTATGTTAGCATTCATAGCAAGAGGATTTGAGTATAGGAGCAGGGAGGTTCTGCTGCAGTTGTACAGGGCCTTGGTGAGACCGCACCTGGAGTATTGTGTACAGTTTTGGTCTCCTAATCTGAGGAAAGACATTCTAGCCTTAGAGGGAGTACAGAGAAGGTTCACCAGATTGATCCTTGGGATGGCAGGACTTTCATATGAAGAAAGACTGGATAGACTGGGCTTGTACTCGCTGGAATTTAGAAGACTGAGGGGGGATCTTATTGAAACATATAAAATTCTTAAGGGGTTGGAGAGGCTAGATGCGGGAAGATTGTTCCCAATGTTGGGGAAGTCCAGAACCAGGGGTCACAGCTTAAGGATAAGGGGGAAGTCTTTTAGGACCGAGATGAGAAAACATTTCTTCACACAGAGAGTGGTGAGTCTGTGGAATTCTCTGCCACAGAAGGTAGTTGAGGCCAGTTCATTGGCTATATTTAAGAGGGAGTTAGATGTGGCCCTTGTGGCTAAAGGGATCAGGGGGTATGGAGAGAAGGCAGGTACGGGTTACTGAGCTGGATGATCAGCCATGATCATATTGAATGGCGGTGCAGGCTCGAAGGGCCGAATGGCCTACTCCTGCACCTATTTTCTATGTTTCTATATTTCTAAGCCAATCAACCTACAAACCTGTGGAATGTGTGAAGAAACCAGAGCACCCGGAGAAAACCCACATGGTCACATGGAGAATGTACAAACTCCATACAGACAACACCATTAGCCAGGATCAAACCTGGATCTCTGGCGCTGCAAGGCAGCAACTCTGCCACTGCGCCACTGTGCCGTCCTAACTTCCAGATCTTTGTAAGGCCAAATCTTTGATTATGGAATATATCACAGCAGTCAAGCCCTACTTCTTTTGGTCTGGGTAGATTGGACTGGCGTCAGCAGTCATATTGGGGCCAGCAACCTCCTTAACACATGAAGGCTCGAAGCAACTGGGTTCTAACATTCACTGTCTGGCCTTGATAAATCTGATAAAGCGGGTCCCTGAGAGTCTGTGTCCAACGTTGCATGCAGCTACAACAGAAACCTTCTGAGGTAGCATGGAAATCTAGGCCTCGGTTTTGAATACTGTTTGAAGATGCAGGCCAATATTTGAATAAGTATGGGAGCTGAGCTGTTTGGTGCTACTGGTGTCAATCTCTTTACAGACTTTCAAATCGGGGAGCCATTTACTTGCAATACCAATTAGATGCTCTCTGAACTTGGTACCCACAAAAACATAAAATAAGGGATTTAGACAGCAGTGGAAATAAGCAATGGTCCGACAAATTAAATATGCATGAGTCAACTGATTAGCTACAGAACAACGTGTAAAGAATGGGACCTGAAGATCAGTCAAGGACAATAGGAAGATAACTACATTGTAAGGTGCCCAACACAAAAAGAACACAACCACAATGCAAAATATAACTTTAACTGCTTTGTGCTTCTTCCTCGTCCTACATTTAACAACAGTGTTGAATATTTTATAATAAGATAACACAATTATAATGAAAGGGGTTAAAAAGAATAGGAAATTTTGCTGATAGCATCCTAACAGTCGCCATATTAGCTCATCGTCCTTTGGGTAGATGGTTACACAGGAAAATGTTTGGTCAACATCAGCAAAGATCATTTCAGGAACTGCAGCTAAGATACTAATGCACCAAACTACCAAACAGGCCACCACAACATAGCGGACCTTCCTGATTCTCACCACAGTCAGAGCATGAACCACTGCAAAGTATCTGTCCAAAGTCATCAATGTCAGTAGCATGATCCCACTGTAGTAGCCAATAAAGAAGATCATGCTTATTATCTTGCACATGGCCTTGCCGAAGATCCATTCATGTGTATGATCCACAGCCCAGAATGGAAGCGTGCAGGCAAAAATCAGATCAGAGCAAACCAGATTCAAAATAAAGATGTTGGCCATGGTTTTCAGCTTCTCGTATCTTATCAGGATCCACAAAACTAAAATATTCCCAATCAGGCTGAAAATAAAAATAAGGCTGTATAAAGCTGGTGTAAGTTTCGCTCCAAATAAATGAAGATGAACATTCTCGCACAATGTAACAAACTCTTGGTAATCTTCAGACACATTCCAATAATAATCATAATCATAATAATATGTACTGTTTTCTTCCATTCTTTGCAGGTGCTTGTCTGCTATCCCAGTCCAAGAGTGATGAATTTCCAACTGGTAATAATTTTGTCTCCACTGTGGACTGCAGAGGAGAATAAATAACAAGATTCAGTGTGCATTTGGTAACACAGTTCAAGTAAAAATTCAGATAGAATCATAGAATCATACAGCGCGGAAACAGGCCCTTCGGTCCAATTTGCACTTGCCGACCAAGATGCACCATATATGCTAGTCCCACCTTTCCATGCTTGATTCATATTCCTCAAAACCATTTCCATCAACGTACCTGTCTAAATGTCTTTTAAACATTGGTACCTACCTCACCTACCTCTTCTGGCAGCTGGTTCCATATATCGACCATTCTCTACAGTGTGAAAAAGTTGCCCCCTAGATTCCTATTAGGGGCGGCACCGAGGCGCAGCAGTAAAGTTGCTGCATCACAGCACCAGAGACCCGGGTTCGATCCTGATCACCAGTGCTGTCAGTATGAAGTTTGCACATTCTTCCTGTGCCCCTCTGATGTGGATGCAAAAGTAGGATAACATAGAACTGGTGTGAACAGGTGATTGATGGTCGGCATGGACTCGACGCATCCAATGGGCCTGTTTCCTTTCTGGATCTCTTAACTAAAACTAATCTAAGCTAAACCTTTCCCAGGTCCTCTGGTTCTTGATTCCCCAACTCTGCATAAAAGACTCTGTGCATTCACCCAATCTATTCCCCTCACAAATGTATTCATCTCTATATGCTCACCCTCGGCCTCCTGTGCTCCAAGGAATAAAGTCCGAGACTGCCTAACCTCTCCCAATAGCTCAAGTCGTCAAGTCCTGGCAGCATACTTGTAAATCTTCTCTGCACTCTTTTCAGTTTCACAACATCCTTCCTGTAGTAGGGTTCCCAAAACTGGATACAATACTCCAAATGTGGCCTCACCAATGTTGTACAACTGTAACAACTTCTGTAGACTAATGGTCAATATACCGAAAGCCTTCTTGACTTCCCTATGCCACTTTCAGGGAACTATGTACCTGACTCCTCGATCCCTCTGCTCTACAACACTTCCCAGAGCCTGTCATTCAATGTGAAGGTCCTGCCCGGGTCTGACTTCCCAAAATGCAACACCTGACACTCATGTGCATTAAACTCCATTAGCTATTCCTCAGCCAACTTCCCCAACTGATAAAGATCCTGCTGTCATTTTTAATATCATTTTTGCTATCTACGATACCACTTACCTTAGCATTATCAACAAAGTTATTAATCATGCCTTGTACATTCTCATCTAAATCATTGATATAAACCACAATAAGCAATGAGCCAAGCACCGATCCCTGAGGCACACCAGGTCACAGGTCTCCATTCCAAAAACAAGCTTCCATCATCATACTCTGCCTCCTTTTATGAAGATAATTCTCTATACAGACAGTTCAGTTCCATATGATCTAATCTTCCAGAGCAGCCCACCATGCGAGCATTATTAAATGCTTTGCTGAAGTCCATGTAGACCATGTCTATGGCTTTGCCCTCATTAACCTTTTTGGTCACTTCTTCAAAAATCTCAATCAGATTCATAAGTCATGATCTCCCACGTACAAAACCATGCTGAGCACCCCTAATCAGTCCCTGTCCATCCAATCTGAGAATTATATTCTGCACTCTGTTTCTTCCCCTTTGCTCTATCTATTGCCCTTGAGTTTGAATTGATTGTATGGTCCATCTAATCTGTTTTGATAGCATGCAAAACTAAGGGTTTCATTGTACCTTGGTGATGTGGCAATAATAAACATAAATCTAAACCTAAAAAACATATATATTTATCCTCAGAATCTTCAGCTGTATCTTGCCTACCACAGATGTTAGACTCACTGATCTATAATTGAAAAGTTTTTCCTTGCAGCCGTTCTTAAATACAGGCACAGCATTTGCCACCCTCTCGTCTTATTTGTTCTTCTAATTCCCATTGACTATTTGGGAGCATATAGTACACTCCCAACAAGGTGTTCATCCTCTTTTTATTTCTCAGCTCTACCATATAGCAATGGATGAACTATCAGCAATGTAAGAAAATAACTGCAGATGCTGGTACAAATCGAAGGTATTTATTCACAAAATGCTGGAGTAACTCAGCAGGTCAGGCAGCATCTCAGGAGAGATGGGTGACGTTTCCGGTCGAGATCCTTCTTCAGACTGATGTCAGGGGGGCGGGTCAAAGGAAGGATATAAGTGGAGACAGGAAGATAGAGGGAGATCTGGGAAGGGGGAAGGGAAGAGAGGGACAGAGGAACTATCTAAAGTTGAAAAAGTCAAAGTTCATACCACTGGGCTGCAAGCTGCCCAGACGAAATATGAGGTGCTGTTCCTTCAATTCTCTCCAACTTTCCAATTCTCTCCCGGTGGCTGAACACTTCAACTCCCCCTCCCATTCCCAGTCTCACCTTTCTGTCATGGGCCTCCTCCAGTGCCATAGTGAGGCCCACCGGAAATTGGAGGAACAGCACCTCATATTTCGTCTGGGCAGATTGCAGCCCAGTGGTATGAACATTGACTTCTCCAACTTTAGATAGTTCCTCTGTCCCTCTCTTCCCCTCCCCCTTCCCAGATCTCCCTCTATCTTCCTGTCTCCACCTATATCCTTCCTTTGTCCCGCCCCCCTGACATCAGTCTGAAGAAGGGTCTCGACCCGAAACGTCGCCCATTCCTTCTCTCCTGAGATGCTGCCTGACCTGCTGAGTTACTCCAGCATTTTGTGAATAAATATCAGTAATGTAATGTTATCTCAGACGTAACATTCTCCTTAATCAAAAAAGCAACATCCCCTCCTCTTTTACCTCTGCCTGCAGCACTGGTGCCCTGAAACATCAAGACCTGTCCATCTCTTAGCCAGGTTTCTGTCATGGCTATTATGTCCCAGTCATACATACCTATTCACACCCTGAGTTCAGCTGCTCCTACTCATCCTTACTCATCTGGCCTCTCTCATTAAAATATATGCAATTCAATATAATAGTTCTTCCTTGGTCCCTGCCGTACTCCTGCCTATTCTGTCTATTGAACTTTTTGTCATCGTCTTGCATATCGACTTCCATCCTCTCACCTGCCATGCATTGGATCCCACCCCCCCCCCCCCCCGTTAATCTAGTTTATGTTAGAAACAAGAAATTGCAGATGTTTGTTTATAAAAAGAGACACAAAGTTCTTTCAAAATCTATGTTCTCTGGAGGTGTTGTCTGACCTGCTGAATTACTCCAGCACTTCATGTCTTTTTTAGTTTAAACTCACCTGAGTAACACCTGCTAATCTGCTTGCCAGGATAGACACAAAATGCTGGAGTAACTCAGCGGGACAGGCAGCATCTCTGGAGAGAAGGAATGGGTGGCATTTCAGTCTTCAGACTGAGAGTCAGGGGAGAGGAAGACTTAGAGATATGGACGGGTGAGATGTGAAAGCAAGAGATCAAAGGGGACGAGAATCAAAGAAAATGTAGAATGGATCATTGTTAACTGCATGCCAGGATATAGGTTACCCTCCAGTTCAGGTGCAATCCACCTCTTTTGTACAGGTCACTTCTGGCCCAGAAGGGATCCCAAAAACCCAAAATTTTGAATCCATGTCCCCTGCATCAACTCCTCAGCCACGCACTCATCTGTTCTTTCTTCCTCATTCCCAACCTCACTAGTCAGTGGCACGGGTAGTATTCTGGAGATCACGACCTTGGAGGTTCTGTTTTTTAACCATTTGCCTAACTCCCTACACTCATTACACAGGGCCTCATCCTTTTTCCTAACCATGTCATTTGTGCCATTGTGCACAACGACTTCTGGAGTTTCACCCTCCCCTTTGGGAATGTCATTCAGCCACTCGGAGACATCCTAGATCCTGGCACCAGGGAGGCAATAAACTATCCTGGAGTCTCGATTGCTGCCACAGAATCTCCTCTCCCCCTAATGAGTCTCCTACCACTGTGGCTCTGCCTGACATTACCCTTCCCCGCTATGTCGTAGAGCCAGGTTCAATGCCACAGACCTGACTGCAACTCACCCTAGATGGGCAATTCCCCCCGACAGTATCTAAAAGGGTATACCTGTTTTGAAGGGAATGGTCACAGGGGTTTCCTGCACTCTCTGCCTCCTATCTTTCCTCATGATCACCCATCTGCTCTCCTCCTGTACCTTAGGCATGACCACCTCACTCGAACTCCAATCTATTGAAATTTAAGACACTGCCTTATATTCCCAGTTCTTCATACCATGTCAGCCATCCACCCAGCCAAATGTTACTCTTTGCTGCCCAGACTTCCTCCAATTAATTCTTCCTCTTTCAGAGTAGATCCCCTCTTGCCCCACCCACCCCCGACTCCTCAACTGTTCCCTTCTTCTCCTCCCCAGATGAATTTCCTGGGCCAGAGTGGGAAGAAAAAGGAGGAACAAGTAAGCAACATGATGAAGGATAATCTGGCATCACATAAAATAGATAAAGACATTGCATTCAATCCAGTAAAAGTAACTTCATAACTGACCTTAGTTGATTATTCTTCAAACAATAATGTTGAAATCCTTGGCTGTGTATTGGGATCAGTCGATTGCCTTCCTCGTCTGCGAGAATCTTTTGAAGCTAACTCAGAACTCAGTGATGTGTTTTGCAAACAGATTTGTCAGCTAATTTGGAATCACATCTTACAACGTCACTGTGGTCAGTTTGGAAACTCCAAAAGGAGAAGTATATTGAGGCATCCTATATTTTGGAGAAACAAGAGAAATAAGGAGCTGCATATGCCGGAATCTTGAACAAAAGCCCAATTGCTGGAGTAACTCAACGGGTCAGGCAGCATCTCTGGAGGCCATGGATAAGCAACGTTTCAGGTTGGGACCCTTCTTCATACTCTACAGAGTGTGATATACCAAAAGATTTATTTCTGGAGCCAGAGTGCTTACGAAGTCCCAGGAAAAAATTCTTGCAGTGCTAGCTTTCAAAATTAATCTAAAATTACCCAACATGCTGAAAGCTAACTTCCTCCATCTGTAGGGCAATAATTTATGACATGACTATCACTAAAGTCCTTCTTCCTCCATTACATGGTCTGCTTCTTAACACTTTGCTGAAGCATTTGGTATTGAGATTAGTGTCCTCAAAGCCTTTTTGAAGAATACTGCCAAATATTAAAAATGTACACTATTAGAAATGTTCTTGGTGTTTCATTTATTCACAAAATGCTGGAGTAACTCAGCGGGTCAGGCAGCATCTCAGGAGAGAAGGAATGGGCGACGTTTCGGGTCGAGACCCTTCTTCAGACTGATGTCAGGGGGGCGGGACAAAGGAAGGATATAAGTGGAGACAGGAAGATAGAGGGAGATCTGGGAAGGGGGAGGGGAAGAGAGGGACAGAGGAACTATCTAAAGTTGGAGAAGTCAATGTTCATACCACTGGGCTGCAAGCTGCCCAGGCGAAATATAAGGTGCTGTTCCTCCAATTTCCGGTGGGCCTCACTATGGCACTGGAGGAGGCCCATGACAGAAAGGTCAGACTGGGAATGGGAGGGGGAGTTGAAGTGCTCAGCCACCAGGAGATCAGATTGGTTAACGCGGACCGATATTTCATTTGATAAGTTACGCCAAGGATTCGCCTTGGAAATCAATCGTTCCAGCGTATTGTTTACAACTCATACTCAGAGCATTCTGTTATCATATCATATCATAGATATACAGCGCGGAAACAGGCCTTTTCGGCCCACCAAGTCCGCGCCGCCCAGCGATCCCCATACATTAACACTATCCTACACCCACTAGGGACAATTTTTACATTTACCCAGCCAATTAACCTACAAACCTGTACGTCTTTGGAGTGTGGGAGGAAACCGAAGATCTCGGAGAAAACCCACGCAGGTCACGGGGAGAACGTACAAACTCCTTACAGTGCAGCACCCGTAGTCAGGATCGAACCTGAGTCTCCGGCGCTGCATTCGCTGTAAAGCAGCAACTCTACCGCTGCGTTACCGTGCCTGTTGTCAGGCATTGCCCAGTGTAATGGCCCCTCATGGTCATTATTCAGATCGGTATATATTTTTCATGATATTTTCATTCAACCTTCCCCAAGTTCTAGACAACACGTCATTTGCTTTACATTTAGCCACATTTCATCCCGGTTTGAGTCCCAGCACAAGTCACAGATCCTTCATCCCATGACACCTCTCTGTGTCTCCATTATTCCAGTCAACCTGCTAGGAGGGTATATCAGGTGAAGCTAGTGCCCATTTTGGGGTAGCAGCTCTTTGAGAATCCTGCTGAAGGAAGGAGGTCTGTCAATGCTATTTTTATCATTTAATTTCAAAGCCAACTGAACTTCCATGACCATGCTGTGAGCTGCCAAACCTGCCTTGCAAGCTTCAAAGTCAGTAACTGGCCATAAGCTCCATCCTATGATGGAGCTGACCACTTATTTCACTTTGTGAGAATAGTCTCAAAACTAGTGTCGTCTTTAGAAACATTCAAAATGTTCTCCTTCACCTTCTTCGAAACAGTCTGGAAGCTCTCTGATAGACTCTCTGGTTTGCTCAGTATTTTATTGCAGAAGTCTTCTTACATAGCCTGGGTCCTCATAGCAAACATGTGAGATTTTGACATTGGAACAGGCACGTGTGACTTAGTCTGGCAGTCTAGCAGCTGTGACAGCTTATCCTTCATTCCCATGCCATCACCTCCAAGGTTCTCCTGTGCCACTGCCTCAGGTCAAATCAGACTATTTACAAAATTGGCATTGTTTGCTTGTGAGCTCAGTTTATTATCAAAATCCACTCGATCACAAGTTGATTGCCCATCTCTACCTCTGTAACATTGCCTTCCTCCATATTTGTCTTCATCTTATGCTGTGGAAACCCTAGCAAAGATTTTTGTTACCTTTGGACTTGTCAGTCAATTCCAAGCAATACAAACATATGATCATTCTAAATTGAGGTTTCCCCATTCCAATTAGGCAAAAGAAAATGCTAATCTGCTTCATGTTAACTCAAAGCGTACTACCCGACTGTACTTCAGGACAATCAGTGCCTTACCTTAAAAATTCTTATCCTCGCATTAACATTGTTGCATCTTGTCACTCTCTTTTTCTGTAATGCTATGCAGCATGATCCTAATTGAGAAGATTAAGATGTATGGGATTCACGATGACTTGATTGTATGGATTCAGAATTGGCTTATTCGTAAAGACAGTCGGTTGGTGGAAAGTAGGTGACCAGTTAAGTTCCATAGGATCTATGCTGGGACCTCTGCTATTTGTGATATATATATATATATATATATAAATTACCTGGATGTAAATGTAGGTGGGTTGGTAAGTAAGTTTGCTAATAATGCCAAAATTGGAGGAGTTGCAGACAGTGAGGAAGGCTGTCAGAAGATACAGTGGGATATAGATCGGCTGCAGAAACAGCAGATGGAGTTAAACCAGAGCAAGTGTGAGGTGCTGCAATTTGTGAGGTTGAATGTAAGGGGAAAGATACAGTTTAGGGAGAGACCCTTAACAACATTGAAGTGCAGAGGGATCTTGAAGTTCAAAGCTATCTGAAGGTGGCAGCACAAGTAGATAGGTGTATGGTATGCTTGCCTACATTGCTTGGGGTGTTAAATATAAGAGTCAGGGAGTCATGATGCAGCTCGATAGGACTTTGGTTAGGCTGCATTTGGAGTCTTGCACACAAGGGAGGTATATCAAAAGCTGCCTGAATTAGAGGGCTTCAGATACAGGGAGAGGTTGTATAAACTTAAATTGTTTTCTCTGAAACATCAGAGGTTGAGGAGACTTGACATTAGTATGTAAAATTATGAGAGGCATAGATAGGGTAGACAGTCAAAACCTTTTTCCCAGTGTGGAAACGTCCAACACTAGAAGGCACTGTAAGGTGAGAAGGGGAAAGTTTAATGGAGATGTGTGGGGCATGTTTTTTACACAGAAAGTAGTGGCGGCCTTGAACACTTTGCCAGTTGTGGAGGTGGAGGCAGGTACAATAGTGGTGTTTAAGAGACTTTTAGACTGGCACATGGAAGTGCAGGGAATAGAGGGATATGGATCATGTGGATTCATAACAAGAGGAGTTGAGTATAGGAGCAAAGAGGTCCTTCTACAGTTGTACTGGGCCCTGGTAAGACCGCACCTGGAGTACTGTGTGCAGTTTTGGTCTCCAAATTTGAGGAAGGATATTCTTGCTATTGAGGGCGTGCAGCGTAGGTTCACTAGGTTAATTCCCGGTATGTTGAAAGGCTGGAGCAATTAGGCTTGTATACACTGCAATTTAGAAGGATGAGGGGGGATCTTATTGAAACATATAAGATAATTAGGGGATTGGACACATTAGAGGCAGGAAACTTGTTCCCAATGTTGGGGGAGTCCAGAACAAGGGGCCACAGTTTAAGAATAAGGGGTAGGCCATTTAGAACGGAGATGAGGAAGAACTTTTTCAGTCAGAGAGTGGTGAAGGTGTGGAATTCTCTGCCTCAGAAGGCAGTGGAGACCAGTTCGTTGGATGCTTTCAAGAGAGAGCTAGATAGAGCTCTTAAGGATAGCGGAGTGAGGAGGTATGGGGAGAAGGCAGGAACGGGGTACTGATTGAGAGTGATCAGCCTTGATCGCATTGAATGGCGGTGCTGGCTCAAAGGGCTGAATGGCCTACTCCTGCACCTATTGTCAATTGTCTATTGTCTATGTGCAGGCAGATGAGATCAGTTTAACGGCATAATTTTCGACAATAGGATTGTAGCCGAAGGGATGTTCCTCTACTGTTCTATGTTCTATGTTCTATTTCAAATATATTAAAAAAATTCAAACATTGAACTCTAGGTATAGTAGAACTCTAGGTTATACCATCTTTATCGGTAAGAAATTTAATTTCTTCCTTAACCTCTTCATCTCTTTATTTCTCTCCTTTAAAATATTGTTTGCGACTTTGTTCTTTGACCAAGCTTTAGACACCTGAGCTGATTTTGGTTTTAATATTTATCTAATTACACTTCTTTGAAGCAACTGATATTTTATGAGTCAATGATGCCTATGACTGTGTCTTCTGACTATCATTGTTAATTAAATGATATTAAGATAGTGAAATCATTAATATGCAATGTCATGAAGTATGATTGACTGAGTATGATGTAGTGTGCAAGATGCAAGACGCATCCTCAGTGATGTGACCTGGGGTCATGGGGTGTTTCGGCCAGACACCCTCGCCCAGGCGACCCAGCCGGGGTTGATCAGACCCCGACTTGTGTCCCAACAGCAACCGCCCACGGATCAGCCCTCTTAATCCAAAGCCATCTAGTGGCTTTCTCTGCGGCTTCGCTTGCGGATTGAATGGGCCTCTTCTTTGCCAGCCCCGTAATACCCAATTGGTTGAGGACATTGCAGAGTGAGCGTCCTGCAAAGCCTCTACAGCCCACCTCTATGGGTTCATAGCATGTCTCCAGCCTCTGTCCCAGCACATCTCCACCAGTTCCTGGTACGTTGCACGTTTCCCCTCATTAGCTTCTTCAATACCCTCTTCCCAGGGCACTGTCAGCTCCAGAATGATCAGCTGTTTTGTCCCTTTGGAGGTGATGATCATGTCTGGCCGGAGTGATGTTGTTGTGATGTGCTGCGGAAATTTCAGCTGTTTGCCCAGATCGACCTGCAGCTGCCAGTCAGTGGCCCTGTAGAGGTGGCCCGCCCTTGTTTTTGGTCGTGGCATGATCATATATGATCATAATATGAGTATTGTGAAGTAAGATGCAGGTAGAGAAGCAATATGTGATTAATTGGATATTTTACCATGTTTAAAACATGTTAAAGATGTATTTCAATTTAATGAAATAACACACTTTAAAAAAAAGTACAATCGCAAAACTTTCAGTAATGAAACTTTCAATTTTAATGACAAATTATCATTGATAATGTACATTTTAATAAAAAATATGCAGAAAATGAGATATGGTGCAGTTGATCCAGCAAGATTTTTCATTGTACATGACAATAAACTTGAACTTGCAGTCACAGAAACAGTACATCAAATGACAGTGAATGGTTAACATCGTTCAATCATTAAAAATAATAAAGTAACATAACATAAAGCAATATAACAACAAAAGGTTAATTTCAGTTTAATGAGATGAAAACTTCAACGAGATGAAATTGCTACATTCCTCTGGTACAGCGCTTTGCAAGAACCTTGATTATATTCTTAAATCTCTAGATTGGACATTGAAATGCCTATATTTTAACACCATTTGTATCTTGGTGCGTTATAATTAAACTGATCCTGCTGAAGAAGAATTATCTTTCAAAAAGTTTGTTTAAAGGACAGCATGTCTGGAATTTATAGATTCACTTTCAGGAAGGCCAACTGATCCAGTGTGTTTTTGACATTAAAAGATAATTTAACCATTGAGTTGTCAATCTTTTTATTCAAATTCAACAGAAATCTTTAACATGTTAGAGTGCTCAATTTGACATTTGAGTAGACTAGGGCAGAGTCAATCCTAACACTTCAGTTATTTTAAGTGAAATGTGAAAGCAGCTGACTAAGAAGTGAAGGTTCAACCAGGCTAGAATGCAAGGAGTTATTCTGCTTACATAGAATTAAATAGGATAAATAGTGCAGAAGTAAGCCATTTGGTCCAAACCACATTAGCTTTTATGGTTCACTCAAGCACTCCTTCTGCATTTACTCATTTAAATCTATCAGCTTTGCCCTCCACTCCCTTCTCCATTGAGCATATTGTCCAGCTTCCAGTTAAGGAAGAATTTTTGATCTTCCAAACTACGTCATTGCATCCTTTGCACTTTTTTAAAAAATTGCGCTTTGTCTGGAGCTGTAACACTATCTTTATTTTTTGCACTCTTTATTTTCTCTTTTGCTGATGTACTCATGTATGATATGATTTACCTGGAAAACAATAAAATAATGTTTTTCTCTGTATCTTGGTACACGTGACAATAATAAACCAACACCAATATATTTTCCATGCTGAATGACTCTGTAACTCAATGAGTCTGTGACTCTCCCAGGCTTGTATTTAGATTGCATTCTTCAAGAAACAGGGGTTCCCAAAACATTTTATGCCCAGTCATATGCTGTTGTAATAAAGGAAAAACATGCCAGCTAAACTAACTCAGCAGTGTAACGCAAGAAACAATGTGGCAAGAAACATATATAATCAGTTTTAATCATGTTTGAAGAATAAGCATTGTATAGCCACTGGCAAATGTTAAACACTGTTGTTCAAAGATTTTGCTGTCTGAGATGACTGATGGACTTAGATTGACATCTCTGCAGGGACTGACCCCTCTTACATTGAAGCATTCCACTTCATTGCACTACAGCATTGTACTGAGAATCAACCTGACTTACGTGTTTATACCTGGAGTGCATTAGAACTCTTGACCATCTAACTCAGACACAAATATGCTGTTGCTAAGCCAAGCTTCACCTGGCCAAGAATGCTTTGTGGCCAGACTAAACATGTAAGCGGGTGATTGATAGTTGGCATGGACCCGATGGACTGAATGGCCTGTTTCCATGCTGTATCTCTAAACTAAACTAACAGTGGGTGTAACTATATTCACAATATGAAGGATTGGATGTTTATTGAAAAGTCATGGATTGACTCTATAAATTGCCATAGTGAATGAAAATTACAGTATGAATGATTAGATCTTTCTTACTTTAATCAATTAAGATTGATTTTGTGCACTGTAAATTGGTGCATTTGAAATTATTTTGCTGTTAGTGGTGAGATTAGATCGACCTTGCTCTCAGTGGTTTGATTGGATCCATCTGGCTGTAAAGTACCATACAGAATATCGTTCTGTAATTGACCAATTCAATCTTTAACTGATTTCTTAACCAGTTACAAATAGATTGTGTTAAAGCCAGAAGAATTGGAATAGTCGTGTGAACTACTCAAGTGACGACTTCTGTGTCTGTACTTTGAATGCTTACTGACATTGTGGTAAGGGAGAGACATGCTTATTATTTTCTTTAAATGTTTCCTGAATTTTGTTCCCACTAAAGCATAAAAGAAGGGATTTAGACAACAGTGGAAATAAGCAAGGTTCCGACAAATGAAAAACGCAAGAACTAGATGGTTGCTGATTCCGCAGAACTCAGCCGTTAAGACTTTGAGGTCGTCCAAAGACTGCAGGAAAATGACCACATTGTAGGGAGCCCAACAAACAAAAAACCCTGCCACAATACAGAATATAACCTTCACTGCTTTGAATTTCTTCCGAGCTCTGCATTTAACAACAGTGTTGAAAATCCTATAGTAGCAATACACAATAATAACAAAGGGGATCAAGAAGAACAAAAGGTTTTGTTGATAATATTGCACCAGTCGCCATATTTCCTCACTCTCCTTTGGATAGACACTTCCACAGGATAAGCTTTGGTTCTCAAAAACTACAATATCAGAAAAGACCATGTCTGGGATTGTGGCTAAAATACTAAAGTACCAAACTAACAAACACGCCACTACACTGTAGTAGATCGTTCTGATTCTCACAGCAGACAGAGGGTGGACCACCACAAAGTATCTATCAACAGTCATCAATGTCAGTAGCATGATCCCACTGTAGTAGCTGACAAAGAAAACCGAACTCATTATTTTGCACATGGCCTTGCCGAAGATCCATCCGTGTGTATGATCCACAGTCCAGAATGGAAGCGAGCAGGCAAAAAGCAGATCAGAGATGACCAGGTTCAAAATAAAGATGTTGGTTACAGTTTTCAGCTTCTCGTATTTCATCAGGATCCAGAAAACTAAAATATTCCCAATCAGGCAGAAAATAAAGATGAGGCTGTACAAGACTTGTGTAAAGATTTCTCCAAATAAAATGCTTTCATGATTGTCACAGAAGGGAACAAAATTCTCATCAGTATAATAACTCTCATAATCGTAGTAAGATACCGTTGATGACATCTTTGATCTCTTCAAACACCGCCCTGAATGATCATTTCTGAATGAAAATGGAAAACAAAATGTGAGCATCTTCAAAATAACTGTGCAATATTGGCAATAGAAACTCAAAATTTACTTCTAACATGTAACTTTGTAACAATTCTTCCTGCATCTCTTCACATAAAAGCTAGAAAAAAAACAATAGCAAGTATCTTCCCTTCAAAAGAATGGTGAAAAAACAGAACATGCATCAAATACAATTTTCCTGAGTTCTGACGATTACGAATAAACTTAATTAATCACTTTTCCTCATAAATATAAACACAAATATTGCATGGAATCTTTCCTCGTGCAATGCACTGACAAACTGCCAGTGTAAATATCCTTATGACTTTATAACCTAAATCCTCTCTTCCAAATTATGAACCTCAACAAATACCATTTCTTGTCATTGCCTTCTCTTTCAAAGTATGTGCCAGGAATGATTAAAAAGGGCATTCAGATACAAGGCCAGAGACTTAAAAATATATATATTTGTATGTTTTTATCTTGGCAAGAGTTGAATGTGTCGTTTAGAAATAAATATTTTGAGAATCACTTTAAAGAACAGTTCAAATGGCAACCTTAGATCTTTTGCTCCCAATTGTTTTTTGGATCAAGAAATAAATTATGATTATTACCAATTACCAAAGTTAAATAATGATATCTAAAAATTCCATCAATTTCTTGATGAAATCCCACAGCCTTGAATTGTGAGATTTATGAGGTACTTGTCTGTTTCAGTTGTAATCTCTATCTGCAGGGGATTATGGAAGAGTCTGCAAGCAGAGAAGTATGGCAAAAATAACTGAAATTCCATAATTTTCCATTTATGATACAGGATCTAGCCCTCTATGGTTAAATCAGGAAACGACTATTGTTTCTTCAAACAAAATAGACATGAAGGCATTTGCTGACTAATTCCAGCACGTACTGTTTTTATTTTGGATGTCCAATACCTGCTGTGCTTGTTAATAACTGGGACATAAGTTTTAGATTAACACAGATTGACCCGTAAAAATAAAAGAATACCATTAGCATTTTATTGTTTTTTTAATTTGCTAGGATCTGGATATTACTGGCCAGGCCAATATTGACTATCCATCCTAAATTTCCCTTGATGAAGTGTAGGTGAGCCACCTTCTTCTATAATTGATACTCTCACAACGCCTTTGAAAGAGAATTCCAGTGTTTGAATGCAGTTCAAAGGAACAGTAATATATTTCCAAATCAGGATGGTGTATGACTTGGAATGGGACCTGCAGATTATAGGGAGGGTGAGCAAGAGCAGAACTACAAGGCACAGAGAAGTGAGTGAGGGATCCTTCAATGAAAGCAGGGGGAAACAACGTTTACAAAGAGTAAAGTGTCAAGAGTGTTTTAATGTCATATGTCCCAGATAGAACAATGAAATTCTTACTTGCAGCAGCACAACAGAATATGTAAACATAGTATTTATTCACAAAATGCTGGAGTAACTCAGCAGGTCAGGCAGCATCTCGGGAGAGAAGGAATGGGTGACGTTTTGGGTTCTTCAGACTGATGTCAGGGGGGCGGGACAAAGGAAGGATATAGGTGGAGACAGGAAGATAGAGGGAGATCTGGGAAGGAGGAGGGGATGGGAGGGACAGAGGAACTATCTAAAGTTGGAGAAGTCGATGTTCATACCGCTCGGCTGCAAACTGCCCAGGCGAAATATGAGGTGCTGTTCCTCCAATTTCCGGTGGGCCACACTATGGCACTGGAGGAGGCCCATGACAGAAAGGTCAGACTGGGAATGGGAGGGGGAGTTGAAGTGCTCGGCCACCGGGAGATCAGTTTGGTTAATGCGGACCGAGCGCAGGTGTTCAGCGAAGCGATCGCCGAGCCTGCGCTTGGTTTTGCCGATGTAAATAAGTTGACATCTAGAGCAGCGGATGCAATAGATGAGGTTGGAGGAGGTGCAGGTGAACCTTTGTCTCTCCTGGAAAGACTGTTTGGGTCCTTGGATGGAGTTGAGGGGGCAGGTAAAGGGACAGGTGTTGCATCTCGTGCGGTTGCAGGGTAAACATAGTACTCTATAAACAATATGATAAATAACAAAAAAAGTCCACATGTATGTGTGTGTATATATTGTGTATATATATACACACACACCCATACATACTCATAAAAACAGACAAACAAACAATAATAGTGCAAAGAGAGAAAACCAATGCCCCCAATCTATGTAGTTCACATGGTTCATCTTGGATGTCCTACAATAGTATGCCTCATCTTGGGAGAAGTTGTGGCGGATACAGAGAAATTGAGAATAGGGAATAGCATCTTTGCAAGAGGCAAGGTGTAGGTAGGTGTAGGTCAAAATATTGTGGGATTTAATGGGTTTGTACTGGATGTCAGTCGATAGTTTGTCCCCTGAGATGGAGATAGAGAGATCAAGAAAGGGGAGAGAGATGTCAAAGATGGTCCAAGTGAATTTGAGGGCAGGGGTAATAATAGTGGTAAAATTAAATCAACAAGTTCTGCGGTGTGGCATGCAGCTCCAATGCAGTCATTGATGTAGCGGAGAAAGAGATGGGGGATGGTGCCAGTGTACGTTTGGAACAGAAACTGTTTCACGTAACCAACAAAAAGGCAGGCATAGCTGGGGCCTAGGCAAGTGCTCGTGGCTACACCTTTAACTTGAAGAAAGTGAAAGGAATCAAAAGAGTTGTTGAGATGGAGGGCAAGTTCTGTCATGTGGAGGAGAGTGTTGTTAGAGGGAAAGTGATTGGGTTGCATCTCTTTAAGACTTTATAACTTAAACTCTTCTGAAGAATACTTACAAATAATAAGAAATAATTTTTACATCTAGCGTCCTTGTAAATATTGTACAAGTATTACACATTCTAAAGTTGATCACAAAATTTAAACATTTATATCTCAAAAATACTAATTAATTAACTAATTTGCTTCCTTTCACAGGTATTATGTTGTAAAATCAGTGGTGCCCATTTTATTCTAAATGCCACATATAGTTACTGTCAATTGTTTTGCTACGGTAGATAGAAACATTTTAAATAGGATGCATGCAGAAGCCAAACAAATGAGAAAGGGAAATGAAAAACAAAAAAACAGCAATATCTGGAAATCTGAAATAAACAAGAAATCTTGAACAATCTCAGTAGGTCACCTATCATCTTTCGAAATAAATATAAAGATGGGAAGGGGGGAGGGGAAGGGGGAGGGGAAAGGAGGAGGGGGGGGGAGGGTGAGGGTGAGGGGAGGAGGGAGAGAGAGGGAGAGGGAGAGGGAGAGGGAGGGAGGGAGGGAGGGAGGGAGGGAGGGAGGGAGGGAGGGAGGGAGGGAGGGAGGGAGGGAGGGAGGGAGGGAGGGAGGGAGGGAGGGAGGGAGGGAGGGAGGGAGGGAGGGAGGGAGGGAGGGAGGGAGGGAGGGAGGGAGGGAGGGAGGGAGGGAGGGAGGGAGGGAGGGAGGGAGGGAGGGAGGGAGGGAGGGAGGGAGGGAGGGAGGGAGGGAGGGAGGGAGGGAGGGAGGGAGGGAGGGAGGGAGGGAGGGAGGGAGGGAGGGAGGGAGGGAGGGAGGGAGGGAGGGAGGGAGGGAGGGAGGGAGGGAGGGAGGGAGGGGGAGAGCGGAGGAGGAGGGGGTGGAGGGGAGGGGGAGAGGAGAAGGTGCTGCACCAATGCAGGAGATGTTTGGGCCCAATGGGTCCACTTGGTCTAGTTCCTATTAAAACCCCAAAGATACTTTTGATTCATTTGTATCAGAGGCTACACAGTAGTATAATAATGTATCCAGTGAATTTAAAAGCGGCATTGACTCATGTCCTTGTTCAGTTTAAAGAGCTCCAGAAATAGAAACTGGTGAGCCAGATGATGAACCGTTGGGATCTTCCAGACAGTTGGATACCTGAATTTTTGACGCATCTCTGCCTTTATCTCCCGCAAAATCTCATCTCCCTGTTCGCTACTCCCGCGACATAAATTCATTGACTGCCAGTAAATTCTCCGAGGCTCTCACAGCTGCCCCCAACATCTGCACTATTGAGGCCTCTCCCCCCCATCTCAGCACTGAGGATCTCGCCTCTTTATTTAATATCACTTGCTCTTCCATGCTGGATTCTATTGCTCCCCTTAAAATGAAAAAGCCTAAGCCCAAAGGTCGGCCTTGGCTCAATGACACCACCAAAGCCCTAAGAAGGAAGTGCAGAAAATCAGAAAGGAGGTGGAAATGTGACAAGCTTCAAATTTCCTTCGAAATTCTGAGAAACAATCTTCTCAAATACCAGGAAGCAGTAAAGTCTGCTAGAGCACAATACTTCTCCGACCTTATTTCCAAAAACTCTCATAACTCCAAGGTCCTATTTAGAACAATTACCTCTGTCATATGTCCCGCCCCCAGTACCAGCTTAGTTGGGTCCCCTGCTAAGTGTGAAGAATTCGCTAAATTTTTCACCAACAAAGTTGAGAACATTAGAATAAACATTTCCCCTCCCACCCGTGACCTAGCTGTCTCACTAGTCTGTTCATCTAAATTGGACTGCATCCAACCCGTCACTCTATCCTCCCTTGCAAAGCTTGTCTCCGCTATGAAACCTGCAACCTGCCCCCTTGATCCTGCCCCCACTGCCCTTCTGAAGGATGTCATTGCAATAGCCGGTCCCAGCATCCTCTCTATTATCAACAGTTCTCTGGCCACTGGCACTGTTCCAACCAGTTTCAAGCACGCGGTGGTCCAGCCCCTACTGAAAAAACCTAACCTAGACCCCACCTTGCCTAGCAACTACAGACCCATTTCCAAACTGTCATTCCTGTCAAAAGTCCTTGAAAAGGCAATTCTAAACCAATTAGTGCCCTACCTGCACCAAAACACCATCCTGGAAAGTTTCCAGTCAGGTTTCAGAGCCCACCACAGCACAGAGTCTGCCTTGTTGAAGGTACACAACGACCTGCTTCTCGCCATCGACACCGGCGACTGTGCAATCCTGCTCCTTCTCGACCTCAGCGCAGCGTTCGATACAGTGGACCACACCATCCTTATTGACCGTCTCCGGTACGCGGTTGGCATTGATGACACTGCCCTGAGCTGGTTCGCTTCATACCTCAAAGATAGGAGTTTCGCCATCAACATAGGCAGTTATTCCTCTGCTCCAGCTAGCCTCTCCTGTGGAGTTCCACAAGGCTCCATCCTAGGCCCCATTCTCTTCTCTCTATACATGCTCCCCCTTGGCCAAATCATTCAAAGGCACGGCATTTCTTTCCACTGCTATGCCGATGACACTCAGCTTTAACTCCCCCTGAAACCCAACAACCAGTCAAATTTAAACAGCCTCTTACACTGCCTTGAGGACATAAAATGTTGGATGGCTCAGAACTTCCTCCAATTAAATGAGAGCAAGTCTGAGGTCATCCTATTCCCCCCCCCCCCCCGACTCCATCAAATTGATAACAGGCAGTCTTGGAAGTCTATCCTGCCTAGTCAAACCGCATGTCAAAAACCTCGGCATGATATTTGACTCTGCATTAAAATTTGATAAGCAAGTCAACGCTGTGGTAAAAGCCAGCTTCTTCCAACTTCGAACCATAGCTAAAATCAAACCTTTCCTCCAATTCGACGACACAGAAAAAATCATTCACACTTTCATTTCCTCCCGCCTAGACTACTGCAACTCCCTATACACTGGGATCAGCCAATCTTCCCTGTCCCGCCTGCAACTGGTCCAAAACGCCGCAGCGAGACTCCTGACGGGTACCCGTAAAAGGGACCACATCACCCCGATTCTGGCCTCTCTCCACTGGCTCCCTGTACGGTACAGAATCAACTTCAAGCTCCTCCTATTCACGTATAAAGCCCTAAATGGACACTCCCCCCCCTACATCAAAAATCTTCTAACCCCCCTCTCTAACTCCAGGTCCCTCAGGTCGGCCGACTTGGGGCTACTCACTATCCCGCGGTCTAGGCTTAAGCTCAGGGATGACCGCGCTTTTGCGGTTGCAGCTCCTAGACTGTGGAACAGCATCCCTCTCCCCATCAGAACTGCCCCCTCCATCGACTCCTTTAAGTCCAGGCTCAAAACCTATTTCTACTCCCTAGCGTTTGAGGCTCATTGAGGAGGCGCTGTGAACTGTTTGCGTGCTACTGTATGTTTCATTTTTTTTTTTTCATTGGAACCTAATCAGATGTACAGCACTTTGGTCAACGTGGGTTGTTTTTAAATGTGCTATACAAATAAGGTTGACTTGACTTGACTTGACTTGAATATCAGAGATTTACTATACTGAGTAATTTACTTGCCCTCATCACGTAGTCAATGCTCCAAATGATGCTTGTATGCCTTTTTTAATCTGCATTTGTAGCTGTAACACTATGTTCTGCACTTTTACATTGCCTGATTTACTTAGGTATGACATGATTTGCCAGGATAACATGCAACACTGTATCTCAGTGCAAGTGACAATAATAATAAACCAAACCAAACCAAACTAATGTTTTAGTGTAGTTGTTGCCAAGTACAAATCTTGAGACATAGCTTTGAAAGTAAAGTACATGGACCAATGCTATCCATCATCATCCCAGTGCCGAAGAAAAGCAAGACCTCATGTCTAAATGACTCCCATCCTTGATCTGCTGCAGTTTGTCTACCACCACAGCAGGTCCACAGACAATGCCATCGCCCTAGCCCAACACTCATCCCTGGAACACCTGGATGAGAGAGACACCTACGTCAGACTCCTATTCCTAGACTACAGCTCTAACTTTAATACCATTATGCCATTCAAGCTTATCACCAAACTAGCGGGACTTGGTGTCAGCGCTCGTCTCTGCAAATGGATCCTCGACTTCCTGACCAACAGACCCTAATCAGTGAGGATAGGGAACAAATCATCCTCTATGATAATCCTCAACACTGGTGCTCTGCAAGGCTGCGTCCTAAGCCCCCTCCTTTACTCCTTGTACACCCGCGACTGTGCAGCCACGTACAAATCTAATTTAATCTACAGATTTGTGGGCCGGATATCAAATAATGATGAGACGGAGTATAGGAAGGAGGTAGAGAACCTCGTGTCCTGGTGTCGAGACAACAACCTTTCTCTCAATGTCAGCAAGACAAAGGAGATAGTGATCGATTTCAGGATGTGAAGCGGTACAAATACCTTAGTTTGCATTGACTGTGCCAAAGTAGAGATGGTTGAAAATTTCAAATTCCTAGGAGTCCATATCACCAACAACTTCTGCTGGACCACCCATATTGAATCAATGACCAAGAAAGCACACCAACTTGGTCGCGTCGAGACCGCGCCACCTCGATAAAGCCTCTGGCCGTGTTCCCAGTCTGCAGCTACGGCCGATCGGGAAGCCTTCCTTAGAAGGCTTAGGAAGTTTGGCATGTCCCCTACAACTATCACCAACTTCTACAGATGCATCATAGAAAGCATTTTATCAGGACGCTTCACAGCTTGGTTTGGGAACAGCTCCATCCAAGATCGCAAGAAATTGCAGCGAATTGTGGACACAACCCAGACTATCACACAAACCAAACTCCCTTCTAGTGACCCCATTTATACCTCACGCTGCCTCGGCAAGGCCAGCAGCATAATCAAGGACGAGTTGCACCCTGGCCACTCCCTCTTCTCCCCTCTCCCATCAGGCAAAAAGTATAGAAGTGTGGAAACGCCATCACCAGATTCGGGGACAGTTTTTTCCCAGCTTTTATCAGGCAACTGAATCATCCTACCACAACTAGAAAGCAGTGCTGAACTACTATCTACCTCTTTGATGACCCTTAGACTATCCTTGATCGGACTTTGCTGGCTTTACCTTGTACTAAACATTATTCCCTTATCATGTATCTATACACTGTAAATGGATCCATTGTAATCATGTATTATCTTTTTACTGACTGGTTAGGAATAGGAATAGGAATAGGAATAATTTATTGTCACGTGTGAATAGGCACAGTGCCATTCTTTGCTTGCATACACAATGTATACAAATAGCAGCCACATACGGCGCTGACAAAGTTACAAAGCACGCCGGCTCCCCCTTTTGTCCCTTCCCCCAGCGGTTCCCCCATGCCGGGTCCCCATTGTCCTTTGTGTCCATCCCCCCTATTGTTCATTGTCCTCCCCCCACCTCCCTCATGGCGGACCCCCCACTCGGGTCCTCCATTGTTCTTCCTCCCCCTCAGGATGGTCCTTCACACTATCATCGACCGTCGACCTACGAGGCATCACCGCCACCACAAGGTATCACCACAGCCGAGGCTGTCGCTTCACAGCCGCCAAGGCCTCATCGTCGCCAAGGCCTCTCCTGCCGCCGCCCCATTTCACGCCTCCGTGGTGCTGACCTGGGCCCCAGCCGTGGGCACCGATGGCCATTCCACCGACCCAGACTCTGGCACATGAGGCTCTGGCCGGGCACTGACCCGAGCTTCCACGTGGTGATCTGGGAGGCATCGAGACCGCGGCACCTCGATAAAGGCCTCTGGCCGCGCTCCCAGTCCGCAGCCACGGCCCATCGGGAAGCCTTCACTTTCTCGGCAGCCGTGCGTTTGCAGGGGCCCTGGGCCGCCGGCTTCTTAGCCCTTTGCAGGCGGCAGTCTTGGCAACTGTTGCTCTCCTCGGTCCGGCGTCCCAAGCACGCAACAAAAGCTTTTCACTGTACCTCGGTGCACGTGACAATAAACTAAACTGAACTGATCTGAACTACAAATTGTAACATGTCAGTGCAAAGCATGCCCGAAACGTCACCCATTCCTTCTCTCCCGAGATGCTGCCTGACCTGCTGAGTTACTCCAGCATTTTGTGAATAAATCAATTTGTACCAGCATCTGCAGTTATTTTCTTATGCCCTTGAGAAAGTTCATTTACAAACTTTGTGAAATATATATCATTCATTATTGCGCATAATGATTTTGCCAAGTATTGAAACATGATTTTCTTTTCTTTTTACAGTTCTTTTGACAAATTTCAGAAGGTAACTTATTTTATAATGACAGATGTAAATGCAATGAAATTCTAACATACCCTGCCAGCTAAGTTAAATCCTTTTGCCAATTAGCTCTAAAATGTAGCAGAGCGCACACATATATCTTTCCTTCTAAGGTCTACATGCAAAACATATCCAGTATTTCCCATTATAGAATGCAGGTTTAAACTCTGTCAAACTTATATGCAGCATTTGCCAGCTTTGACACTAACATTTCTAACTATTGGATTTCTGAAAATTCCTCAGGCAAACAAACAACCATCCATTCTAAAGTATGCGCAGATATTTTTTCCAATTCCTTGCAAAGCATGGAAGATATTGCAAAGTATGTGTTTCATTTGTATTAAAAAGTATACCATTTATGAATAAGATACATTACATACTTAATCATTCTTATAACCTTGATTAGCAATGCAGTAACTGTTCTGAAATTAGTCTGGAATATCTCTTCTCTACAACACAAACATACGTTCCTATCACTTTTCTTTCCAAAGTGTACATGCAAACATCATCAATATACATCAATATAATCGCTTTCAAAATGTTATACACAGAAACAATGTTAAGAACCATATATTCTCAAAATGCTCGTTATGTTTCTTGTTAAGTTTCCTACTAAAGAATGCATCGAGAGTTTCCCTTCCAAAGTATAAAGACGCCAAGAACTAGGTAATTTTCCTTCTGAACGATGCAGACAACTCTTGCTAGATATCTTTTCTATCCAATTTACATGTATAAACTTCCAGTTTTTTAAAATACTATGAACTTTAAAGTAAGCATTCAAATGGAGTCAATTCTTGCCTTCTCAAATACAAACCTTGTCAGTATCTTCCCTTCTTTAATATGGTAACATTAGTGCACTTTCAATATGTATCATATAAGCCTTCCTATTTTCATTACCTCAGCAAGTCCGATCATAATGGAATCAGGAAATGACCAACTTTTTTTCAAGTAAATATGAGGTCAAGAAAAAAGCAACCAAATGTTGTCATTGCTCAAAGCAAGAAATCAATCTGAGATTGGAAGTCCTTAATAAATCACACAACATCTTGGAAAGAATCAATGAAAGGTCATCAACCTGCAATGTTTATTCTATTTCTCTCTCCACATATGCGAACTGGTCTGTTGAGTATTTCCAGCTTTTTGGTATCAATTAAAATCTTCTGCAGATGCAGCATAAAAAAGCATACTTTCAGGTTGCATCACAGCTTGGTTTGGTAACAGCTCTACTCAAGACTGCAAGAAATTGCAAAGAGTTGTAAATGTAGCCCTGTCCAGACCTCCCAACATTTGATTTTACAAATTCAGAATTTTGATGTCCAAAATTCAGAATTTTACATCAGAATTCATAATATGGCGCATAATGCAACTTTTCAGCAAAAAAACTTATGCACGACAAATACACGTACGTGTCGCGCTACATTCACGTGTGAAAAACGACTATTATTTCCAACAGTCTGTAGTTCTTGGACTACATGTACAATGTCAGGCCTATCTGAGTATATTCTACTATTATAGAAAGGTTATTGAACAGAAATACTTTTTATAACAAAGAAAAAGTTGTTTAGTTTTGTTTTTTCTATTTTGCCTTTTCCTTACACATCCCAATTCTCTTGGTATTGAATAAAAGAACAATGGTCATAAAATGTATGACTAAGTTATGAAGAAAGAGTTTCATTTAAAAAACTGCACATACCTAATTTAATTGAAAACATACTTGCTCCAGTGGTCTTCAACAGCAAATCACAACGGTTCATGTCCCCCCTACCCCTACTCCCCCCCACCCCCCTCTCCCCACTCCCCCCCACCCCCCTTTCCCCACTCCACCCCCCCCCCACCCCCCCCTCTACATAGTCTTTAAAAATTATTCCTACTTTTCTTAGAATTTGTACATTGCCGTAAGTTGCGTTATAGACTCACAGAACACAGAAATGTGTGGAGTGCTGGCCCCCAAGTTCCATGTGTTTGTAGATGATTGATAATGGTATTGAAAGCAGAGCTATAGTCGAGGAATAGAAGTTAGATGTAGGTGTCCTTCTTATCTAGGTGTTCCAGGGAAGAGTGTAGGGCCAGGGAAATGGCATCAGCCAAGGACCTGCTGTGGCAGTAGACAAACTGCAGTGGGTCAAGGCTGTTTGGTAGTCTGGATTTAATGCTTTCCATAAACAGCTTTGCGATAAATTTCATGATGGTCGATGTCAATGCCATTTGACACCAGGATGATATTGGTCTTGTTCAAGCAGTTGGGTACTTCAGACCAGAGTAGGGAGAGGATAAAAATGTCTGTGAATACTCCCGTTAGTTGGTTCATGTGCTTCTTCAGGACATGGCCAGTGACTGCATCCAGGTTAGTTGGTTTATGTGGGTTCATCCTCAGGAAGGCAGATCTTACGTCTGCAACAGTGACCGTGGGAACAGGCGCACTCGAGACTGTCAGGTCATCGTTCTGTCGGCTTCTGCTCAATGCGAGCATAGAATGCATTGAATTCATCAGAGACGAACACTATCACCATGATACTCCCTGACTTCAAAAGACAAGGAAGTGTTGTTCTGTGTACAGACCATCCAGATTATGGACACCTGTAAATAAGATGGAAATCCCATAATATTATTACATTCAAAATTCTGACAAAAATACACATGTTCGTTCAAAAATACACATGTTCGAAGAACTAGGTTCTTCTCTCTGTCTCCACTTTTAGTATTTCTTCTTTCAAATCAATATTCTGTGTTTTTGATGCCATTTATTACAATACCATAGAGATTCCAATACCATATCAAATGATCATTGTGTATTTTCTGATTTATGGAGAAAATCAACAAGGATTTCTGTAAAAAACAAACAGTTTGTTAAGCAGAGATAGACTGCAATGTTCTAAGATGGATGCCGGTTTTCAGACTGGAGATTTATTTGTTGTTGAGGAGTGAAAGAGTTAAGGCACTCTTGCAAAAGTAGATTTACTGGACCTTTACGACTCAGATGGTCCAATTGAGCACTCATTTGATAATGTCCCATATTCTGGCATCCTCTAATGCCCTTCAAAGCTTTTAGGATGGTTACTACCTAGGGAAGCATTGTCATCATCAAGCCGCTCAGTAATGATGTCTTACTGCACGCAGATCTCAATAGGTGTCAAGTGCCCTGGTGTGGATGCTTCCTGACCTGTCCCTCTGAGTTACTCCAGCATTTTGTGTCTATCTACCATGTAAATCAAGTTTGTATTGTCAACAGAATTAAATATTGCCTGCGGTAAACTAAATCACGATTTCACAATATAAACCAGAGGAAACAGAAAAATTACAATTCCAGATGCGAGCTGGTCATAAATTCATTGCTGATGACGTTCTTTGTGGTAAAGCTGTGGCAATCATGGCTCCATGTCAAAACACCATGAACGTAGTTATCATATTGTCATTAGCTTATCAATTCTCATCATAGAGTGATATGTTGTTTAGCTCTAACCCTGACTCAGTGTTCACCGCTGACAAATATCATTCAGAAAGTCAAACGTTCAAGGCTAGAGTTGTAAGCGTGGAATTCTAGGCTGATGCTCAAGTTTAAATCTGAGGGAAAGCTCCAAAGATTTTGTTCCGATGAGATATCAAACGAAGGCTCTGCCCTTTCTCTCAGGTGGCTGTAAATGTTTATTTGATGCAATATTCAAAGAATGCTTTGGAAGCTCATGTGACTGTGAAAACCATTTAATAAATACAAATATTTTAGATGCCTTGTAGTAGTGAGATCTTATGTGTTAGGGCATAGAGGGAGTGAGAGGGACACAACTGGCAGCTCAACGTGACTGGGTTTTGATATTTCAGACAAGATAGAGTGGAGGGGTAAAAGAGGTGGAGGAGTTGCTTTACTAATCAGGAAGAATGTCACAGCGGTACTTAGAGAGGACATACTGCGGGGTACATCTACTGGGACATTATGGGTTGAGCACAAAAATATAAAAGTGGATAAGTCTCCAGGTCCTGATAGGATATTCCCTAGGACATTGAGGGAAGTTAGTGCAGAAATAACAGGGGCTATGACGGAAATATTTCAAACGTCATTAGAAACAGGGATGGTGCCGGAAGATTGGCGCATTGCGCATGTTGTGCCTTTGTTTAAAAAAGGTTCTAAAAGTAAACCTAGCAATTATAGACCTATTAGTTTGACGTCTGTGGTGGGAAAATTAATGGAAAAGATACAGGGACAATATATATAATTATTTGGATAATCAAGGCCTGATTAGAAACAGTCAACATGGATTTGTGCCTGGAAGGTCATGTTTGACTAATCTTCTTGAATTTTTTGAAGAGGTTACCAGGGAAATTGATAAGGGCAAGGCTGTGGATGTTGTCTATATGGACTTCAGTAAGGCATTTGACAAGGTTCCACATGGAAGGTTGATTAAGAAGGTTAAATCGTTGGGTATTAATAGTGAGGTTGCAAGATGGATTCAACAATGGCTGAATGGGAGATACCAGAGGGTAACGGTTGACAATTGTATGTCAGGTTGGAGGCCAGTGTCTAGTGGAGTGCCCCAAGGATCTGTGTTGGGTCCACTGTTGTTTGTCATTTACATTAATGATCTGGATGATGGTGTGGCAAATTGGATTAGTAAATATGCAGATGATACTAAGATAGGTGGAGTAGTTGATAGTGAGGTAGATTTTCAAAGTCTACAGAGAGACTTGGGCCTTTTGGAAGGGTGGGCTGAAAGATGGCAGATGGAGTTTAATGCTGATAAGTGTGAGGTGCTGCATTTTGGTAGGACAAATCAAAATAGGACGTACAGGGTAAATGGTAGGGAATTGAGGAATGCAGTGGAACAGAGGGATCTGGGAATAACTGTGCATTGTTCCCTGAAGGTGGAATCTCATGTGGATAGGGTGGTGAAGAAGGCGTTTGGTATGCTTGCCTTTATAAATCAGAGCATCGAGTATAGAAGTTGGGATGTAATGTTGAAATTGTACAGGGCATTGGTGAGGCCGAATCTGGAGTATGGTGTGCAGTTCTGGTCGCCAAATTATAGGAAGGATGTCGACAAAATGGAGAGGGTACAGAGGAGATTTACTAGAATGTTGCCTGGGTTTCAGCACTTAGGCTACAGAGAGAGGTTGAACAGGTTGGGTCTTTATTCTTTGGAGCGTAGAAGGTTGAGGGGGGACTTGATAGAGGTTTTTAAAATTTTGAGAGGGACGGACAGAGTTGACGTGGGTAGGCTTTTCCCTTTGAGAGTGGGGAAGATTCCAACAAGGGGACATAGCTTCAGAATTGAGGGACAAAGGTTTAGGGGTAACATGAGGGGGAACTTCTTTACTCAGAGGGTTGTGGCTGTATGGAATGGGCTTCCGGTGGAAGTGGTGGAGGCTGGCTCGATTTTATTATTTAAGAGTAAATTGGATAGGTATATGGATAGGAGGGGATTGGAGGGTTATGGTCTGAGTGCAGGTAGATGAGACTAGGTCAGGGAGAATGGTCGGCGTGGACTGGTAGGGCCGGACAGGCCTGTTTCCATGCTGTAGTTGTTATATGTTATATGTTATATGTTACTCAGTGCTGAAGAATTAGACGAGGCAGAATTTGCTGGATGTATCCAAGAAGGTTTCCTTAAACAATAAATGGATAATCCGACTCAAGAACGGACCATACAAGACCTTGTATTGGGTAACGAGCCAGGCCAGGTGACTGGTATTGCGATGGAAAAGCATTATGAAGATAGTGATCACAACTCCATTAGTTTTAATGTGTAGTAAGGAACTGCAGATACTGGTTTGAACCGTAGACACAAAAAGCTGGAGTAACTCAGCGGGTCAGACAGCATCTCTGGAGAAAAGGAATAGGTGACCTTTCCGATCGAGACGCTTCTTAAGTCTGAAGAACAGATCTCGACCAAGGCGTCACCTATACCTTTTCTCCAGAGATGCTGTCTGACCCACTGAGTTACTCCAGCATTTTGTGTCTATCTCCATCTGTTTTAAGATTGTTTTGAATGGGGACAGGTCTGGAAGCTGGGTGAAGGTACTTAATTGGGGCACGTCAGCTTATAATATCATTTGGCACGAGCTAGAGAGGGGAGATTGGGGGCAGTTGTTATTTGGCAAGTTCCCTGATGACATGTGGGAGTCATTTAAAGACCAGCTGATGAAAGTGCAGGATCAGCATGTTCCAGTAAGGAGGAGGAATGAGGATGGTAAGGTAAAGGGAACAGTGGATTGCCAAGGAGATTGTAATCTGGTCAGGAAGAAAAAGGAAGCGTATGTCAGGTTTAAGAAAGTGACATCAGACAGGGCATATGAGGGATGTAAAACAAGTAAGAAGGAACTGAACCTGGTGACTAAAAGGGCCAGAACGGGCCATGAAATGTCACTGGTGAATCGAATTAAGGAAAATCCCAAGGCTTTTTATGCATAGGCTGAAAGCAAGAATGTGACCAGGGTAGGACCGCTCAAGGATATAGGAGAGAATCTATGCTTGGATTTGGAGGATATAGGTGAGGTGCT
The DNA here is from genome assembly GCF_053455715.1 of Rhinoraja longicauda. Lineage (NCBI taxonomy): Eukaryota > Metazoa > Chordata > Chondrichthyes > Rajiformes > Arhynchobatidae > Rhinoraja > Rhinoraja longicauda. Next base: position 51,938,530 of record NC_135954.1, on the reverse strand, counting down.
AAATTAATACTTTGATTTGTATTCACTGAGGAGAAGGACTTGGAGGACAGCGGGATCAGTGTGGAGAATACAAACAGGCTTGGGCAGTTTGAGATCGAGAAGGAGGTGGTGCTGAGGCTCTTGAAGAACATTAAGGTAGATAAGTCCCCAGGGCCTGGTGGGATCTATCCTAGGTTATTGGCAAGAGAGGATATTTTAGGGGGCTTGAGGAGAACCTTTGTTTCTTCTCCAGCAACAGGCGAGGTCCCGGAGGACTGAAGAGTGGCTAGTGTTGTTCCTTTGTTTAAGAAGGGAAGTAGGAAGAATCCAGGGAGCTATAGGCATTTGAGCCCATTTGGTAGGGAAACTATTGAAAAGATTTCTGAGATTTACTCCCATCTGCGAAAGAATGGGCTAATTAAGTAGAGCCAGCATGGTTTGTATGTGGCAGGTCATGTCTTACTAACTTGATTGAGTTATTTGAGAAGGTGACAAAGTAGATTGATGAAGGTAAGGCTGTGGATGTTATATACATGGATTTTAGTAAGACTTTTGATAAAGTTACTCATGGTAGGCTGATCCAGAAGATGAGGATGAATGGGATTCATGATGACTTGTTCGTATAGATACAGAACTGGCTTATTCATAGAAGACAGAGGGTTCTGGTGAAAGGTAGACATTCTGGCAGGACATCAATGATGAGTGGACTTAGACTTTAGACTTTAGAGATACAGCGTGGAAACAGCACCTCCGGCCCACCAAGTCCACGCCAACCAGCGATCACCTCGAACACTCGCACTATGCTACACGCTAGGAACAATTTACAATTTTACTATTTTACTGTTTTACTGAAGCTAATTAACTTGCAAACCTGTATGTTTTTGGAGTGTGGGAAGAAACCGGAGCACTTGGAGAAAACCCATATGCTCACAGCGAGAATGTACAAACTCTGTGCACACAGCACCTGTAGTCAGGATCGAGCCAAGGTCTCTTGCACTGCAAGGCAGCAACTCTACCACTGCACCACTGCGCTGCCCCATGTTCCACAGGGATGTGGGCTGGGACCTCTGCTGTTTGTTATATATGTAAATGCCCTGGATGTAAATGTAGATATGTCTGCTGATGACACCAAAATTGAAGGAGTTGCAGACAATGAAAAAGGCTGTCAAATGATACAGCAGGATCTAAATCAGCTGCAGAAATGGGCAGAGAATTGGCAGATGGAAGGTAACCCCAGTAAGTGTTAGGTGTTGCACTTTGGGAGGTTGAATGTAAGGGGAATGTATACAGTTAATGGCAAGACCCTTAACAGCATTGATGTGCAGAGGAATCTTGGAGTCCAAGTTCATAGCTCACTGAACATGGCAGCACAAATAGAGTGGTACAGAAGGGATATGGAAATGCTCGTCTTCATTGCTGGAGCATTGAATATATGAGTTAGGAAGTCATGAACCAGCTCGTTGTCACATTCACATCCTTGTTATATGTGTTCTTACACCTGAGAAAGGATGGGTTTGTAGCTTGTTGTTACGTTGTGTCCGGAGATCCTTTCATCTATTTCAGCAATTTCACAATCTCACTTATTTTAATGCCTGACATGTAGATGGACTAATTGGTAGTCGACACCCCACATCTGCATTCTGGTTGTTCTGTCTATACATGTTCTCCTGATATCGTCATTTGCACTTAATGTTAATGCCCGTTTCCGCACAGTAGCTGAAGCCCTCTCAGAGATTCAACAAACATACCTTTCAGTGGCTAGTGATATGTAATAATCACATAGTTTGGACCATTCAATTCTTTGTGAAATTTCACTACTTTGTTGACAATAATTAAAATTTGTCTATCCATGAGTATTGTTGCTCTGCTTTGGAAGGAGACTTTGATTATTAACCAGCCTGTTCCTCATTTCCATTCTCCATATGGTATGGGGAAAAACAACATGAGACCATCACAGGACTGCCATAGTGGCTTTGCTGTATCATCATGAATGAAAAGTCGTGAACTTGTGAATTCAGCAACAACTGCTGTGACTGCCAAAATATAGCTTTGTGTGTCTACATACCACCGGATGCTAATGCTAACTCGGCTATCGGATATTTGTATGGTAGCACTAGCAGTCAACAGAGCATATATCCTGACGGTGTTCACATCATAGCAGGGGACTTTAACCACGCGGACTTGAAGAAAATGCTCCCCAAATTCTATCAGCATGTTAAATGTGCTACAAGAGGAGCTAACACACTGGACAAGGTCTACTCCAACATCAAGCTGGGCTACAGGGCTAGACAACTACCACACCTGGGTCAGTCGGACCATATGTCCCTGTTTTTAATTCCTGCATATGCCCCCCTCAGGAAAACCGCTCCTACCATCACAAAGACCATCACAACTTGGCCTGATGGTGCATCTCAGCAGCTGCAGGACTGCTTCGACAGGACCAACTGGGATGTGTTTGAACACCGGGACCTGGAGGTGTTCACAGACAGTGTACTATGTTACATTAAAAACTGCATGGACACTGTCACAGTGGACAAACGCATCCGGGTCTACCCCAACCAGAAGCCCTGGATGACCCGGGAGGTCCAGCGGCTGTTAAAAGAGAGGAACACTGCTTTTAGGTCTGGCGATAGGGCTTTATACAGCATGGCCCGAGCTAACCTGAAGAGAGGCATCAGAGAGGCCAAATTAGACTACAGGAGGAAGATAGAGGACCACCTGGACAGTAACAACAGCAGGCAGGTGTGGCAGGGGATCCAGTATCTAACCAACTATAAGACCAACCTTGGAGCTGCTGAAGGTGACGCCTCGTTGGCAGAGGAGCTGAACCTCTTCTTTGCTCGCTTTGAAGTGGAGCCACCCGAGACAGCCATATCACACCACATGGTCCACAGCAGCCTAACCCTCAAGATAGAGGAGCATGAGGTGAGGCGCACGCTGCGGGCCATCAATCCAAGGAAGGCTACTGGACCCGACGGCGTCTCTGGACGCGTGCTGAAGGACTGCGCTGACCAGCTGGCTGGAGTCTGTACGAGGATTTTCAACCAGTCTCTGGCCCAGTCCACTGTTCCATCCTGTCTGAAGTCCGCAATCATAGTCCCCTTGCCCAAAAAACCCCACATTTCCAGCCTCAACGACTACCGGCCAGTCGCACTCACACCAGTGGTGATGAAGTGTTTTGAAAAACTGGTCCGGGGTCATATCACATCACTCCTGCCCCGAAGCTTTGACCCCCACCAGTTTGCGTACAGAGCGAATAGATCCACAGAGGACGCTATAGCCACAGCCCTCCATGCTGCACTGTTCCACCTGGAGCAGCCGGGGAGCTATGTGCGGATGCTCTTTGTGGACTACAGCTCTGCCTTTAATACAATCCTTCCCCATAAACTGGTGGACAAACTGGGGGACTTGGGACTTCCACACTCCACCTGCATGTGGATAAATAGCTTCCTGTCAGCTCGCAGCCAGAGAGTCAGAGTGGGCCATCACACATCCACGGCCCTCAGCCTCAGTACCGGCTCTCCACAGGGCTGCGTGCTGAGCCCCCTGCTCTACACCATCTATACACATGACTGCACCCCCGCCCACCACAGCAACACCATTGTCAAATTTGCGGATGACACTACGGTGGTGGGACTCATCACCGGGGGGGACGAGTACGCCTACCGGGATGAGGCGGAGCAGCTGACAGTGTGGTGTGGAGAAAATAACCTGCTCCTCAACACCTTAAAGACAAAGGAAATAATAATAGACTTTAGAAAGAATAAAACGGACATGGTACCATTATCTATCAGAGGGGAATGTGTGGAGAGGGTGGCGGATTTCCGCTTCCTGGGAATCCATATTGAGGAGGACCTGACGTGGAGCGTGAACACCTCTGCGCTGCTGAAAAAGGTCCAGCAGAGACTGCACTTCCTGAGGGTGCTCAGGAAGAATAACATCACTCAGAGACTGCTGTTGTCCTTTTATCGGTGCTACATTGAGAGCATCCTAACATACTGTGTATGCGTATGGTACACCAGCTGCACAGCGGCTCAGAGGAAAGCGCTCCAGAGGGCCATTGACAACGCCCAGAGGATTGTCGGCTGCCCTCTACTTACCTTGGAGGACTTACACAGTTCCCGCTGCATCAAAAAATCCCAGAGTATTATAAAGGACATTTCCCACCCCGGACACTCCCTGTTTGAACTGTTACCGTCAGGCAGACGGTACAGATCTACAAGGACAAGGACAAACAGATTTAAAAATAGTTTTTACCCCACTGCTATAAAGGCACTAAATGTAGCCGCCAAGGAACGCAGGGGCGATACATAATAAGAGACTGTGAAATCGACAGAAGGATGTAGGGTTGGGTGTTTATGCGTGCTATTTTCATGATATTTATTTTAGTTGTTTATCTGTTTTAAAATATTTTACCTTGTATGTATCGTTAGCTTTTAGAAATGTTTGAATGGTGCACTGACTGGCTGACATTTTACAATTTCGTTGTACATGGCTCATGTTACAATGACAATAAAGGAACTATTCTATTCTATTTTCCAGTTCCATGTTGCTTTGTGAGTAAGCAACTCACGTAAAAGCTCCAAGCAGTGTTCAAAGATTGGAGGAAATCACCACTGCGGCTGAAAACTTTGTGGGCCTTCAAGCTGTTTGGATGAAGTGTATTCTTAAGAACAAGAAGGCAGATTATTATCTGAATGGTGTCAGATTCGGAAAAGGGAAGGTGCAACGAGACCTGGGTGCCCTGGGAGCAAGGAGATCCTACTGCAGTTGTACAGGGCCCGGGTGAGACTGCACGAGGAGTATTGTGTGCAGTTTTAGTCTCCTAGTTTGAGGAAGGACATTCTTGTTATTGAGGGAGTGCAACGTAGGTTCACCAGGTTACGTCCCGGGATGGCGGGACTGACATGTGATGAAAGAATGGATCGACTGGGCTTATATTCACTGGGATTTAGAAGGATGAGAGGGGATCTTATTGAAACACATAAAATTATTAAGGGATTTGACACGCTAGACGCAGGAAACATGTTCCCGATGTTGGGGGAATACAGAACCAGGGGTCACAGTTTAACAATAAGGGGTAGGCCATTTGGGGCTGAGATGAGGAAAAACTTTATCACAAAACGAGTTGTGAATCTGTGGAATTCTCTGCCACAGAAGGCAGTGGAGGCTAATTCACTGGATGTATTCAAGAGAGAGTTAGATTTAGCTCTTAGGGCTAACGGAATCAAGGGATGTGGGGAGAAAGCAGGAACGGGGTACTAATTCTGGATGATCAGCCATGATCACCTTGACTGGCGGTGCTGGCTCAAAGGGCCGAATGGCCTACTCCTGCACATATTTTCTATGTTTCTATGTTTCACTATTCTTGTCAGTCTTCAACCTTGTCTCAAATGGATGGAGTCCCTCAGCATCTGAGCCATGGCTAAAGATCATTACTCCTGATGCAACAAAATTATGCATGTTTTCCAACTGTTCTCCTGTGTTTAGCTTGTTGAAGTACACCATCTAGATTTTCCTTGTGTTAGTTTAGTTTAGTTTATCTTCATATGTAAGCGAAATCTGCCTACCTTTGCGTCTCTTTTAATTATGACCTTATAACCTAATGGCAACATCTGACTTCACATGGAATGAATGGAGCATACGTTCATAGGTTATAGGTTATAGGAGCAGAATTAGGCCATTCGGTTCATCAAGTCTACTCCGCCTTTCAATCATTGCTGATCTATCTTTCCCTCTCAATCCCGTTCTCCTGCCTTCTCCCCATAACCCCTGACACCCGTACTAATCAAGAAGCCCAGCCCGATCAGAGAGCTCAGCCAGTTCAATAAAAGCTTCCCCCTCTAGTACCTTTAGCTCTTTCTCAACCTTTTCCTTTATCCTGTAACATACAGGTCAGGCTTTGGAGAACCACTTGCCTTCATGTGAATCTGAACATTATTACTTTGAATGCTCTCAAGTACATCAGGAAACAACTCAGATGCCGGTCAAGTCAGCTGGCGCGAATGGACTTGCTCTTTCCCAATTCAACTTTATGTTTCATCACCTTTTCAGATTGCAACTCTGATTCAATCCCTGAGTCAACCAGAAGAGGGAGGGTTACTTCACTTTCACAATTTCTCATTCTAATTTCACACTTACATCACATTAACCCTTTTCCCAATGTGCTTCACACTTCCCAATGTTTTCTCCTTCCCTCCCTTAAATCTTAATTTGAATTAAATTAAGAAGTTAATTCTTGATAAAGGTTGATTTAACAGTAAAATACTAAAAGTAGTATTCAATGTTATTAATTAATTCGTATTAATTTAATGATTTACAGATTAATTAATTAATTAATTAATTAATTAGTTGTCTAATTTATTTGCAAAAAGTATTACAGAATGTGAATTAGCTCTCCTGTTCAACAAGGCTGTGGGGATCAGAGTATTGAATTGCCCCATAAGTGTACACAGGTCCCAAACAGGCTGCCCAATGTCAGCCATTGATTGTGCCTCAGATGATCTATTGGGAGCAATTCTTCTCCACAAAGACTTTTTGTTTACCAAGAATGTTAGAGATACAGCGCAGAAACAGGCCCTTCAGCCCACCGGGTCCACGCCGCCCAGCGATCCCCGCACACTAACACTATCGTACACCCATTAGGGACAATTTTTACATTTGCCCAGCCAATTAACCTACATACCTGTACGTCTTTGGAGTGTGGGAGGAAACCGAAGATCTCGGAGAAAACCCACGCAGGTCACGGGGAGAACGTACAAACTCCGTACAGACAGCACCCATGGTCAGGATCGAACCTGAGTCTCCGGTGCTGCATTCGCTGTAAGGCAGCAACTCTACCGCTGCGCCACCGTATGCTCCTGCCTGCATGCACAATTCACATCTCAATTAGGATGGATGACACTGCCTGGGACTCTTTTCAGGTAACATTACATGTAACCTGATGTACCAACTGAAGCAGTCTTCAATTAGAAAAATATCAACCTCAATTAAGAATTAACTTCTTAATTTAATCCTATTGATAGAATGAAGCAAAACAAAAGAGCACAGCATCTTATGGGCATGGCAGTCTTCTGCTTCCAGATTGCCATCTTTATTAGTGGGAAGGCAACCCATTCCCACCTACAGCTGTGACTTGTACACATCTGTGCTCATTATCCTGAAAGAAGTGAAAACATCCTACGTCAGCCATTTTCTTCAAAACCGTTTCTGTAAATGGGATTGCAAGCAAGGTCAACACTTGTGGCCCATCCTTGTTTACCCCTGAAAAAGTGGCACTGTGGCATCTTCATGAACTATTTTCGTTTTTGTTGATAAGAGCATGTTGCACTTGAGGAGGGAGCTTTCAATCCTTGGCCCACTTACAATGTAGGAATGAGAATAAATAGCTTATTGAGACGGGGGCATGAAATTTGAATGAAGATGCGACAGTGAGTTTGATAGATATTGTGAAGAAAGCTCTAGCAGTGAATATAAAATACATAAATAATATGGAGTGAAATAATATGAAATAATATGAAAGAGAATAATGAAGTCATTAGTTAGGGGGATAGGCAGAAGATTCCCGATGTTGGGAGAATCCAGAACCAGGGGCCACAGTTTAAGAATAAGGGGTAGGCCATTTAGGACTGAGATGAGGAAAAACTTTTTCAGCCAGAGAGTTGTGAATCTGTGGAAGTCTCTGCCACAGAAGGCAGTAGAGGCCAATTCACTGGATGTTTTCAAGGGAGAGTGAGATATAGCTCTTAGGGCTAATAGAATCAAGGAATATGCAGAAAAAGCAGGAACGGGGTATTGATTTTGGATGATGATCCATGATGATATTGAATGGTAGAGCTGGCTCGTAGGGCCGAATGGCCTACTCCTGCACCTATTTTCTATGTTTCTATGTTTCCATTCTATAGCCACAATTGTGATTTCAGGATGGTGTGTTGGCTCCCTCGTGCTGGAGTCCAGGAAATCTTTGAGCAGCTGCAGAACATTCGCAAGGGGGAGGGAGGGTTTCGACCCGAAACATCGCCCATTCCTTCTCTCCTGAGATGCTGCCTGACTTGCTGAGTTACTCCAGCGTTTTGTGAATAAATACCTTCGATTTGTACCAGCATCTGCAGTTATTTTCTTACAGAGTTGTTGTGCAGATCAGTACCAAAGACATAGGTAGGAAAACGAATGATGTCTTGTAGAGTGAACATAGTGAGCTAGGAACGAGGTTAAAAAGTGGGATCTTGATGGTGGTAATCTCTGGATTACTCCCAGTACTACGTACTGGTGAAGGCAGGAATAGAAGGATAGTCCAGCCGAATACATGGTTGAGCAGCTGCTGCAGGGAGCAGCTTTGGTTTGAAGATGTCACCAAGAGGATTAATGAGGGCAAGGTAGAGAAGATTGTCCGTACGGTTGGCCCGTTTGATTACAGGGAATCCAAGGTGAGGTAGAAAATTGGATTTAAATTTGCTTGCATGAAGAAGTCAAAGGGTGGTTGTGGAGGGGTTGTTATTCTGATAGGAGGCCTGTGGCCAATCGAGTGCTTAGAAATCGGTTATCATTGTTAGTACATTTGTAGGTGACACCAAAAAATTGGTTGTATAGTGGACAGGAGGAAGGATATTGAGGTTTACAACAAGATCCAGATCAGTTGGGAAGGGGAGGGGGAGGAGGGAGGGCAAGGAATAACAAATTTAACTCTGGCAAGTGTCAGGTGTTACGTTTTGCCATATCAAACCTGGGCAGGACTTGCACGGTAAATGGTAGAGCTCTAGTGAGTGTCGCTGAGCAGAGAGGTCCAGGAATACAGGTGCATGGTTTCCTCAGGCGCATCAGGTTGGCAGCATAATGAAGCAGGCATTTGGCATGCTTGCCTTCATTGAGAAGTGTATAGAGTATGAAAGTCAGTACATCGTGAGGCAGCTGTACAAATCATGGGTGACCACTATGTGCAGTTCTGGAGGCCCAGCTACAGGGGAAATGACATTACCTTGGAAAGGCGGCAGAAGAGATTCACTAGAATGTTGCCTGGTCTTGTGGTCTTGAGTTGTTGGGAGCGGTTGGATAAGCTGGGACTTTTCTTCTTTGAAGCACAGGAGGCTGAGAGGTGTGCATGGTCAGATTCGGAATAGCTTTTTCCTCTCCATTATCAGGCTACTGAACAGGCCTTTCATAAGTTAGGGTACTGTTTTATTCACCTCTGCCCTATTGAGGATATTGGACTTTGTCTAAGGAATTGATGTGCTACAATGTACTAAAATGCTGAGAACTAAATCCTGCTATTTGTATCTTCCTCTTTGTTCTATCTATTGTACCTGGGTTCGAATTAAATGTATCGATGTATGGAATACCTGATCTGTTTGGATAGCATGCAAAACGAAGCTTTTCACTGTACCTTGGTGCATGTGCCAATAGCAAAACCTAACTAAAGTAACCTAACCTTGTTGAGGCGTACCAGATCATGAGGGGCACGAATAAAGTCTTTTTCCCTGAGTAGAGGTTTCTTAAACTCAAGGGCACAGGCTTAGAGTAAGAATAGAGATATTTAAGAGGAATTTAAATAGTAGGGGAATCGAGCACGAGCTTGTGGGTTTAAGGGGAGAGATTTAATAGGAACCTGTCACTTTTTTTACACAAAAGGTGGTGGGTATATGGAATGAGTTGCTGGAGCAGACATTTGTACAAGTACATGGATAGGATAGCAAAGGGAGGGCTATGGGCCAAATGTGGACAGGTGGGACTAGTATAGATGGGGAATGTTGGTCGGCATGAGGGCCTGTTTCCACGTTGTATGACTCTAATTTAGGGACAACCATTTTACTTAGAGGGCCTCAGAGGGCAGTCGATATCTGGAACAAGCTTCTAAAGGAAGCTACAAAAATGGATAAAGTTATGATTTTTAGAAGACTCGTGGACAGATATACAGTATGGAAGGAAAGGGTTTAGAGGGCGACAAGCCAATTGCAGGCATATGGGACAAACACAGTGTGCCAAATTAATCAACATGGACAAGGTGGGCTGAAGGGCCTGTTTTTGTGCTGTACAGCTCCATCACACTGTGACTATATGAGGTGATCTAGGACACAGCAGAAATTTCTGTGAGTCAGACTTGGGAAGCTCACACTGATGTCTGAAATATATATACTTGCGGCAGTGCAAACTCTTTGCAAATCTTTGAAAAAAATTCCATGAAAATGCCAAGAAAATTCAGTAGAAGTTGTGGGGATGGGAGTGGGGGGTGGGGTGAAATCAGCGAAATGTGTAATATAAAAGGTATAAATTTATAACTTAAGTAGGAGAAAACAGAGGTGCGTACTAGAATTTAAAAAATACAAAGTGCTGGAGAAAATCAGTGGGTCAGGCGGCATCTCTGGAGAACATGGATCGGTGACGTTTTGGGCTGTGACCCTTCTTCAGACAAAGACTGATTGGCCACACTAGAATGTTTTAGCAGCAAATCATGATTCACGTGTTCAATGGTTACCCAGCCTGGTTTAGTAAAAGTTTTAAGATGTGGTTGGCTGATTGGTGTAATACATTTTTCATTCGAGAGAAGTAAAGCTGCAGCCCTGATGAGCGTTTCTGAAATTAAAGCTTTGAGTCGCAGACTAGTGACAGGAAATGCTGCATTTCCTCATTCATACTTTAGAGTCTATCATTCCTTCCAATAAACATCTTGAACTTGGGTCAGTAATTTTGCTGGATAACAAAGGAACAGCAATTTTTTGTTTGTCTACAAGAAAAGTAAGTTCTATTTGCTAGTAGTGAATTTGCATTTAAATAGACAAACATAAATATATGATTATACAGATTATTAACATGAATGTGAGAGAAATTATTCTTGATTTTGTGTAAGAAAATAACTGCAGATGCTGGTACAAATCGATTTATTCACAAAATGCTGGAGTAACTCAGCAGGTCAGGCAGCATCTCGGGAGAGAAGGAATGGGTGATGTTTCGGGTCGAGACCCTTCGTCTGAAGAAGGGTCTCGACCCGAAACGTCACCCCTTCCTTCTCTCCCGAGATGCTGCCTGACGTTCTTGATTTTGTGTATTGGTCCCAATGACTGGAGTACGCTGTGGGTATCATTTATATTTATTAATGTTTCTGGCTAAAATAAATTAATTTTGAGCTCAGTGAAAGTAACTCGTATCAATGAGATAATTCCGATATAAGAGCAACTAACAGATGTCTGTTTGTTTCCAGTTTACTGAAAACTGAGTAATACAATGAGTACAACGGAGATGATGACTGACCACAGCGATCACGATTACAATGATACAACGGAGATGATGACTGACCACAGCGATTACGATTACGATTACAATGAGACAAATGCTCCCTGTGCCATGGGATCTGCAAAGCAATTCGGTCAACTTCTCTTGCCAGTGCTTTACTCACTGGTGTTTTTGTTCGGGCTCCCAGGAAACGCTCTGGTGTTATATGTTTTTGGAAGATACCGACGGCCAAGAACCATGACAGACATTTGCCTTCTCAATTTGGCAATATCTGATTTAATTTTTGTAATACCACTTCCTTTCTGGGCATATTTTATTGTAAATCAATGGATTTTCGGAGATGCCTTCTGTAAGATCATTGATGCTTTTTACGTGCTCGGTTATTACGGCGGCATGATGTTCATAACCCTGATAAGTATAGACCGTTACTTGGCAATTGTTCATGCTGTGTTTTCCATCAGGAGAAGGACTACTTTACATGGTCTAATTTCAAGCTTAGTCATGTGGTGCTTGGCTATTCTAGCATCACTTCCCTCTCTGATATTTACCCAAGTTATTAACATGGAAGGAAGAAATGTTTGCCATTCCTTTCCTCCAAATGATAACTGGAGACATTTTACCATCTTCAGAGACAATGCATTGGGTTTTTTAATTCCGTTGATTATAATACTTTTCTGTTACGTAAATATAGTTATAACCCTGCTTAAGAACAGAAGTAAAAAGAAGCACAGGGCTATAAAAGTTATACTTACTGTAGTGATTACTTTTTTTGTATGCTGGACACCACATAATATAGTGATGTTACTTATGTCTTTGGCGAATCTGCAAGTTTTAAGTGGCTGTGATATCAACGTGAGGCTGGCTATTGCTCAGCAGATAACTGAATCCTTCACATTTGTACACTGCTCTTTGAACCCAATCATCTATGCATTTATGGGTCAAAATTTCAGGTCAGATCTCCACAGATTGTTTCATTTGCCTTCAACATGTGGACTGAAAGCATATAACAAAGATCAGTTCACTTCTCGTGAGTTTATTTCCAGTGACCATAAATAGTCCTCTGTAATGTAGTCCAGCGTTCATATGTTCTTTTACAATCAATGTACATATGCTGTTTTTTAATGCTATTTTTTAATTTGTTCAAAACTTAAGCCATTCGTAAGCTGTGCCTAAACATAAAGCCATCTGCACATCTAGCTCTGGATTTGTGTTTTTTTTCATTGTGATTACTCAAGTCAAATTAAACCAGTCCTAAGGCTGCTGTCATCACTGAGATTCTTTCGGTGCTGCACCAGTCCTGCGTTGCTCTGAGTGCTGAATGCAAGGTTAACATTCTTACAAGATGGTTATACGTTGACACGGGAACCAAGAGCCATAAATGGAGGACAGTAACTAATAAATGCACCGGGAATTCAAGAGAAACTCATTTTAATTTTAGAACGAAGATAGACACAAAAAGCTGGAGTAACTCAACGGGTCAGACAGCATCTCTGGAGAACAGGAATAGGCGATGTTTCGGGTTGAGACCTTTCTTCAGACTGAGAGCCAGGGGCTTTCTGTTTAGATTAGTTTAGTTTATTGTCATGTGTACCGAGGTACACTGAAAAGTTTTTGTTGCGTGCTAACCATTCAGTAGAAAGGCAATACATGATTACACTCGAGCCATTCACAGTGTACAGATACAAGATACAAGATAAGGGAATAGGGCGGCACGGTAGCGCAGCGGTAGAGTTGCTGCTTTACAGCGAATGCAGCGCCGGAGACTCAGGTTCGATCCTGACTACGGGTGCTGCACTGTAAGGAGTTTGTACGTTCTCCCCGTGACCTGCGTGGGTTTTCTCCGAGATCTTCGGTTTCCTCCCACACTCCAAAGACGTACAGGTATGTAGGTTAATTGGCTGGGTAAATGTAAATGTAAAAATTGTCCCTAGTGGGTGTAGGATAGTGTTAATGTACGGGGATCACTGGGCGGCACGGACTTGGAGGGCCGAAAAGGCCTGTTTCCGGCTGTATATATATGATGATATGATGAAAACCAGTAAAGCCCAATCAAAGATAGTCCGAGGGTCACCAAGGAGGTAGATAGTAGTTCAGGACTGCTCTCGAGTTATGGTAGGATGATTCATTTATCAGACTGTAGTGGTAATTAGAGTCTGACAGTTGAAACGAACAGCATGAATGTATTTAGGGGAAAGTCAGATAAGGGAGAAAGGAATAGAGGAATATGCTGAAAATTATAGATTTATGGTTGGTCGGGTTGTGAATAATTTAAACAGTTGTGTACTTACCAGACTGAGTAACTTGTTTCAGCTCTGTAAATACATACTCGGCAATTGTTGTACCACTGACACATTTTACAAGGTAATCTTTATGATCAAGACCCATAAATATATGCTGGTAATTTATAAATCCATAAGTGACAGCTGAATAATGGAATTACACTCAGAGCAAGCATGAGACAAAACCAAGTTCTGAACATTATAGTCTAGATTCTAATGTTACTTTAGACCACACTTGTCCCTACTAGAATACTGCAACATAGATTAATCTCTATTCAATCAGATTCGTGCGTGGAACTGTGCTGCCTACTATGTAATATCTCACAGTATGCCGACAGCCTGGTAAGTAAACTTACTTTGTGTTCCACCGTATTTATTCAGTTGCTATCCTACACACTCCATTTCTCTTTTGATTTTTCTTTTATGATTTCAATTTTGGATTTCTACTTCTCTTGTCATGAGATTTTTCTGGCACTGTTTCTGTCCTGAAGGGTATAAGAGAATAGTAATTAAGTGACTAGAAAAACAACCGACATTAGTTTAAATTCTATCATGCATTTGATAAATTTAAATTCTAGTTGCTCTGCTTGTTTCTTAAGGCTCTCCATCTTTTACCACTGTTCTCACACCGTCTCATATACTGATTTCCAATTTGATTTCCACTGAACATCAGATCCTCATTCCTAACATGAAGTAGTCATTGATCTCTGATCTTCCACTCCTCAGGATTATCACTCTGCTTGCAAATGTGCCATGATGATTTCCATTCTCTCTTGTTGCATTTTGTTCTGGATATATACTGTGGGACTGATATCAGCAAGGTCTGCTTATTGTGATATGTCTTACAGGACGTTTCAAACTTTTGAACTCCCTACAATCTCTACATCACAATTCAGTCCTCACTTCACTCATGCATTGAGGTCAGAGCTTGATTCAGTCCATTTAATCACTCTGTTAACATACAATTCTTTGGAAATGCAAGAGTTTCCCCAAATCTTGCTCTAGCCTCACCTCCTGCAGAAATAAAATATGTATCAGAAAAATCTTCCAACGCTGAAAATCGCAAATAAAATCACAGTCGGCATTTATAATAATAATAATAATAGTAATAATCCTTTATTCATCCCACAATGGGGAAATTTGCAGGGTTACAGCAGCAAAGTGGATAGTAAAAATAAATAAGCATTCATTAAAAAATAAAATAACGGTAATTCTCTTTATTTACTGGTCTGCTGGGAGCAGTGCTGATTGTGCAGTCTGACAGCAGCAGGAAGGAAGGATCTTCAATATCTCTCCTTCACACACTTGGGGTGAATGGAGAAATACCATAGATTTGCATCAGAACCAGAAACAGTAAGAAATCAATCATGTCTTAAGTTGCAGACAAGGGGGAGGAATTGAAAGGACAAGGAGAATGTCTGTCATTGAAATGATCACAAGGCAGCACCCTTTGCTGAAGCTTTTGATCGTGTACCTGTCGATTCCTGTAATGGCACATCATCTTAAAACTCCATTGAACTGACTTTCTCACATTTCTCAAACAAATCAAACTTAATTAGTTGCTACACAGGATTGCAAATATTCCAATTTCTCTGAAAATGCTACACGGAATGTCTCGCTGAAAGTCTTCACTCTTGCACTCAAAATGAAGAGTCTATCACTCTGGGACATTAGTCCCTGGTCTAAGTCTCTGACTTGCGTGTCACCTTTCTATGCAGGCTCATGTCGCAACAATGTGATGACCTTTTCTGAAACTCCAGAAATGAACATCTGCTTCCCTATTAGTGTAGGAAAATAACTGCAGATGCTGGTACAAATCGAAGGTATTTATTCACAAAATGCTGGAGTAACTCAGCAGGTCAGGCAGCATCTCAGGAGAGAAGGCTCAGTCCGCCTTACCCAAATTGATTTCCAGGTGGCTGAGCACTTCAACTCCCCCTCCCACTCCCAGTCTGACCTTTCTGTCATGGGCCTCCTCCAGTGCCATAGTGAGGCCCACCGTAAATTGGAGGAACAGCACCTCATATTTTGCTTGGGCAGCTTGCAGCCCAGCGGTATGAACATTGACTTCTCTAACTTTAGATAGTTCCTCTGTTCCTCTCCGCCCCTCCCCCTTCCCAGTTCTCCCTCTATCTTCCTGTCTCCACCTATATCCTTCCTTTGTCCCACCCCCTGACATCAGTCGGAAGAAGGGTCTTGAAACGTCACCCATTCCTTCTCTTCTTCTCTGTTGTTCAACTGGCATCATAAAGCAATATCTTGTTTACATGCTGCCCTCAACAAGTAGGTGTGCCTATATCTTGCTGGTCCTCACTGCATATCCCTCACATTTTCAGAAAGTTATTAATGTCACTGAGGTACATTCTTTATTGATCTTACCAATTTGGAATATAATTTAGACATAGAATAGAAATTGGACATCACCACAGCCATACTGTGGGTGTAAAATGCCATAACGTGGCTCAACCAAGGAAATTAAAGTCTTTGGTGATTGTGCTTCGCACATCAGGCAGCTTTTGGATGGCAGCATAAAATCTGCTGATCAGAAGGCTGGGTTTTTCCTCAACCAGTCTTTCCTTTTTGAGACACTTTTAAAAGCTGCATTCAGTGAAGTATAAATATTGTCATCAATCCAGTGGAAAGAAAGCAGCGTCGAAGACCCTTCCTTTCCACTTTCCACAAAGGGTAGGGTGAGTTGCTGAAAGTTTCCAGAATTCAGTGGTATTTTTAGCTGGATTGGATTTTCCCTGCATTTTGTGAATAAGATATACCTGGGTAACTTACCACATTCTCTGGTAAATACACTGGAATTTAGCTTGTATACACTGGAATTTAGCTTGTATACACTGGAATTTAGAAGGATGAGGGGGGATCTTATTGAAACATATAAGATAATTAGGGGATTGCACACATTAGAGGCAGATAACATGTTCCCAATGTTGGGGGAGTCCAGAACAAGGGGCCACAGTTTGAGAATAAGGGGTAGGCCATTTAGAACGGAGATGAGGAAGAACTTTTTCAGTCAGAGGGTGGTGAAGGTGTGGAATTCTCTGCCTCAGAAGGCAGTGGAGGCCAGTTCGTTGGATGCTTTCAAGAGAGAGCTGGATAGAGCTCTTAAGGATAGCGGAGTGAGGGGGTATGGGGAGAAGGCAGGAATGGGGTACTGATTGATAGTGATCAGCCATGATCGCATTGAATGGCGGTGCTGGCTCGAAGGGCTGAATGGCCTACTCCTGCACCTATTGTCTATTGTCTATTGTCTATAAATATAAGTACTATAATTGCACTGGAACAGGTTGATAGAAATGTTACTAATTCTGATTGCAGACCTTCAGTACTACATTTAGAAAGTAGCCTTGGCTGTATCCAACAACATTCGTGATTTCATGTGGATTGAATTGAATTGGCTGGAAACTGGCTTCTGTAGGTGGGGACTTCAGATGGAAGCCAAAACAAATCATCTAGACAACATTTTTGGCTGATTCTGGTTCTGAATGGTTCATCCATGTATTCAGCACTCACATCTTAAGCCCCCTAGAATGTTGCGAATGGGAATAGTATTGGAGCCTCCTTTTCTCATTAGCTGTCTAATAATCCATCATTATTCATGTCTAGGTATTCAATGGTTCAATGGTGCTTTTATTGTCACATGTGCAAAGTGCAAACACAAAGTGAAATTCTTACAAACGGTCGAGTCGAGTATTGCCATACCTAAGCACATCAAATCATACAGAAATAGTCGACTGGGCCCGCATGCAAGAGGCACCATGTTTTGGCGTCGTCTTCAAAGCCCAGTCCGTGCTCTCCTTCTTTGAACGTGTGGATCGAACCAACGTCCTCTCCTCGCCCATCCACCTTTGTTCCCTTGTGGTGCCTCCCGCAGTTGACTTCAAGAGTGTGGTAAGGCAGATTCCAATTTCCTCTCCTCTCCTACTGGCCTCTCCCCTCGCCCATCATGTCCATCATTGTCAATGGCTCCATCCTCTGCTCTTTGTGGGACGGGCAGGGGCTGGCTCAGCGGGCTTACCCTGCCAGGTCGCAGTCTGCCTGGTCCGACGAGCAAGGGACTGGCCATCCCCTGCAGGCTATGGTTTGCTGGGTCTTGCGTTTGGCCGTGAGGGACTGACTCGGTGGCTACCCCCTATAGGCCACGGTTGGCCAGGTCTTGCGTTTGGCTGCGGGCGACCGGCTCGATGGTCCCCTCCATTGGCCATGACACTTTGGGAGCTTCAGCCACGCTCGGTAGGTGTGGTGGGATTGCAGAGCTTTTAGCTGAGATCTAACGTATGCCATTTTCGTTGTTTAGCCTACACGTTGTTCTGTGTTACAGCCTCACCATGTAAGCATCACATTATTTTTAGGTATGTCTGGTTGTGCCCTGGTACGTACTTCTACACTTCTCAATGACCCTGGGTTGATCTTCTGGCTTGATTATAATGGTAGAGTGAGGGAAATACCTAGCCATGAGCTGATCAGATCGTGGAAGAGTACGTGTACCATGGTTGCTAACAGTACATGACACCTCAAAGACACCCAATTTGAGCACCAGATCAGTTCTAAATCTACCACATTTAGTACAATCTTAGCACCATATAACACAATGTATGTTTAGTTTAGTTTACTGTCACATGTACTGAAGAGCTTTTTTGTTGCTTTTGCTTTTGCAAAAGGTTTTGAGGTGAACTCACTGTGAAGATGGAACACCATCAGAAGTGTGCAACTGACACTTCTACTGATACTATCGCAGATGAATCCAACAGTTACCTTTGTGTGCATGCTTTTGAATAGGTCAATCCCTCATGTTGGATTGCTCACGATCAAACTCAGACAACGTCTGGCAGCTATGTCCAGTGCAACTCTTTATGATGAATGTGAAAGTCCCCCATCCATTGTATGTTCTGCATTCTTGGATTTTCAGTTTTTCTTCCATGTTGTTTAACATAGAAGAGCACAGATTCATCAGCTGATAGAGGACAGTGTGTGATGATCAGGAGGGGATTTCCATGCACAGTCTGGCCTAATACTTCATCATGTTTACAGTCAATGTTGGGGAATGTTCCTTCCTGCCTGTGTAGCCCTGTGCTTCCCTTTCTGATGAGTCTGGCCTGCCACTGGGACAGGGTTTGTGATGGAGGACTCTGGCACATTATCTGTAAGATATGATTCTCTGTATTTGTGGTGCCGAAAAGTAATTGTGCAACTGAGTCATAATTGTGGTGGTTACATAGAGACCTGGTAAATATGGCAGATATCCTCTGCCCAAACTCCCCAGAGAGCATCGGTCATCTCCATGGTTTCTAACAGCAGCTGCTATAAAAATTGTTTTTGTGGTTGTTGTTACCAATGGCTAGCTGGTGTTTCAATTCCAGATTATTAACTGAACTTAAATTTCACAACTACCATGGTGGAATTCTTAATTTAGGTGTCTAGATTATAAATCCAGGCCTCAATATTACTAGAGTAGTATCATATCTCTAGTTTATCTCTCTCCTGACTCTCAGTCTGAAGAAAGGCCTCGACCTGAAATGTCACCTATTTCTTTTCTCCAGAGATGCTGCCTGACCCGCTGAGTTTCTCAGCATTTGTGTCTATCCTCAATATTACTAGTTTAGTAATTCAATTGTTTTGCCACTGCCATATTCCTATACGAAAAAAAAACAAGAAAGCTAACAATTCTGAAACCATATTAATTAAATCCCACACCAGCAAACACTGTCAAACAGGTCACGAAAATCAGGAAAGAAAAACATAAGAAAGATGGCCATGAGATTTAAGACCTGTGCCCTGTTTCATTCTAACATAAGTAGGTGTAAGGGTGACCTTCTTTAGCACATGTTGAAAACAACCTGGGGGCAACTTCAGCAGGTCCAGCATTATTCAAGAATTCCTGACAACCCAAAGGCATGTGTGGAATTAGCTTATCTTTCCCTGCATTTGTTTGACCCTTTCTTCTACTTGACTCTAATATTGTGACATATCCACTAAGCCTATATTGATATATAGTGCCCTCCATAATGTTTGGGACAAAGCCTCTGTACTCCACAATTTGAGATTTGTAATAGAAAAAATCACATGTGGTTAATGTGCACATTGTCAGATTTTATTATAGGCCATTTTCATACATTTTGGTTTCACCATGTAGAAATAACAGCTGTGTTTACACATAGTCCCCCCATTTCAGGGCACCATGATGTTTGAGACACTTGGCTTCACAGGTCTTTGTAATTGCTCAGGTGTGTTTAATTGCCTCCTTAATGCAGGTATAAGAGAGCTCTCAGCACCTAGTCTTTCCTCCAGTCTTTCCATCACCTTTGGAAGCTTTTATTGCTGTTTATCAACATGAGGACTAAAGTTGTGCCAATGAAAGTCAAAGAAGCCATTATGAGACTGAGAAACAAGAATACAACTGTTCAACACATCAGCCAAACCTTAGGCTTACCAAAATCAACTGTTTGGAACATCATTAAGAAGAGAGCACGGGTGAGCTTACTAATTGCAAAGGGACTGGCAGGCCAAGGAAGACCTCCACAGCAGATGACAGAATTCACTCTATAATAAAGAAAAATCCACAAACACCTATCCAACAGATCAGAAACACTCTTCAGGAATCAGGTGTTGATTTGTCAAAGACCACTGTCTGCAGAAGACTTCATGAGCAGAAATACAGAGGCTACACTGCAAGATGCAAACCACTGGTTAGCCTCAAAACTAGGATGGCCAGGTTACAGTTTGCCAACAGGTACTTAAAAGAGCAACCACAGTTCTGGAAAAAGGTTTTGTGGACAGATGAGACAAAGATTAACTTATATCAGAATGATGGCAAGAGCAAAGTATGGAGGAGAGAAGGAACTGCCCAAGATCCAAAGCATACCACCTCATCTGTGAAACACGGTGATGGGTGCGTTATGGCCTGTGCATGTATGGCTGCTGAAGGTACTGGCTCACTTATCTTCATTGATGATACAACTGCTGGTGGTAGTAGCATAATGAATTCTGAAGTGTATAGACACATCCTATCTGCTCAAGTTCAAATAAATGCCTCAAAACTTATTGGTCGGCTGTTCATTCGACAGTAAAACAATGATCCCAAACATACTGCTAAAGGAACAAAGGAGTTTTTCAAAACTAAAAAATGGTCAATTCTCGATTTGAACCCAATTGAGCATGTCTTTTATATGCTGAAGAGTAAACTGAAGGGGACTAGCCCCCAAAACAAGCATAAGCTAAAGATGGCTGCACATGTTTCACTCACATGTTTAGACCGTAAAGTTGTATCCTTATTGTTTTGATGTGTTTATTCTTAATTGTTATCTGTATGTTTGTGTTGTCATTTGCGAGCGGAGTGCCAAGGCACATTCCTTGTATATGCACATACTTAGCCAATAAACTTATTCATTCATTCATACTGGCAGAGCATCAACAGAGAAGACACCCAGCAACTGGTGATGTCCATGAATCGCAGACTTCAAGCAGTCATTGCATGCTAAGGATATGCTAACGATATGCAACAAAATACTAAACATGACTACTTTCATTTACATGACATTGCTATGTCCCAAACATTCTGATAATGTGCACTTTAACCACATGTGAATTTTTTCTATTACAAATCTCAAATTGTGGAGTACAGAGGCAAATAAATAAATGATGGGTCTTTGTCCCAAACATTATGGAGGACACTGTACCTCCTAAAGATATGCAGGCTGTTCAGTGTTTTGGCCACTGTAAACTGCCCATAGTGTGAAGGAGAGTGATAGATTTTATGGGAGTTGATGAGAATGTGTGAAGAATAAAAAATAGAATTAATGTAAGATTCGTGTAAATGATGATTGATTGTTGGTTGTACTTGGTGGGCTGAAGGGCCTGTTTCCATGTTGCGTTGCTTTGACTTTCCATACAGCCGTTATTCCATTGTAACAAAAAACACCATCAAAACCAAAATTTTCACACTGAAATATTTTAATTGAAAAAAATCTACGTTTTACAAATCCAAAGTTCCGGTATATTATATGTGTACGTTTGTTTTCTTATTTCACTCCTAAATATTCTGTTCTCATTTCAGAGACAATATTCTTGTATTTCCCCAGTCGAATCTTTGCTTTCTTTGTAATTGCTTCTGTCTGTTTAAAGATGAAGAACTCCACTTCCCCTTGCAATTGTGCAAATCTTTTCCTCTGGCTGAATACCGTACCTTTCTTCATTAATGACCATGACAAATTAGTTGCACAATGGAGCCTTTGAGGTAATGCATATATTAAATCAAATAGTTCTGAATTCTTATTGTGGTTCATGTATAGGTTTACCCATTAACATCTTTGCCAGTGGCTAATTTATTTCTTACCACTTAAAATTTTACATTTTTTTAACTTTGCATTTTAAAAATTTCAAGCAATAGCTTGTTTTTCACCTTCTCTCTTTGAAACCTAGAATTAAATTAAATCATGTTACTTTTACTATTTGCATAATGATCTCATATCATGAGATGGTTGACTAATTTTGATTTATTATTTACCACTAAATGCAGAACTATGTACCCATCAGATTCAAGAATACATTCTAGGAAACAATTAGCATTAAGTCAGTTCTACTTAAAGTGCTTTCCAGAGGCCCTGACCATCCACAATTCCCACAGTGATTGTTCTTATTATCGATACAGTACATCCATTCTCCTTCCATCACTTTTATTCTGACCCTCCTAAAGAAATGGTTGGGCCTCAAACGTGCACAATTAAAATAAAGCCAGCGGGTGACTTTTTTCTCCACCAGCTGAGCAAAATGGTATTAAATATAATTGTTCTTAAATATTAATATTAAGAAAACTGAAACAAATCAGGCTTTAGTTTAGTTTAGAAATACAGCAAGGAAACAGACCCTTTGGCCCACGGAATCCGTGCCAACCAGCGATCCGTGCACACTACACATTAATACTATCCTACACACACTAACCAACAAATCTGTACATCTTTGGAATGTGGGAGGAAACCAGAGCTCCCGGAGAAAACCCATGTAGGTCATGGGGAGAACATGCAAACTCCGTACAGACAGCACCCAAAGTGAGGATCGAACCCGGGTCTCTGGCGCTGTAAGGCAGCACCTCTACTGCTGCGTTACCATGCCGCACAATCCCTGTAAAAGGTTTCTGGACTATTTGCAACTACGGTTGCACTACGAACCTTGGCTTGCACTGTCATGGTCTGATTTACCTAAAATATCTGATAATTTATTGTAGGTTTATTTGTGTTGTTGCATTTAATGTGCCTGTGAAGCTGCAAAAAGCAAGAGTTCCATTGTTCCAGTCCTCTTGCATTTGACAATTGAACACAACATTTTGAATATGTAGGCCACCCTATCTAATTATTACCTCCATGTCATATGGGAGCTGGGGAAGGAAAGACAATGGATGGGGTGATTGTGGTGGACACCACCAGGGCTTTTAATGAGGAAACACAAACAAGAGAAGTGCATGTGAGGTGCTGGTTCCTCTATTCTTAGTGCTTTAGCTCTACACATCAGCAATGAACAACTTTCCTCAAAGTTGCCTCTTCCACTTTTTCTCAGTACACAGGAAGAGTGAATTTAGGAAATCAATTTCACCAATTAAAATTATGTTATCCCAATTCATTCCAACTGGCAAGAGAAATCTAGAGCAGCAAAAAGCAAATGTTGATGCCGAACAAACCTATTTCAACATAAATGACAGTGTAGTTGCTGCTGGTCTGGCCTATACTGCCACATAAATAATGGTGACTGTCTCACAAAGTAAGATTAGCATTCATGTTGAGATACTCTATACAGAATCAATGTCATCCACTGTCAATTTCAGTCAGGTTTTCTTAATTTGGGGGTGAGGGAGTCAATCTTTTGCAGTGTAAGGGGCAAAAATATTGCAGGGCTTCAGCACCTACTGTTGTCACCATGTGTGCCTGTGTTGCCTGATCAGTGGCCACGGGATACAAATGTGGCTATGGTGTGGTGCCCCAATCTATTATCACCATTTATACAAATACAAATCAACCCGCAGGATTGTAGGTGATTCAGTCTCTAGTATCTAAGCAAAGGATAATATAGAATTAGTGTGAACAGATCACGGGGTTCATGGTTGGTGTGGATTGGGTGGGCTAAAACACATTTCCGTTCTATATCTCTGAACTAAACTAATCAAACTTGAATCCAATACATTTATTGCAAACAGTTTGAAGAGCTTTCCAGTACTTTCATTACATAAAAAATAGGTGCAGGAGTAGGCCATTCGGCCCTTCGAGCCTGCACCGCTACAATTTGAACAGCCATTATATTGTTGAGCCTACTATATGGATATAAATCGAGCCTACAATTTGAACAGTCATTATATAGTTGCCTCTGAAGAAAGGTCCCGACCCAAAATGTCACCTATCTATGTTCTCCGGAGATGTTGCCTGACCCGCTGAGTTACTCCAGCAATTTGTGGGTTTTTTGATGATTACATAGTTTTATATCACTAATCTGGTGCTATAGCTGAGTGGTTCCCCGGGGCAGAAAAAGGAAGACAATAAGTTGTGTTGCTGTCTCTCTGGAGAATGCACATCAGATGGTTTTATCTCAAGGTTTCAGTTCGTTCACCATTTTCAATCTGCTCACAGACATTTTTGTGCGCAGAAAGATTGCAGGTGATAAATACGGAAGCTTCTGGAAAGAGATGCCATCTACAATTAATCTATTCTTCAGTTGGACATTCAAAATAAGCAAATCAACAAACAGAGAAGATTAAAGTGAATCAGTATAGTTATCCATAAAACATGCGATAGGTCAAATTTTGATTTATTTTCCATTTACAGTACAATCATCAGTCAAGTTTTAAGCACATCCTGATTTTCTCCAAAGACTGTATTAAATCAAAAAACAGTCTTATTGATGAAGAACCAATATAACTGGTCTGGAATCACCCCAAAGCAAGTTTCCTTTCTCAGGATTTTTTTTCCCCTCGGAATTACATAAAAGGCCGTCACACGCTCTTTGGTACCTTCACCAATTTTGGGCAAAAAGGGAAAGATTTATGCCTGTGGTTACAATTCATTTCTTTATCTTTAAAAAAAATCTTTATTTATTTCACCAATGTGGCCGAGATGGCTTGTGTTTGCAATGCTCATTATTTACCATCAACTTGAATTTGCAAAGCAAGAAGCAAAAAAAGTAGCAGCTTCTGTTAAAAAGCTTAATTTTCAGTATTTCTCCCCACACACTGGCCCGTCCCATTAGAAGAAACATATTAAACTTTTAGTTCAATTATGCTAAGATTATTTTCTGAAAAGGTTATTATGCATGTTGATTTGAGGTTTGGTACAATTTAGGAGAGGCGTGTCCACAAATTCCACAGCACATGCCATACTTTGCTCTCCTCCGCAAGGAGCCTTTTCCAGCTCCAACACTGTGATGTTGTTAACTGCAGAGGTACTGAGAATATGAGCAGGAACATACAGAGTGATTTGTGGACCTCTAGCTGGCCAATAACGACCCAGGTTGAAGCCATTGATCCACACTTGACCCTGCAGACAGAGAGAAGAGTTATTGCAAACTTCATAATTAGTGACATTAACAATGAACAGAAGATTCTTGGTATGTTTTCCTCCAGCTATTTAATAAGGACTGCACATCATGTCCCTGTTAAAAATGACACCACTACAGCTTCACATAAGTACATCTTCTTTATAAGTACATCTGCTACTTTAATCATATTTTCTACATATCATATCATTTTTTCTACATATCCAAGCTTCCCAGTTAACAACATTTACATGACTGTTCAGTAATAAGTGGCATTTGCGCCTCAAACCAGAAGTTCATACGTCATTGGAGCAGAATTAGGCTATTCGGCACATTAAGTCTACTCTGCCATTCAATCATGGCTGATCTATCTTTCCCTCTCAATCCCATTCTTCTGCCTTCTCCCCATAACCCCTTACACCCAAGTCATGGGCTCAAGCCCCTCTTTGTAGACCTGAGGGTCCAATACTGCATTCAGTGCTGAAAGAACATGGCCCTTTTGCAGGTGCCATTATTCTGACATAACAGCATCCTTCTGCTCACTTCGATGAATGAAATGTAGCACTTGGTGAATGTAAGCAGCGGAGCTCTCCCACTACCTTTGCTCACATCTGCCCCTTCTCCAACACAACACATTATCTGAATTTTTTTTATCCTGGAGTAATGGCGAGAAAACTCACTACTGTATTTGACAACACTTCAACAATTATTAGACTTACTTATTTCACTGCTGTCATGAAAAGAGTACATTAATATGAAACTTTATGCTTTCATTGGTCAGGGCATTGAGTATAAGAGTCAGCCACGTAGAATTTTTGTTGGGCCACATTTGGAGTACTGTGTACAGTTTTGGTTGCCACGTTACAGGAAGGCCTTGTTTCTAGGGTGGAAATGACACATACTAGAGGGATAGCCTTAAGGTGAAAGGGAGAAAGTTTACAGGAGATTTATGCTTCTAGGTTTTTTTTACACCGAAGTGGCAGGTGGTTGGAATGTGCTATCAAGGGAAGTGGTGGAAGCAGATTCAATAGGAATGCTTAACAGGCATTTAGACAAATACATAAACAGGTAGGGAATGGAGGGATAAAAACAGGCAGATATGAAGTTTAAATTTGCTTCATGATCGGGACAGACCTCGTGGGTCAAAGGGCCTGTTCCTGTGTTGCAATGTTCTATGTTAGTGTTTCCTGTGGTGCATTGGTGGGGTGGAAATGAAACGTTGCTTATTTTGACCTGTTACTACAGGTGTGCTTCAGCCTGAACTTTTGGATGACATTAAGTTTACTGAGGGATTAAGCTGGACGATGCCCAATGTCATCAGCAGTTAATCAGGTCAGAAGAGAACTGAGCATTACTCTAATGATGCAAACAGGCACAGACATCACATTAGTTGCGCACCACAGGGTCAAATACGACAGCATGCTTGCAAATAGACAGGTACCATCTCAGACCCAGCCAGGGACAGGCACATTGAATGGTCACTGTGAAATTTAATTTTTGGAAGGGACCAAAGATTTCAGCTTCGGGATTGTTGATGTAGAACACAAAGTACTGGAGTAACTCAATGGGTCAGGCAACATCTCTGGAGGATATGAATAGGTGACGTTTCATAGAAACATAGAAAATAGGTGCAGGAGGAGGCCATTTGGCCCTTCGAGCCAGCACCGCCATTCATTGTGATCATGGCTGATCATCTACAATCAGTAACCTGTGCCTGCCTTCTCCCCATATCCCTCGATGCCACTAGCCCCTAGAGTTCTAACTCTCTTTTAAATTCATCCAGTGAATTGGCCTCCACTGCATTCTGTGGCAGAGAATTCCACAAATTCACAACTCTCTGGGAGAGAAAGTTTCTTCTCACCTCAGTTTTAAATGGCCTCCGCTTTATTCTTAGACTGTGTCCCCTGGTTCTGGACTCCCCCAAGATTGGGAACATTTTTCCTGCATCTAGCTGGGTCTGGTCCTTTTATAATTTTATATATCTCTATAAGATCCCCTCCCATCATTCTAAACTCCAGTGAATACAAGCCCAGTCTTTCCAATCTTTGGATTGGGACACTTCTCCAGCTCGTTGTGTAACATTGCAGCATCTGCTGTTCCTTGTGCCTTCATTCTTGCTGATATTTTATTGCAGGAAATGTGTTACTCATACAACACTGGATGCCAGACAAGCAACGAGACAATTTGAAGACGGTGAAGATGTTGAGAGGGGTGGGTGTAGGAACAGAGCAGAGGTCCATCAGTTTGTTGCCTATATTAGAATGTATTAGTTATAAAGAAAGGTTCTACAAACTTACAGGTTGTTTTCTCTTGAGTGTACATAGAAACAGTGTGTTTTTGGATGATGTCAGCATACAAATGAGAAGCACAACAGGGTGAAGAATAGACAATAAAGGGATCAATGTGGGAAGAGGAAGAAGAGAACCCTTTGCAGGTGACCCATTTGGTGTAACTGGAAAGATAAGGGTGAAACTGGACAAAGATGGTATTGGAAGATGATAGCGTGGTTGACCACAATTACTCTACACAGGAAAAGTGATAGTTCATCATACCTCAACCACAAAAGGACACTGGGAGACAAGATGGTACTGTGGCAGGGGAAGAACATCAAACACAGAAGTTCAGGAAAGTCTGGCACTATTTGAGTATGGAAACCTCTGCCAAGGTTAACTGAAGGATCCATATCAGCCAGTTGTATTGGACATCTTCACTAGTATCTTCGATACTATCTTCTACATCAGGTCTACTATGAAACATTGCTAGGTTAAAAATTCTACCTACGCTTTTGGCACATTTAACTCATTCATATAAAAAGAACAAAAAATCCCCCTTGAGTGACTATTTTGACTGAAGCTCAACATATGCAAATGAGTAATCTGGGCCGTGACCTATTCTAAAATCTTTCTATGTATTTATCATGCTAAATCTTACTCAGATACAGTCTAAGTGCACAAAAGCTGATCTTCGGCAGCAGCCTTCCCTAATAGAAGCTATTAGAAAAAATAGAAGGAAACTTCCCCTTTTATTCTTCTGAAAAAAAA
Source organism: Rhinoraja longicauda (assembly GCF_053455715.1). Classification (NCBI taxonomy): domain Eukaryota; kingdom Metazoa; phylum Chordata; class Chondrichthyes; order Rajiformes; family Arhynchobatidae; genus Rhinoraja; species Rhinoraja longicauda. Next base: position 51,910,488 of record NC_135954.1, on the reverse strand, counting down.
CTTAAGAAATCAACCTGTGCTCCAGTGACGGAATCACCCTCCAGCTATTTTTATGCTCTCATGTTTTCCTTTTCCTGAACCAGATTTAATGTCAGTGAGCCAGCTTCAGACAGTAAGTGTGACGATGACAATGGCTCCCTATTGTCAATAATTGTCAATAACTATTGTCAATGGTTCTTTATTCTCAAGGACAGGATGTTCCCATTTATTTTAATGCTGAGATGGTCATTGCCATATCCATTCACATTCTGTGCAGAACTCTCATGGAAACAATTCATTTTTCACATTTTCTGTACAAATATTGGTGTCTACTTTAGATTATTTGCCACTGCAGGGCTTCAAATTTCAAAATAACCAGATCTTACTCTACACAAATGATTGCCTTAAATTTCATTAGTGACTCTAGCCCCAAAATTGCAGACCTCTTGTACTGGGAGTGTTATTTGGTTAGACATGAGCTTAGTAAAATATATGTTTTTAAGCCATTAGAAATCATCTCAAAGAAATCACAATGAGTACAAACATTTTATTATTGCAGGTTTAAAGTTTGCAGCACCTCCTGTTTGCCTAGATTCTTAGGCTGGCTGGCTTTTGCTACAAATATATCTGAACCACTGAGAGGGCAAAAGCTGAGAAGTAGAAATAGAAATTGACCAAGTGGCCCCTCAAGCCTGCTTCATCTGCATAGCACTTGGTCACTGACAAAATCAAAGGATGTGGAAGAGGAGAACATATCATAAAGTAGATGGAATGATTTTTATCGTTCTGTTAAATTCCAACCATAAGCCTGGCTTGTCAAAAGTTGGAAACACCAGGTGAGTTGCGACAAAAGGCTCTGCTAATTTTAGCATCTTCCAGACAGTTTTAGAGATAATAATAATAATAATAATATATTTATTTTATATAGCGCCTTATCACATGCTCAAAGCGCTTTACAAATACAATTAACATAGAAACAAACAGACAAACTATCCTGACGGAAAAGCGGCGAATAATCAACGCCAGCGTCCTCTCACGTCAGGGTCCGGCAGCAGACATCAAAAAGCACAAGACACACAGATACAATTTTTTACACAAAACAGCCATCACAGTGATTGCTCCAGGCATACCCTCACTGTGATGGAAGGCAAAGTCTTATCTCCTCCTCATTCTTCTCCCGTGGCGCCACGAGGCGATCGAGGCTCCCAACCCCTGGGCGATGGAAAGTCCCAGGGCCGAGCCGAGCAGGCCGACGAAAGTCCCGAGCCCCCACCGGGCGATGGAAAGTCCCAGGGCCGAGCCACGCAGGGCGATGAGAGTCCTGAGCCCCCACCGGGCGATGTAATGTGCTGCGGCCGGGCCACGCAGAGATGCCAGAATCTACCAGGTTCCAGAAATTGAGTCAGCAGCAGGGCCATCCTGAACCAGAAATTCTTGGATCCTTGCCCGAGTGCAGAATTGGTCTAAGTTTACAGGCTGGAATACTGAGAGATAAGAATCATAGTACAACACCAGAGCAAAGTTTGTGCTGAATATAATGCCAAGATAAACCAATCTTATCTGCCTGCACATGATCGAAATCTCTCTACATTTATGTGAAAAGTCCAGAAGGTGCATAAATTACCAGACGTGACCCAGGATAGGAATAGGATTAGTGTCCCCAGAAATTAGTTTATTTTCAATAAATAAAGGAATGGAATTTTCATCTTCATTGTCCAGACAAACTCTGGCGTTGTGTTGTGACACTGCAGCCTTGCTCATTGGTGTCCTGCCTCAGCCCTCTCAATCTATAGTGGAATCAGCAATGGTGCACACCAACCCTTGTATAAATTGCTGGGACAACATAGTTACTTAGCTGTTCACACAGCATCGCCCAAACCTGCAAACTTTATGCCCAAAAGAACCAGAACAGCAATTGTGCAGAATGCCTCTGCCCACAGATTTTCCTACATCTTACATTATTTCAATGAACAAATGCATCATTATTCCTTCACCCTTGTTGGTCTAAGGACTAGCATTCATTACCCAGAGGCAATGTCAATACTTGTACTAAAATGTACTCAACACTACTTCCTTAAAGATAGGCACAAAATACTGAAGTAACTCAGCAAGTCAGGCAGCATCTCTGGAGAAAAGGAATAGGTGACATTTCTTTAGACTGAAGAAGGGTATCAACTCAAAATGCCACCTATGCCACCTGAGTTACTCCAGCATTTTGTGTGTATCTTTGGTATAAACCAGCATCTGTAGTTTCTTCCTGCACTATTTCCTTAAGGACAGTTAAGGATAGACAATAAATGAAGTGAAGTCCATATCCTATCCAATAATTAATTTAATAAAAGCTTGCATTTTTCACCATTTCCAAGTTAGATGTTAAGTTTGAACATATGGGAAGAAAGCAATTCCTAAACGCAAACGTCACCAGGCATAAAAATACAAAGAATATTCATGCACGGAATTTAAGTCTTTACTGGATGGTACCTAGGGGACCTTGATTATTAATCAAACAACACAAGTTAGGATTCCAGTATAACACATGCAATTAATCAAATAAAAGTACATTAAATATCCAGCGTCAGGAAGAATGATCATCAACACTGGATTGTTGTGAATCCAGTTCACTAATGTCCTTCAGGAAAGGAAATTTAAAATCCTGACTCAATTTGGCTTTGCATCCACCAACGTTATTGACTCTTAACTGGTATCTGAAATGACCCAGCAGGTCACTTTGTTCTGAGGTGGAAACAAGAAATGCTTGCTCACCAGCTACGGTGACATTTCATCAACAAACATCAAAACAATTCACAGAGTTAGAACGTTTGCACCACTGCATTAAAGCAAGTTCTCCAGATATCATTCAACTAACATTTTCCCGTACTCTTTATGGAAGGTTCTCAAATATTTACCCATCTTTCTTTGAAAAGTTAATACTCCATCTGTGTTTGGATGTTTTAACAATTTACGGTGTAAAATAAAATTCTAACCTTGGCACTTACTTTTTTGGTTACTTTACATTTAAGTTCTCCCAAGTACTGATTCAATGGCGATTCTTTATCTTAATGGAAATTCTTTATCTTTTAATGAATTTGCTGCACAGAAACGCTTCACAATTCTGAAGTTCATAAACAATTTTTAACCTTCTTCTTGATGCAGAAAAGGCCTTAGTTTCTCTGAAATCTCAACAGACTGTAGTCTCTCACCTTGGACAAAATGAATCATTCACCTCAAGAGCCAACACGGTCGAGAGCTAAAACCTTCCCTTAATGTTCAAAATTATGGCCTGCTGATACCTTAGCAAAAACAAAACTACTGCTACAATCAGAATATATATTTTCAACCTGATACTGTTCTGTGTGAACTTGTACTTGTCATACCTCCTTCAAGCAATGGGCCTACCTTTAGAAACATCAACCTCTCTATGGGAATATCAGATTGCCATTTTGTTGCAACATGTACTTGGGCATATGATAATAAACTCAAAATTAGATGCAAAGTGCTGGAGTAACTCAGCAGGTCAGGTAGCATCTCTGGAAAACATGGATAGGCGATGTTTCGGGTCGGGGCCCTTCTTCAGACGTCTGAAGAATGGCCCCAAAACAAACGTCGCTTATCCACATTCTCCAGAGATCGCGCTTGACCCCCGGAGTTACTCCAACGCTTTGTGTCTTTTTTTCTAAACCAGCATCTGTAGTTTCTTGATAATAAACCCAACTTGAGCATGAAGTACCTATTTTCAGTAAACGACAGCTTGGTCAATCAGGGGCAATGAACAACCATTGGTTTTAAACAGAACATGTCATTAAATTATATATAACATTGTAGCGACCATAGAGAATGGTCCAGGTCGTCGAACCCTCGGATTGGCCAGCGAGGTCACGTGGGAACGCGACCATGGGGATTGGTCCAGGGAACGACATCGCTGATTGGCCAGCGATGTCAGGTGCGCGTTTGGCGCCCGTTTGAGTCAGTTCGGCAAAGTCTTCAAGGAAGACAGTAAGTTTGTATTGGTTGTCCTGTACCTTGTTGTTTAACTCTGTATTCGTGTATTGCGGCTGCAATAAACTTCGTCTACAACCAACAAGTTTCGGACTCGCCATATTGGTGACCCCGACGTGATCTGGACGATCACCGACTGAGCAGGAACCCGACGCCTCGTTGACGATGGCTGAGCAGGGCACACCGGAGTCAAGCGCGGCAGGCGTTCATCTTCCGTTATTTTGGACGTACGCACCGCAAGCTTGGTTTATCCACGCCGAGGCTCAATTCCATATAAAGAAGGTGTCGGACGAGTCCACGAAGTACTTCTACCTCGTCAGCGCGCTATCGCCGGACACAACCAAGCGCGTGATGCGGTTCATCGTAAATTCACCTGCGGAAGACAAATACGAGGCCATGAAGAAGGTATTACTACGAACCTTCGGGTTGAATAAGCATGGTGGTGCGGCAAAACTTCTGCACCTACCGGGTCTTGGAGACCAACTGCCTTCCGTCCTCATGGCCGAAATGATGATGTTAGCCGGTGAGCATACGGATTGCCCGATGTTTGAACAGGCATTCCGCGAGAAACTTCCCGAGGATGTCCGACTGCTGCTTACGGATTGTTCTTTTAAGGACCCCGAAGCATATGCAGCGAAAGCGGACGCGCTCATAGCGGCAAAAAACAAGGCAAGTGGTTCAATCAACAAAGTCTCGACATCAGTGACCACGCCACAGCGACGGCAAGATGGCGCCACGTCTCCCGCCAATTCTCCGAAAGCCCGCCAAAAAGATCCGCACAAGCGCGGCTGGTGCTATTATCACCTACGATGGGGTAACGAATCCCGCAACTGTCGTTTGCCTTGTACCTTCGCGGGAAATGCCTCGGCCGATCGTACATAGGGGCAGTTACGATTGGCCAGAACCGGCGCCTCTATGTCCATGATCGATTCACGGACACAGAATTTTTGGTAGACACGGGAGCCATCGTCAGCATAGTGCCGCCGACCGACCTCGAAACCAGATCGGGTAAGACAGGTCCCACCCTCATCGCGGTTAATGGCAGCCCAATTCGCACTTTCGGTACACGGAAGATGTCCCTTGTGTTAGGCCTCCGCACGTACGAATGGCCATTCATCATAGCCGACGTCAAACAAGCGATCCTGGGCGCAGATTTTCTCTGGGCTTTTTCACTGGTTCCTGATGTCCGCGGTAACGACCTCCGACCCTTTGCCGAAGATGAGCACGTCGCTCCGACAATCGCCTCCTCGCCCAGCCCTACTGTCCAGGCCGTCGTCGCGGCCCCCGACTCGTATGCTGCGATTCTGGCAGAGTTCCCAGAGCTGCTCGTCCAACGTTTTGACGCACCTTCGGCTAAGCACGGTGTGGTCCATCACATCCGCACCGAAGGCCCTCCCGTTTTCGCTCGGGCCAGGAGATTACCGCCAGACAAACTGGTGGTGGCAAGGGCGGAGTTCAGGAAGATGGAGGAAATGGGAATTGTCCGTCAGTCTGACAGCCCGTGGGCCTCGCCGTTACACATGGTCTCCAAGGCATCTGGGGGGTGGAGGCCATGTGGCGATTATCGGCGTCTCAATGCTGTCACCACGGCTGATCGCTACCCCATACCGCACCTACAGGACTTTTCATCTGGGCTGGAAGGAGCGGTGGTGTTTTCCAAAATCGATTTGGTGCGAGGATACCATCAGATTCCGGTGCGACCGGAGGACATACAAAAAACTGCAACTATTACTCCGTTCGGGTTGTTTGAATGGTTGCGTATGCCTTTCGGTTTAAAGAACGCGGCACAGGCTTTCCAGCGACTGATGGACCGCGTGGGCCGGGGTTTACCCTTTTTGTATATTTATTTAGACGACATCCTGGTAGCCAGCCCCTCAGTGCAGGAACACCAGGCCCATTTGCGGACCGTGTTCCAGCGGCTCCAAGACCACGGGCTCATTATCCAACCCTCCAAATGTCAATTCGGCCTGCCTGCCCTCGATTTTCTAGGGCACAGAATTACTCCTGCCGGCGCCGCACCTTTGCCCGAGAAGGTGGAAGCTATCCGGGCTTTTCCCAGGCCTACCACAGTAAAAGGGCTGCAGGAGTTCGTAGGCATGGTTAATTTCTACCATAGATTCGTCCCGGCAGCGGCGCGAGTCCTGCGCCCGCTTTTCCAATGCCTTGCAGGGAATCCGGTAGAGTTGTTGTAGTCCCCGGCCGCAGAGTCGGCTTTTACGGCAGCTAAGGCAGCCTTGGCAGACGCCACCATGTTGGTCCATCCGAGCCCCTCCGCCCCCACGGCCCTGACGGTTGATGCCTCTGACGTGGCGGTGGGTGGAGTTCTGGAGCAGCAGGTCGGTGGCCGTTGGCAGCCGTTAGCGTTTTTCAGCCGGCAACTAAATTCGGCCGAGCTGAAATATAGCGCATTTGACCGAGAGCTTCTGGCTCTCTATTTAGCTGTCCGTCATTTCAGGTATTTCCTCGAGGGCCGCCCATTTGTGGCATTTACGGACCACAAGCCATTAACATTTGCTTTTTCGAAATTGTCTGACCCATGGTCGGCCCGCCAGCAGCGGCACCTGACTGCTATCTCCGAATTTACCACAGATGTCCGTCATATCGCGGGTAAGCTTAATGCCGTGGCTGACGCCCTGTCTAGACCTGCTTTTCCCCCTATTTCGGCGGTGGACTGCGAAGTGGATCCCCAGGAGCTTGCGGAGGCACAGCTCTTAGCGGATACCGTTTCGGCTTACCAGTCCACCACTTCGGGATTGAAGTTGGCCCAGGTAGCTTGTGGGTCGGAGGGCACGAAAGTCTGGTGCGATGTTTCTCTTCCTCGTCCCAGGCCGGTAGTACCGCCCTCCCTTCAGCGCCGGGTTTTCGATGCCATTCATGGGCTGGCGCACCCGTCCATCCGCTCCACCTCTGCCTTGGTAGCAGCGAGGTTTGTCTGGCATGGCCTGCGGAAACAGGTAGCGGGGTGGGCACGTTCCTGCGTGCCCTGTCAGACCGTTAAAGTCCAGCGCCACGTCCAGCCCCCCGTACAGGATTTCGAGGTCCCGGTTTGTCGTTTTTTCCACATCCACGTGGATTTGGTCGGGCCTTTGCCTTCCTCCCGGGGCTACACCCACCTCCTCACGGTGGTGGATCGGTTCACCCGGTGGCCAGAGGCTTTCCCATTGTTTGATATCTCGTCAGCGTCTTGTGCTAGGACTTTGGCCCTTCATTGGGTAGCTCGTTTCGGGGTCCCGGCAGTTATTACAACTGACAGAGGTCCACAGTTCACTTCGTCCCTCTGGGCCGCGCTGGCGGAACTGTACGGGTCCAAGTTACAACCCACAACTGCATATCACCCCCAGGCAAATGGACTCGTAGAAAGGTTCCACCGCCAACTTAAGGCGTCCCTCAGTGCAAGGCTTGAAGGCCCGGACTGGGTAGACCAACTCCCTTGGGTTCTTTTGGGCATCAGGACTGCTCCTAAGCCAGATCTCGGTGCGTCGTCCGCAGAGCTAGTATGTGGCTCGACACTTCGAGTACCCGGAGATCTGTTTCCGGACCCTTCAGCCCTGCTCCCTACAGTCCCATCAGCGTTAGCATCTCTCCGGGAACGGGTGGGCTCCCTGGCTCCAGTGCCGACTTCACGTCATGGGTGTTCCATGGTACATGAACCGTCTTCCCTGAAGGACTGTGAGTTTGTTTTTCTGCGTAAAGATGCCCATCGCGCCCCGTTGCAGAAGGTCTATCAAGGGCCGTTCCGGGTTTTACGTAAGGGAACGGCTACTTTCACCTTAGACATGGGCGGCAAGAGTGAACTCATCTCGGTGTCCCGGCTCAAACCTGCCCATTTGGACCCGGATCAACCAGTCCTGGTCGGTCAAACCCCTAGGAGAGGCCGACCTCCGTTAGTTCCGCCCAGTCCAGAAACCCCCGTTCCGACAGTTCCTCCAGGACCCCCCGTTTCGGCAGTTCCTCCAGAACCCCCCGTGCCGGTAGTTCCTCCAGAACCTCTCGTTCCGGCTGTTCCTCCAAGTCCGGAACCTCCGGCTCCTGTGGTTCAGGCTGTCCCTCTCCGTACTCGTTATGGTCGCGAAATCCGGCTCCCAGCTAGGTTCCGCACCTCGGGTTCTGGGGGGGGTCATGTAGCGACCATAGAGAATGGTCCAGGTCGTCGAACCCTCGGATTGGCCAGCGAGGTCACGTGGGAACGCGACCATGGGGATTGGTCCAGGGAACGACATCGCTGATTGGCCAGCGATGTCAGGTGCGCGTTTGGCGCCCGTTTGAGTCAGTTCGGCGAAGTCTTCAAGGAAGACAGTAAGTCTGTATTGGTTGTCCTGTACCTTGTTGTTTAACTCTGTATTCGTGTATTGCGGCTGCAATAAACTTCGTCTACAACCAACAAGTTTCGGACTCGCCATAACATAGTGAATTAAAATATATATATATATATATATATATATATATATATATATATATATATAATGCCATTTATGGGAAAATGATTGTATTCATTCAAGAGAAAGGGACATTGTTGGGAAAATTTTAATGAGCTATCACTGGATTCCAACTCCTCAGTGAGAGGAAATAGACTGAACCTTACTGAACAAGGGCAGAGCCATTTGTAATTTAAAAAAAACTCATGTTAACTCACCTCTCTAATGCAATCCAATGTGATTATCCACATAAATCAGACCCAAACTACTGGCATGCTACATCATCTCCTAAGGCATTTTGCAGGGTCTGGATTCACATATATACCAGACATAGTTAGGATGAAAGATGTTCAGTTCATAGATCAGTGGAAGTGACACTTTTTTCCAGATTTATTAATTTAAGATTGAATTGTAAATATCATAGCTCCAGATGATGAACCTAAATCTCAAGATACCAGTCCAATAACTTAATCACCAGGCTGCCATACCCTTATTTTCACTGTGGAGAATGGTTTAAATGGATAATTACATGCTTTCAGAGGACACATTATGAACCATGACAGAAAAATATATAAATGTCATCATTTAATCTTCTTTGTTCCTTAATTGCTAAGATAAAATTTCAAGTCAACCTAAATAAACCAATATTCATGGAAATCAGAGCGATTATATTTTACGAAATTCGCTAACTGACTCGTTCTGCATTTAGTTCATATGTTAGATGATTAGTAATTACTAAAGTAAAACTTGGGGAACATTATCTTGTACCATGAAAGGTCTTTTATGGTATTACTTTGCAAGAGCTGAAGCATGAAAATAGAAAGCATTGCTTTGCAGAGATACGTGCAAATCAAACACTCTGAGGCTGTGGTGACAGATTTATTTCCAAGCATAGGAAAAAAAACATCACAATCCTTCCTTTAAAATAACATCATTTTAATCATGCATTTACATATGGTCTAGACTATGGGCACTTTTCTAACAACAGGTTGCTTAATTGGAAACAATGACGTTTGGGAAATGAGGTGAGTTTCATATAAGATATTCAAAAGCAATGAGAGTTGAAATGCACCAGTTAACAGCGCAGGAAGATGGCTGTTTGGCTCACCAAGTATATTGGCATTTTTAGCATTTCATGAGTAACACCGCTATAACACATAGCTCGGCATCATGTTTCACTTCCAACATTAATCCATTTATTCCCTAAAAGATGCAGTAACATTTGCCTCACTCATTCTCTGTGGTACACTATTCTAAGCTCCAACTTAAACTGGGATTGCTCCTCAAACTCAGGGGCAATTTTAATAATAATAATAATAATAAGCATTTATTTTATATAGCGCCTTATCGGGTGCTCAAAGCGCTTTACAAAAACAATCAACATAAAAACAGACAAACTATCCTAACGGAAAAGCGGCGAATAAACAACGCCAGCGTCCTCTCACGTCAGGGTCCGGCAGTAGACAACAAAAAAGCACAGGACACACAGATACAATTTTTACACAAACAGCCATCACAGTGATTGCTCTAGGCATACCCTCACTGTGATGGAAGGCAAAGTCTTATCTCCTCATCATTCTTCTCCCGTGGTGCCACGAGGTGATCGAGGCTCCCAACTTTTTGAAGCCCCCACCGGGCGATGGAAAGTCCCAGGGCCGAGCCGAGCAGGCCGATGAAAGTCCTGAGCCCCCACCGGGCGATGGAAAGTCCCAGGGCCGAGCCGAGCAGGCCGATGAAAGTCCTGAGCCCCCACCGGGCGATGGAAAGTGCTGCGACCGGGCCACGCAGGGCGATGAAGGGCCTGCGAGCGGGTCGATCGTACCTCGCGCTTCGGGGCGGTCGAAGCTGCTACGGCTGGAGCTCCCAAAAACCGGTCGCCAGCCAGGGACCTGCGAACTCCCGATGTTGCGGTCTGCAGGGCCCACGGCCGAAGCCTCCGAGATGGTAAGTCCAGGCCCTGCGACCGGAGTCTTCAAGGTCGATCCCAGCTGGAGGCCACCGACTCCACGATGTTAGGCCGTAGCGCGAACGGAGATACGACACGGTAAAGGTCGCATCTCCGTTGAGGAAGAGATTAGAAAAAAGGTTTCCCCCAACCCCCCCACCACCCCCCCACATACACAGAGTTAAAAATAGAACAAAACGTACATTAAACGATGACAATAGACAAAAAACAAAAAAAAGACAGAGAGACTGCCGGTGAGCTGCAGCTGCAGAACACAGCCACGCCCCTTTTTGTACTTTTAGTACTTTAGATAAAGTTGCACCGGCACCCTTCTACCTCCTTTTTGCTGCAAAGCACAGCGCTGCTATTTACCATCCGTCCTTCCTCTTTGCCAAGTAAGTTCAAGTTCATTGTCATATGCACAAGCACACAGAGGTACATTAAAAATCTTGCTTGCACAGGCACACAGACTCGAACACACAAAAATCAAATTATACAAAAATAACACACAAAATTCTAAAAAAGAAAAAAGACTGTATAAAACACAAGACATTAGTGCAAAAACATTATTAAAAATAATAAGCTATTTCAAATTAACGCAAGAGATGGGTCTTAGTGTTCAGATGTCAAGGTAGCATCCCCGGTGAATATGAATAGGTGATGTTTTGGGGCATGGCCCTTCTTCAGAAACCTTCTTCATAATTGCACTATGTGCTCGGCCAAGGACAGGTCATTGAAGATGTTAACAGCCAAGAATTTGAAAGTGTTAACACTCTCCACCACAATACACCAACAAAACTGACGTGGTCTACTGACTTCTCCTTTCGGATATCAACAATCTGTTCTTTAGTGTTGTTGATGTCGAATGAGAGGTTGTTGTTATAGAGTTATAGCACATGGAGACATGCCCTTCAGCCCAACTCATCCATGCCGACCAAGATGCCCCATCTAAGCTTGTTCCATTTGACGACATTTAGCCCATATTCCTCTAAACCTTTACTATCCATATGGCCATCTTAATGCCAGTCCTATAGCATGGAGACAGGCCCTTCAGCCAAACTTCTCCTTGCTGACCAAGATGCCCCAACTACCTCCAAATCTATAATTTAAATGTTGTTATAGTACCTGCTTCAACTACCTCCCCTGGCAGATCGTTCCATAAACCCCCCACCCTCTCTGTGTAAATGTTGTCCCTCCGGCTCCAATGAAATATTTCCCCTGTCAACTTAAACCAATGTTGAAAAGGACACAAAGTGATGGGGTAATCAGCAGGTCAGGCAACATCTCTGGAGAACATGGTTAGATTTCGTAATATGACCCTTCTTCAGAATGATGGTAGGGCAGAGAAGGCGGCTGGAAAAGTGGAGATAGACACACAATGCCAGTGTATCTCAACAGGTCAGGCAGCATCTCTGGAGAAAAGGACGTTTCGGGTTGAGACTCTTCATCAGCTCTACACTAGGTGGGGCACTGGGGAAGGGCTTGGGGGATGGAAAGGGTACGGTTTGGGCGATGGAAGGGGAGATGTGGGAGAGAAAGGATGGAGGGATTTAGGAGTAGGGTTAGTCGGAAGCTACCTTAAATTTGAGAATTCAATGTTCATACTATTGGGTTGCAAGCTATCCAACCTCTAATCCTCTAGTTTGGGTGTGGTCTCACACTAACTAGCAAGGGAGGCAGTCCAAAACATGAAGGTCAATGAGATAATGAGAAGGGAAGCTAAAATAGTTATTAACCAGGAGATCCAGTAGGCCATGATGGGCTGAGCTTAAATGTTCAGCGAAATGGTCTACGCTTGGTCTTGCCTTTGTACAGATTTTCTATCAACTGATCATTCACTATAAACCTCCCAACACCCATGGTTACCTGGACTACACTTCCTCCTGGGGGGGGGGGGGGGGAGGAGGACTGGAAGCATGGAAAAAAAAATAGGCTATCGAATGGCATCTATTATAAACCTAGCAACTCCCACAGTTATCATGACTACACTTCCTCCCACCCTGCCTCTTGGAAAGACACAACCGCTACTCTCAATTCATCTGACTCCACCACATATGCTCCCAAGATGAGACTTTCCGTACGCGGACTTCTGAGATGTCCACATTTTTTAAGTGAGCATGGTGTCCCTGGGCTGTCGCCCCCCACTCATGTTTCTTCTGTGTCTCAGACTTCTGTTCTCACTCCCTTTCTCCCCAGACACAACAAGGACAGAGTTCCCCTGGTCCTCACATTTCAACCCTCCAGTTTCTGCAATCAGCACATCTTCCCACAACATTTTCGTCACTTCCAACGTGATCCCATCACTAATTCCATATTCCCATCTCCAGCCCTTTCTGCCTTTTGCAGAGACCACTCTCTTAGTTCAGGGACCCTGACAGACCTTCCAAGTGAGACAGAGATTCACATGCACGTCCTCTAACCTCATCTATTGCATCCGGTGTTCTCGATGTGGGCTCCTGTGCTCTGGCAAAACAAAGGGTAGACTCGGCAAGTGTTTCATTGAACACTTGCGTTCAGTCCACCAAGGCCTACTGGATCTCCTGGTTGATGATATGTTTGAGCAGGGAAGGAACTCAGCGCATTGAGTGCATAAATTTGCTGAGAGGTGTATGACACAAAGAGCATGCAGTATTGTAGTCAGCAATTATTTACATTTGGGTCCACACTTCCTCATTTCAATGAGGAACAATTCATTTGTGCAATGGATTAGCTGTGCAAATCCCAATGATTTTTGCGCAATGTGGACAGCACATGAAAGCGCTCAGGCCAATTTTGTGATGGAACAAGGGATTTGGACTCAAAATGCATTCCCTGTGTCTATTGTCTATTGTCTGTGCAAAGCTGTGACTGCTTCTCCAACGAACAGTATGGCCTTCACCAGGCAGGTCTTGTCACTGCTGGCCCTTCCATTTTGGGGGTGTAATGTGCCCATGCAATGTCAACAAAGATGTCACACAGGTTGCACAGCCTCAGAAGCTGTGTAACTATTAGGTATTACTGTACGGTTAGGAATTTGGCTGACCTGTGGACACGGGAGCAAAACAAATAAGTAAAGATTCAACTTTGTGATCACTCTACTGTGATCAGAGCTGCAGGTGACACGAGCCCAGGGGTTGATGCAGCAAGGACGAGTGCACTTCTAAGGCTTCACATCTGAAGCTTGGTATTCTGAGGTTACAACTGTACTGCCCAACTTCTTGGCTTCACAAAGTTGCAGGCACTGATGCATATATATAACTCATGATTCTTTCTGCTGGTAGGTTTAGTTGAGAACAGAGACGGGTCAACATTTTATTTCTCCACTTAGTTTGAATGTTCTTCGTGGCACTGACCAAGGCAGACACTTACTGATTATGAGTATTGTTATTGGGCGGTGAGTGTACCAACATGCACTAATGAAGCATCAATCTTAGCCAAGCATGAAAAATAACAAAACCTTACTAGGGAATGAAAATAAACGAAAAACTCTGCCGTGATGACTCTTTGGAAACCACTTTAGCCAATTATTACTGTAAATCCTGTTTCAAATTGACAGCATTAGTTGAAAAAGTACACCAAATAGAGAGAGTGAGAGAGAGTGATTGCCCAAAGAATATTTCTCTCCTGTTACAGGTACAACTGAACTTTAAGAATCATAAAATATAAAGAAAAATGGGGAAAAATTAAACACAAATACTGGGAAGTTTCATCTAACGATAATACCTGAAAAATTGGTGGATTGATTCTTGAAAAATCGAGGAGGAGTTATGGACTTAAAAGGCTCTGCCTGCAGTCACATATGGCAATTCAGAGAAAAAGACACCTATTTGAAAGATTTTAATGATAAACCCTTGATATAATCTTATACTATTCAACGAATTTGCCCAAACACTGCAGAACTAAAAGAGCTTTTATCAAATAAATCTGTCTCACCGTTTGACAGCATGACACTGATAACATCTGTAAGTTCACAGCCTTCTGTAAAAGGTGTCAAAATTATTCATTTCGCATTCACTTCCACCAGGCAAGACATTGTTGTTTTCAGTCAAAGTTTTCTGCTCATTGCATTTACAGTTCAGATATCACATCCCCGCCAACTAACAAAATACCTTGCTATCCAATCTATATGAGACGTTTTACAAATTCTAGAGAATTTGTAAATAGAAGAAGCTGTTGTAAAGAAAATAGCACATTTTTCAAAATGCAAGAGGATTAGACAAAGTCAACACAGATTTCTGAAATGGTGTTGAGGAAATCAACTGGATTTTGCTGAGGACATAACTGGTAGCTTCAAAAAAGGAGAACCAGTTGATGATGTGTACCTGGATTTTCATAAAGCTTTTGGAAAGTCCCACAAAAGAAGTCAGTGTACAAAATTAAAGCACATGACATTGTGAATAATAGACTGGCTAGGATTGAAAATGATTTGGATAAACAGGAAACAAAGTCAGAATAAAGGGCAAACACAAAAATTGCTGGAGTAACAGTGTATCAGGCACATGGATAGCTGCCGATTTGGGTCGAGATCCTTCTTCAGATTGATTGTAGTTGTGGGGTGGGGGGAAAGAAAGCTTGAGATTGAGGTCGGGATGGGATGAAGCCAGGCAAGTGATAGGTCAGTGCAGGTGAGGAGTGTTCCGATTGCCAGACAGACAAAGGCAAGAGTTGAAAAAGAGACAAAGGGGTGTAAGATGGGGAGAGAAGATGAATGAAATGTGAGGCCAGACGAAAGGATATAGGTGGAAGGGGATGTATGGAAGGGAAAAAGGATGAAGTTAGAGCTGTCTCATCTGGAAGGGCTGCTGGGGTCTGTGGCTGAATATGAGGGAGTAGATGTAGAGACCTGTGGGGACCGGGAGGGGTTGATTTGGATGGAGAGGGATGAATAAAATTGATTGTTTCGGGATGTCTCGCGTTGACCAGTGATTGCAGGGTTTTGCAGGGATTGGTGATTACCGCATAACTGTTCAGATTTTGTGACAATGATTTGGTTTTTAATTTAATGATTTGGAAAAATGTAATACTTCAAAGTTTGCCAATGGCACTAAACGGTATGAAATTATGAATTGGGAGGAGACCATAAAGAGGCTTCAAGGCAATTTAGACAGACTAAGCTAATTGACAAAGCATGGCAGATGGAGTATTGTGTGATGAATGTGATGTTATCCATTTCAGTAGGAAAAATATTAAAGCAGTAGATTATTTCATGTTAGATTGGGAGGCGTGATATTCCGAGAGGATTGCGTGCCCATGCACACCAGTTACTCTAAGCAAGCATGCAGGTGTGCAGTGTAGTTATGGATTGATGTGGTTAGGTGTGGCGAGAGTTAGGGACTGGTGTGGTTAGATCAAAATTATTTAGGTCATTGGTGATATTGCTTACTGATTTGATTTTCTTACCGAAGAAAGAATATACTTTGTTATAAGATTCACTAGACTTATTCCTGGGATGGGGGGGATAACCTTGCAAGGAGAGATTAAGTTGTTTAGTTTTGTATTCATCACAGTTTAGAAGAATGAGAGGGGATCTAATTGAAGTGAACAACTTTCTGACAGAGCAAAACCGACTGGATAAGGTATCTCCTGTCTAGGCTGCCCAGAACACTCCAGACTCAGGTAGAGTGGAAGACATTTATGAGAGAAATTAGATATTTCTTCACACAGGGTGTGTTCACTACATCAAGAGCTGGTTGTATAAGCCAAATCACTGAAAATGTTTGACAAAAAGGTAGATTGCTGTTCCAAGAAGATAACAGGAACTTGATATTAAGAGGAGCACATTGATGTTATTGAATGGGCTTGTTTTGAATGGGCTTCTGTTCCTGTTTTCAATATTTCTCAGTTACAATTGATCAATTACAGAAAACAGAGAACAAATGCACACTATCAATGCAAATCATACTGATAGAATATAAGTATTGAGGGAAAATGCATTGACCATATAGATCCTCATCTTTGCTCCTAAACTCATGACTAAACTTGTGCAGCACAGATTCATTCATTTTATTTCTGGTATGAAGAGGTTATCCTTCTGCGAAAAGTTGAGTAAAACCAGCCTCATTTTGTGGATTGAAGAAGAATGAACGGTGTTTGGTTTGGGACAACATATTCCGAGTGAGATTGATCGGGTTGATGCTCAGATGACTGAAACAGTCCTATTTCTCACCTAAACCCCAGGACTTCAGTTTTACTCAACAACTCTTCAAGGAATGGATACTTCATATCTTCTATCAATTTTAAGAATATGTACTGCGCTGATTCTAAGAAAAGGATCAGAGACACATCTTGCGAAGCGGAGACCAATACTGCACAAACCACTTCAAATGACTTCGACTCCATCCTATCCCCCCTGGTCAAATCCCTCCCCACCTACGTCCAAGACACCTCACACGCTCTCCATCTCCTCGATAACTTCCGGTTTCCAGGCCCCCACTCCCTCATCTTTACCATGGATGTCCAGTCACTCTACACTTCCATCCCCCACAAGGATGGTCTTGAAGCCCTCCGTTTCTTCCTCGACTGTAGAACCAGCTAATCCCCATCTACTGACACTCTCCTCCGCCTAGCAGAGCTGGTTCTTACCCTTAACAACTTCTCCTTTGACTCCTCCCACTTCCTCCAAACCAGAGGCGTAGCTATGGGCACTCGCATGGGCCCTAGCTATGCCTGCCTCTGTCGGGTACGTCGAACAATCCCTGTTCCGGACGTACACTGGCCCCATCCCTGAACTCTACCTCCGCTACATCGACGACTGCATTGGTGCTACCTCTTGTACCCATGCAGAACTCACTGACTTCATACACTTCACTTCCAATTTCCATCCTGCTCTTAAATATTATTGGACTATCTCCGACACCTCCCTCCCGTTTCTGGACCTCACCATCTCCATCACAGGAGACAGACTAGTGACTGACATCTACTATAAACCCACTGACTCGCACAGCTATCTGGTCTACACTTCGTCCCACCCTGTCTCCTGCAAAAAGTCTATCCCCTACTCCCAATTCCTCCGTCTACGCCGCATCTGCGCCCGGGATGAGGTGTTTCACACTAGGGCGTCAGAGATGTCCTCATTCTTCAGGAAACGGGACTTCCCCTCTTTACATTATAGATGAGGCTCTCACTAGGGTCTCTTCTATATCCCGCAGCTCCGACTTGCTCCCCCTCCCCCCATTCGTAACAAGGACGGAATCCCCCTCGTTCTCACCTTCCACCCCATCAGCCAGCGTATCCAACAAATCATCCTCCAACATTTCCGTCACCTACAATGGGACCCCACTACTAGCCACATCTTCCCATCCCCTCCCCTTTCTGCGTTCCGCAGAGACCGTTCCCTCCGTAACTCCCTGGTCCACTCGTCCCTTCCTACCCAAACCACCCCATCCCCGGGCACTTCCCCCTGCAACCGCAGGAGATGCAACACCTGTCCCTTTACCTCCCCCCTCAACTCCATCCAAGGACCCAAACAGTCTTTCCAGGTGAGACAGAGGTTCACCTGCACCTCCTCCAATCTCATCTATTGCATCCGTTGCTCTAGATGTCAACTTCTTTACATCGGCGAAACCAAAAGCAGGCTCGGCGATCGTTTCGCTCAACACCTTCACTCAGTCCGCCTTAACCAACCTGATCTCCCGGTGGCTGAGCACTTCAACTCCCCCTCCCATTCCCAGTCTGACCTTTCTGTCATGGGCCTCCTCCAGTGCCATAGTGAGGCCCATCGGAAATTGGAGGAACAGCACCTCATATTTCGCCTGGGCAGCTTGCAGCCCAGCGGTATGAACATTCACTTCTCCAACTTTAGATAGTTCCTCTGTCCCTCTCTTCCCCTCCCCCTTCCAGGATCTCCCTCTATCTTCCTGTCTCCACCTATATCCTTCCTTTGTCCCGCCCCCCTGACATCAGTCTGAAGAAGGGTCTCGACCCGAAACGTCACCCATTCCTTCACTCCTGGGATGCTGCCTGACCTGCTGAGTTACTCCAGCATTTTGTGAATAAATACCTTCGATTTGTACCAGCATCTGCAGTTATTTTCTTACACTTCAAATGACATCTCACTAAAACCTTTATAATCTCAACAGGACTTCCTTGCTTTTGTTTTCCAAACCTTTTTACAATAAAATAAACATATCCTGTGCTCCAATTGCTGTTGTTCCTGGAGGTTTACTAACTGTCACACAAAGGGGTTCGCCAAGACAAAGGTTCACACCAAGTTTGCTAGTTTCCACCACTTTAAAACTAGTCTTCACATGAAATGTATTATCTCACATTCTCTCACATTATACTCCATTATACTCCTCAACTTATCTATATATAATAATAATAATAAGCATTTATTTTATATAGCGCCTTTCCAGAAGCTCAAAGCGCTTTACATAAACAATCAAACATAAAAACAAACAGACAAACTATCCTAACGGAGAAGCGGCAGCCGGCAGTAGACAACAAAAAGCACAGGACACACAGATACAATTTTTACACAAACAGCCATCACAGTGATTGCTCTAGGCATACCCTCACTGTGATGGAAGGCAAAGTCTTATCTCCTCCTGATTTCTTCTCCCGTGGTGCCACGAGGTGATCGAGGCTCCCAACTTTTTGAAGCCCCCACCGGGCGATGGAAAGTCCCAGGGCCGAGCCGAGCAGGCCGATGAAGGTCCTGAGCCCCCACCGGGCGATGGAAAGTCCCAGGGCCGAGCCGAGCAGGCCGATGAAAGTCCTGAGCCCCCACCGGGCGATGGAAAGTGCTGCGGCCGAGCCACGCAGGGCGATGAAGGGCCTGCGAGCGGGTCGATCGTACCTCGCACTTCGGGGCGGTCGAAGCTGCTACGGTTGGAGCTCCCAAAAACCGGTCACCAGCCAGGGACCTGCGAGCTCCCGATGTTGCGGTCTGCAGGGCCCACGGCCGAAGCCTCCGAGATGGTAAGTCCAGGCCCTGCGACCGGAGTCTTCAAGGTCGATCCCAGCTGGAGGCCGCCGACTCCACGATGTTAGGCCATAGCGCGAACGGAGATACGACACGGTAAAGGTCGCATCTCCGTTGAGGAGGAGATTTGAAAAAAGGTTTCCCCCAACCCCCCCACCACCCCCCCACATACACAGAGTTAAAAAATAAAACAAAACGTACATTAAACGATGACAATAGACAAAAAAACAAAAAAAAGACAGAGAGACTGCCGGTGAGCCGCAGCTGCAGAACACAGCCACTATATGCCTTTGTGCACTATATATGCCCTCCTCACTGCTGACAATCTGAGTTATTTACCTTCAGCCTGAATAATATGCGTATACTGAATGAGCACAACAGATTTATTCCACAGTGGGGTTCTGCCCGTGAGGATCTCCAGATACAATGCTAGTGTCTGAAAAGATCTCAACTGGGGAAAGGGAAAGAACAACTTTTCCACGATTGTTTCGTTTTTATACATAAAGGAAAAAGGGGTGTAACAGATAAAATCAAGGACCAATTACAATTCTAATACAATTCCCATGGTTACAGAGAAAACAAAACCATTAATACAAGTCACATGCGTTCGGGGAAACGCATCAATTTACCTAGAGTGGATTCAAAACTTTTCCTACTTTCACAAGCACCCAGATAAGGAGTTGTTATTGAGAAATAAACTTTTAATCTACTATATACGAGCAATCTCACAGCTGCACAACCTTGCTCTAACTATTTTAATACACAAGCTAACACTATCAGACAAGGGAGTAATTTAAGAACAAAGAACCCCTATATGCCTCTGTCTACTCCCTATCCCTCCTAGAGGGACAAACACATTCCATTCCCAATGATAACATTTCTGCCACAAGCATCCATCTAACTGCTTTCTACTGAAAATAAGCATTCATTTTATATTAGCTAAGACAACAACAAAATAAACCATCTTCAACCATCTACAACAAAATATCAATATCTCTAATTAACTATATCAGCTAATAGCATAGATTCTCACTGCTATCTCTCTTTCTCCAAGCTTTGAGTCAGCAATGAACTTAGATCTATTACACCCTGTATTTTCTGCTGAACAATAAGTGTGAATAATGGGTATCTAAGTGGATGGATTGAGAAATGGGACAAATGTTTAATACATGAAAATACATATTCATTCACAATAGCTTAAAGCCTGCTGCTTTCCACCTGTTTGCGTTCATTACTAATTAAAGCCCACTCCAAGTTACATTATTTTGCCAAATTTAATTCAAATCTTGCACTCACCTTGGTCCATCCTGGAAATTTAAGGTATGTATCTTGAGGTAGATAAGGAATTCCACTCGGAATCACAAAGGAGCCCAAGTAAAAGGATGGCACATTCACTTTGGTCGTAGCAGTGAGGCCTGGAAGTGTCTGGAGCTTATTTAACAGGCCATTTGATATGGCTTCATCAATATTTAATGAGTAGATAGTCCAGTTAGTTAGGATTTGTGAAGCCAGAGTAAGATTTGTTACCAGACCCTGTAGGGAAGAAAGAAAATGACATCTCTTTGCTGTGCCATCTGTAGTTGTAACAAACGAAGACGAAATATATCATGGGAAATACTGTATTAGAACTAATGTATTTAAAAATATGACTAAGAGAACATAATGGACACAAATTGCCAGAGTAAGTCAGCAGGTCAGACAGCATCTCTGGAGAACATGAATAGGTGACATTTCAGTCTGATTGAACGGGTGGAAAAGAATGATGGAAAAGGGGAGGCAGGACATTGCGTGGCGGGTATTAAGTCGACACAGGCGAGGGGGATTGATTGACAGGCAGATGGTTGGAACAAAGGCGAGAGATAAGAAGGGTCAGTGTGAATGAATTTGAAGAATTGCAGATTGTGAAGCCAGAGGGAGGGAGGTAGCGGGAGGAGGAGGGGTGGGGTGAAGGGGAGAAATAGGTGAGAGTCCATGTGGGGCGCAGGGGAGGGTGTTGGGGAGAAAAGGAGAGGTGGGGGGGGGGGGGGGAGGTTGTTAGAGGGTACCTAAAGTTGGAGAACTGAAACCATTAGATTGGAACTGAAGACAGGCACATCACCAGGACCTAATTGATACTATACCAAGATATTGAAAGTGGTCAGGAAACTGCAGGTGCTTTGATCACAATCTTCAAAATTCAAGAATCGTCCCCCTGGAATTGAAAATTGTTTCCTTCACAATATAGTTTATGAAGGCTGGAAAAAGACACTAGGAAGTGAGGCCAAATTTTGTCATGAAGTTAATAGAATCCACTATTTGAGGACGATAAGCGAGGACATGGAGAATAATGGACTGTTGGAAAAAGACTGCTTACAATGCCTGATCAGGGAGAGTCAGACTGAATTCTGAAGAGCCAGTGGAAGGGAAGGAGAGCTGCAAGAGGGACACCGTGGGTCAGGCAGCATCTGGAGAGGGAAATGGACAGTCAACATTCCATCAACATCAACTATCCATTTTCTTCCACAGATAATGCCTGATCTGCAGAATTCTTCTCACAGCTCACTTTCTTCATTCCAGATTCCAGCATCTGCAGCCTCTTGTGTCTCAAAGTCATGAGGTAGTCTTATTGATTTATTTAAGTTATTAATGTGAATGAACACTGATATTGAATACTACTGATCTTGAATTTCATAGGTCATTCAATAAGATTTTCACATGACACTGCAAGCATTAAGAAATGTTTACAATTGAAGACAACTTATTGGGATGCACTTGAAATTGATCAGGAGATGGGAGTCAAAGAATAGGGATGAAGGAAGTGCTACAAGGAACTGCTAGCTTGGACACAATGAACATGAGCAGTATGGTTTAGTTTACTTAGAATTATTAACAAGTTATTGCACATTTATTTTCATTGTAATTAGTTATGTTCAATGTATCTCATGTCCTGTAAAGCTGTGGCAAGGAAGAATTTCATTACTCCCGTTCATATCCAGAAAATTTAAATTCTTACAAAGGATTAGTAGGGATGTCCAGGGTTATGGGGAGAAGACAGGAAAATGGGGTGGAGAGGGTCAAGATAGATCAGCCATGAATGAATGGTGGTTTAGACTACAGGCCGAATGGCCTAATTCTGCAAGGATCCAGCAAAATAAACTTACATTTATTCATTTACATGGTCTCAAATGGAACTATAACAATCATTAAGGATCTTCTTCACAAAAATTCAGCATAACTCGTTAATATATACTGAGACCATGTGTACATCTGACACTTCTGCTTTAAAATTTTTGATTTTGGAGATCATGTCCCACAAATAGAGATTGTGTCGTTAAAAGCACACACATTGCAAGTCTTCTGATCTCAATGCTATAGACTTAAATTTGAAGAGAAATAAACCAGACTAGTGCTTTTAAGAGTGCCATAACTAATACATCCCAGGAAAAGAATAATATGTCTTGATTTCCAGTACAGGAAGATGACATGAATAAAATCAAAACTGCAAATCTTTTCTTAAAATTATTAAACCATGATATGATTTGTTGAAGTATATCTCCACACATTTCTTTCGGACCATCAACACTATCCGGCCATTCTAAAATTGTCCTTCCAATCAGTGCATACCACAGAATTACTAAGATAAGGCTCGTTGGTCGGAGGGACCGATACCTCACCTGAAGGCTAGTCGATGGTAGGGGCTCACCTGAAGGCTCGGCAGGATCGAAAATGCGCCCGAAGGCTCATTGTGGTCATCCCAAAGGCTTGTCAGTCAACGGGAACAGGAACCCGCCCGAAAGCTCGCCGGACGGTATAATCAGGAGGTAGCTGGAAATGTCAGACATGAGGAGCAAGGACCAATAAGACGGTGAACTGGGGTAACGTCTCCAGCGTTTCCAGGAGACAAAGATGGCCGGATGAAGAGAGGGACGTTGGATCACGGGAACTGTTCCAGAACTCCAGTGCGCGGGAGGACCGGGCTTTGTACTTTGAAGAATGGTGCCAAAAATGGCGATGGCAGCATGTGTAATACATGCAAAAAGAATTTCACTGTGCAGTTGCATGTGAGATAAATAAAACACCATTGAACCTCTGAAATAAAGCATATTTCATGTACCTTTGTATCATGGATGTCTTTGCCATAATTTATTCTGCCCATGTTTTCAACTAAAATATCAAGTCGTGATCCAGCTTGACCAGTGATGTTTATCCAGATTATTTCATTTCTTTCGAGAATACCTTGAAATACCTAATGAACAAACATGGGATAAAACAGAGGCATTATTACACTATTTCTACCTCTTTTACAGAATTTTCAACCACCGCTCCCAATATCTCAGTCATTGACTCGGGATGTCAATATTTTCCTAAAATATCTTTTATGAAGCAAAGTGATTTTTTTTTCTTATATAAATGCAAATTGCTTAAAACACAAAGTGCTGGAGGAACTCAGTAGATCAGGCAGAATCTGGGGAGGGAATGATCAGATGATGTTTCAGGTAAGGACCCTTCTTCAGACTGATGGGCAAAGCCTGGCCAGTAATAGGTGGAAGATAGAATCAAAATGCTGGAGTAACTCAGCAGGACAGGCAGCATCCCTGGAGAGAAGGAATGGGTCGAGACCTTTCTTCAGATTCTAGTCCACTCTAGTCTACAACCACTCTAGTCTGAAGAAGGGTCTCGACCCAAAACATCACCCATTCCTTCTCTCCTGAGATGCTGCCTGTCCCGTTGAGTTACTCCAGCATTTTGTGTCTTTCTTCAGTTTAAATCAGCATCTGCTGTTCCTTCCTACACAGTAATAGGTGGATACAGATGAGGGGGGATTGCTTGGCAAATGGGTGGTGTAAATGACAGAGGTGAAAAGGAGGAAAAAAAGGTGGCAGATGAAGAAAGAGGAGGAGTGAAATCAGAGGGAGGGATATGGATGGAAGGAGGCAGGGAGGAAGAGAAAAAGGTATAAAAGGGAAAAATGCAACTCAGGGATGGGAGATGAATGTGCAGGAGGGGAAAGGAACAGCGTGACTGGGAGGGGAGGGGGGGAATGAACGTGCATTGAGGGGGGGGGGGGTGTAATGGGAGGAGGGTGGGGGAGCATCACTGAAACCAGAACATTCATTGCTCATACTGTTGGGTTGTAAGCTATCCGAGCAGAATATGAGGTGTTCCTCAAGTTTGTGTGTGGCTATCTTCTGGCAATGCAGGAGACCACAAGGATAGAAAGGTATGGGAACAGGAGGATAAGTGAAAAGGGTTAGCAACTGGGAGATCCAGCAGGCTTTGGCAGGCAGAATGCAAGTGGTTGGTGAAACAATTGTCTAGTTTACACTTCAACTTATCAATGTAAAATTACTTTCACTCCTCTTCTCTTCTTATCTGACACCATTGTGTCTCCATCTAACCTCTTTCCTTTGTCACTTACTCCACCCATCCACCACTCAAACCCCCTTCATCATCATCCACCTAGCACTTGCCAGGCTTTGCCCCACCCTCACTCCTTTTTTCCAGCTATCCTCACCCTACTCCATCAGTCTGAAGAAGGATTTAGACCCAAAACATATAGATCAATAGATGCTGCCTGCCCCGCTGAGTTCCTCCAGCACTTCTTGTTTTGCGAAACACCGATTACTGTTAATTCACTTAAAACAGCTATTAATTTTTTAAAAATCAAGGTTAATTTTAGAACTGCTATGGCGAGTCTGAAGGCTTGTAACTTTGTCAAAGAAGTTTATTGCGGTAGCAATATTCAGTTACAAAGATAACAACCGAGATCGCAGACGATCATTAAACTCAAACTATTCACATCGAAGTCCTCTTCCCACTGACTGGTTTTGGGCGCCAAAACCACCACGTGACCTTGCTGGCCAATCCGAGGGTTCGACTCTCAGGACCAATCCCTATGGTCGCTACATGACCCCCCCCCCCAGAACCCAAGGTACGGAATCTAGCAGGGAGCCGGATTTTGCGACCAGAACGAGTAAGGAGAGGGGCTGCAGGGACCACAGGAGCAGTAGGTCCCGGGTCGGAGGGAATTGCAGGAGGACGGCCCCGACGAGGGGGTTGACCGGCCAGGACAGGACGGTCCTGATCCAAGTGGGCAGGTTTGAGCCTGGACACAGAGACGAGCTCACTCCTGCCCCCAACATCTAAGGTGAAAGTGACCGTTCTTTTACGCAACACGCGGAATGGTCCTTCATAGCCCCTCTGCAACGGGGAACGATGGGCATCCCTACGCAGAAACACAAATTCACAGTCCTTCAAGGCTGGCGGTTCATGCACCATGGAACACCCGTGACGTGAAGTAGGAACCGGAGCTAGGGAACCCACTCGCGCCCGGAGTGATGCTAAAACCGACAGAACCGAGGGCTGCTGTCCAGAGGACTCTGGAAGGAAATCCCCGGGCACTCTGAGTGGCGAGCCATATACCAGTTCCGCGGACGAAGTTCCGAGATCCTGCTTAGGAGCAGTACGGATGCCCAGAAGGACCCAGGGCAGCTGATCCACCCAATCAGGGCCGTCCAGCCGCGCACTGAGGGCAGACTTCTGTTGTCGGTGAAACCTCTCCACGAACCCATTAGCCTGTGGGTGATACGCCGTGGTCTGCTGCAACCGGGAACCGTACAGCTCCGCTAACGTAGCCCAAAGGGTAGAGGTGAACTGGGACCCCCGGTCGGTGGTGATGACGGACGGAACACCGAAACGGGCCTCCCAATACAGGGCCAAGGCCCGGGTACAAGAGGCAGTGGAGATGTCGGACAACGGGAAGGCCTCCGACCAACGGGTAAATCTGTCAACCACCGTGAGTAGGTGAGTGTAGCCCCTGGAGGAAGGTAAAGGCCCAACTAAATCCACATGAATGTGGAAAAAACGGACCTCAGGAACCACAAACTCCTGCACAGGAGGTTGGACATGCCGGTGAACTTTAGAGGTCTGGCAGGGAACACAGGATCGGGCCCAAGCGGCTACTTGCTTCCGCAGGCCATGCCAAACAAATCTAGCGGCTACTAAGGTGGAGGTGGAGCGAATGGACGGGTGCGCCAGCCCATGAATGGCATCAAACACCCGGCGCTGAAGGGCGGCCGGCACCACCGGCCTGGGGCGGGGGAGGGAAACATCACACCAGACTTTTGTACCCGCAGGCCTACAAGCCACTTGGGCCAACTTCAACCCCGAAGTGGTGGAGTGATATCCTGAGGCAGTGTCTGCCAGGCGCTGTGCCTCCGCAAGCTCCTGGAAATCTACCTCGCATTCCTCCGCTGAAATTGGGGAAACGGCTGGCCTGGACAGGGCATCAGCAACGGCATTAAGCTTACCCGCGACATGGCGGACATCCGTGGTAAACTCTGAGATGGAAGTCAGGTGCCGCTGCTGGCGGGCTGACCATGGGTCAGACACTTTTGAAAAAGCGAAAGTCAGCAGTTTATGATCAGTAAAGGCCACGAACGGGCGGCCTTCTAGAAAATAGCTTAAGTGGCGGACAGCTAAATAGAGAGCCAGAAGCTCCCGGTCAAAGGCGCTATATTTCAGCTCAGCCTGATTAAGCTGTCGGCTGAAAAACGGCAAGGGCTGCCAACTGCCATCAACATGCTGTTCCAAGACCCCTCCCACCGCCACGTCTGACGCATCGACCGTCAGGGCCGTGGGGGCGGAGGTGCTCGGGTGGACGAGCATGGTGGCGTCTGCCAGAGCCATTTTAGCTGCCTCAAAGGCTGTCTCGGCCGCAGCGGACCACTCTAACTCGACAGGTTTGCCCGCGAGACACTGGAAGAGCGGACGCATGATCCGTGCTGCTGCCGGCACGAACCTGTGGTAGAAATTCACCATCCCTACAAACTCCTGCAACCCCTTTACCATGGTGGGCCGCGGAAAGGCACGAACTGCCTCCACTTTTTCCGGCAAAGGAGTGGCACCGGCTGAGGTGATCCGGCGACCTAGGAAATCAATAGAGGAGAGACCAAATTGACACTTTGAGGGGTGAATGATTAGCCCGTGGTCTTGAAGCCGCTGGAACACAGTCCGTAACTGGACCAGATGTTCTTGCTCCGAGCGACTGGCGACCAGGATATCATCCAAATAAATAAAAACAAAAGACAATTCCCGACCGACATGGTCCATAAGCCTCTGGAACGCCTGTGCCGCGTTTTTCAAACCGAAAGGCATATGCAACCATTCGAACAACCCGAACGGAGTGATCGTGGCAGTCTTCGGCACGTCTTCCAGATGCACAGGAATCTGGTGGTACCCCCGCACCAAATCAATTTTGGAAAACACCGTAGCACTTTCCAGACTAGACGAGAAGTCCTGGATGTGCGGTATGGGGTAGCGGTCTGCAGTGGTGACGGCGTTAAGACGCCAGTAATCTCCACATGGTCTCCACCCCCCAGATGCTTTGGAGACCATATGCAACGGAGAGGCCCACGGGCTGTCGGAACGACGGACAATGCCCATTTGTTCCATCTTCTGGAATTCTTCACGCGCAACCATTAGTTTGTCCGGCGGCAATCTCTGGGCCCGAGCGAAAACGGGGGACCCCTCGGTGGAAATATAATGGACAACGCCGTGCTTTGCAGATGGAGCGTCAAAACGCTGAATGAGCAGCTCCGGAAACTCAGCCAGGACCTCAGCATACGGGCCGGAGGCCGCGACTATGGCCTGGACAGTCGGGCTGGGCGGGGTGGCAGGCGGTGGAGCAGCAGGCTCATCGCTGCTAGCGGAGGATCGAAGGCCTTTACCTCGGACATCGACCACTAGCGAAAAGGCCCAGAGGAAATCTGCGCCCAGGATCGCCTGACCGACTTCCGCGATGATAAACGACCATTCGTAAGTGCAGGTACCGAAAGACAGAGACATTGCCCGCGTACCATACGTGCGGATGGGGCTACCATTAACCGCGATGAGGGTAGGCCCTCTCTTACCCGATCGAGCTTCGAGATCGGTCGGCGGCACAATGCTGACTATGGCTCCCGGATCGACTAAGAGCTCTGTGTCTGTGAATCGATCCACGACATAGAGGCGTCGGTTCTGGCCAATCGCAACTGCCTCTATGTACGATCGGCCGAGGCATTTCCCGAGAAGGTGCAAGGTGAGCGGCAGTTGCGGGCTTCTCCACCCCATCGCAGATGATAATAACACCAGCCGCGCTTGTGCGGATCCTTTTGGTGGGGTTTTGGAGAAATGGCGGGAGTCGCAGCGCCATCTTGGTGTCGCGGCGGGCTGCCCGATGGTGCCGAGACTCTGTTGATCGAACTGTACTTTCGCGATTTCGACGCCATGAGCGATCCGGCTTTCTCCGCGTATGCCACGGGATCCTCGAAAGAACAATCCGTGAGCATAAACCTAACGTTTTCTGGAAGTTGCTCCCGGAATGCCTGTTCAAACATGAGGCAATCCTTGTGCCCGCCTGCCAGCGCCAACATTTCGGCCATGAGGACGGACGGCAGCCGATCTCCGAGATCTGGTAGATGCATAAGCCTCTCGGCTCGATCATGCCTACTAAATCCGAAGGTTCGAAGCATGATTACCTTCAGCGGTTCATACTTGCCGTCTGCAGGAGGGGAGGTGATGAACTGCATCACCCGCGCGGACGTCTCAGGCGGTAGAGCACTGACCAGGTAATAATATTTTGTCTCGTCCACCGAGATGCCTCTCAGATGGAACTGCGCTTCAGCATGCGCAAACCAAAGGTGTGGTTGGTGCGCCCAAAACGGAGGAAGATGAACGCTGACCGCGCTTAGCTGCGGTACGCCGGGCGTTAGAACCGGAGCAGGGGCGTCCTGTCCTTGCATGGTAGGTGATCGGCTAGATCACGTCGGGGTCACCAATATGGCGAGTCTGAAGGCTTGTAACTTTGTCAAAGAAGTTTATTGCGGTAGCAATATTCAGTTACAAAGATAACAACCCAGATCGCAGACGACCATTAAACTCAAACTATTCACATCAAAGTCCTCTTCCCACTGACTGGTTTTGGGCGCCAAAACCACCACGTGACCTTGCTGGCCAATCCGAGGGTTCGACTCTCAGGACCAATCCCTAGGGTCGCTACACTGCTCAGTATTTGAACCTTTATTTATATTTCTCTTATTTTGAGCATAAGAAATAAACAGAGCTTATTCTGACTTATACGGAGGAAGTAATCGGTCAATTTTGGTGAAGCACCACATGTGTTAAATAAAGGTCCAAACAGAATATCGAAAGAAAGCATTAGCAAAATGGAATGGAATGTTTCAGATATTAAGTATGAAGATACAGCAATTAATTTTGCTTTTGAAACAATTCATTTTACAGTCTACATATTTACATAGATTTGATTGCTTTAAAGTAGTTGAATGATTTGGGCAAAACTTGCTTGATGCTTACTTTCAATCAAAATCAAAAAGATACACAATACGCCCTAGTGTACCAAACACTAACATCAGGATGTGGCTTTTGTGCAATATTCTTTATCTATTTATTCTCCAACCCCTCCCTACTCAACACATCATTTTTTGAGTTTGCTTTGGAAATGCATCCAAAAAACGCATTCAGATAAAGTTTTTAAACCAGAATTAAAATTAAGCTTTTTGTTTAAACAAACTGAGATCATAGAACAATACAGCATAGGAACAGGCTCTTTGGCCCACAATGTCCGTTGTAAATATGATGCCAAATTAAACTAATCTTCACGAACTATTGTAAATAAGGAAATGGTGCAAACCTGATCTAAAAGCTAGAGAGGCAATTGCACAATGTTACTTTGAGAAAACCCAGTTGAGATTTCATCTCAGACAGGAATTGAGGGGCAAGAGTACAGGGCGATTAGTTGCAAGTGGATTAATGCTAAGGTTTAGATAGATGGCACAAGGGAAGAGTTCATAATTGGGAACATTGGCTAGCTACATAGGAGTGGAGAAGAGCAAAACATTGCTCCAATTGGGAATGAATAAGGATATAGGACTAAAAGATAAGAGTTACAGTCATAGAGTTATGCAGCAGGGAAACAGGTCCTTCGGCCATACTGGCCAAGTTGCCTAGCAGAGCTAGTTCCAGCTAATGCTGGCTCCTGGCCCATATCACTCTCAAAAATGTTCTTATCCCTCAATGGGTCAAGGGCCTTGCCTTCAACCTTCCCCTTTACATTTGACATCCCAAAGTACAAGACCTCAGACCTCAATTCTGATGTGATCATTGTGGACAGATTAGTCTGAAATAGAGACTCAAAGTGATTGTTTGTAGCTTTCACTGATACCTCTAAGCTTCTGACTTTGCTAAATGGGAGAATCTGCGCCAATATCCATCTAGATATGGCTACACAGAGATGTTTATCAATATCATTTTTTCTGCGTGAATTATGCAATGGCACTATGCATCTGAACTATGCAGTGGTTCAGATTTGAATCTTTTGTTTTGCTTCCAGCAACTGGTCCCCCTCCAGTTCAGAGGCAACTCATCCATCTTGTACAGTTCACCTCTGCCCCAGAGGAGATCCCAAACGTCAAAAAAATCTGAAACCCTACCCCTTGCACCAACTCCTGAGCCATGCATTCATTTTTCCTATCTTCCTATTTCTACCCTCACTAGCTAGTGGCACTGGGAGTAATCCAGAGATGACTACCTTTGGGGTCCTGCTTTTTAATCTCCCGCCATAACTCCCGATATTCACTTTGCAGAACATCATCCCTTAGCCTACCCATGTCATTTGTGCCAATGTGCACGTTGTCTTCAGGTTGCTCGCTTTCTTCCTTGAGAATGTTCTGCAACTGATTGAAGACATCCTGGACCCTGACACCAGGGAGGCAACACACCATCCTGAATCTCATTTGCTGCCACAGTCTCCTGTCTGTGCCCCTAACTAACCAGTGTCCTATCATGATGGCTCTGTCTGACTTTTCCATTACCCGGTGTGCCTCTGAGCCAGGCCCCATACCGTAGGCCAGACCACTGCTACAGATCCTGTTCCCCCCGACCTGTCACCTGCCAAAACAATGTCCAAAGGAGCAGGCCTGTTGTGGAGAATGGCCACTGGGCATTCCTGCACTCTCTGCCCACTCCCTTCCCTGGGGGTCACCCATCTACTTCCTGCTTGTACCTTAGGCATGACCACCTCACTGTAACTCTTATCCACGGCACTCTCACACCTTCAGATAATCCCGATGTCATCCAGCTGCAGCTCCAATTCCTTAACGCGGACCTTAAGGAGCTACAAATGAACGCATTTACTGCAGACGTAGTCATGACGGGCACTGGAAATGCCCCCGACTTCCAACATCCTGCAGGAAGAGCTTTCCATTATTCCACCTGCCATCTCTATGACACCAAAAACATAGAATTACCCAGAAGTTTAGACGGTATCTTAGTCTGCTATTTGCCTTTTTCAGCTCTCGTCGAAGCCTCTTGAGCCAAAGTCTCAGAGCTACACTTTCTCAACACGGCAGTAAGCCTCTTAAGCCAAAGCCTCAGTACTGCACTTGTGCTCAACACAGCTTCTGCCTCAACACAGGCAATGCCAAAAGGCCACTTTGCTAAATCCTCTCGACCTTTTATTGGCTGCTGTGTCTCTTCCTCAGCCAGTCAAATGCCTTAGACAATAGACAATAGGTGCAGGAGTAGGCCATTCGGCCCTTCGAGCCAGCATCGCCATTCAATGTGATCATGGCTGATCATTCTCAATCAGTACCCCGTTCCTGTTTCCTCCCCATACCCCCTGTCTCCGCTATCCTTAAGAGCTCTATCTAGCTCTCTCTTGAATGTATTCAGAGAATTGGCCTCCACTGCCCTCTGAGGCAGAGAATTCCACAGATTCATAACTCTCTGACTGAAAAAGTTTTTCCTCATCTCTGTTCTAAATGGCCTACCCCTTATTCTTAAACTGTGGCCCCTGGTTCTGGACTCCCCCAACATTGGGAACATGATTCCTGCCTCTAACGTGTTTTCAAATGTTTTCAAATGTCCCGCAGGTCAGAAGGCAAATGGCATGCCACCCTTCATCACAGGGACAATAAGTAGAAGAGCAAGGACAGCTTGCTACAAATACAAAGAGACCACATCTGGAGTACAGTGTTCAATTTTGGTTTCTTTACATAAGACAGGATGTTCTTGCCAATGTGGGATCGATCACAACAAAGGCTCAGGAGGCTGATTCCTGCAATGGCAAAGGAATAGTGTGAGGAGAGATTGGGTCGGCTCGACTTGTAGTTACTAGAGCTTAGAAGAGTGAGAGAGGATCGCATTGGAACATACAACTGATTAAGAGTGGGGACAATGTATTCTCTGGCTGGAGGCAGACGGGTTCAAGGTTCAAGGTCTTTTATTGTCACGTGTACCAATTAAGGTACAGTGATATTCGATTTACCATACAACCATACTATAAAAAAGCAACAAGTCACACAACTACATAAAAATTAACATAAACATCCACCAAGTGGATTCTCCACATTCCTCACTGTGATGGAAGGCAATAAAGTCCAATCCACTTCCTCTTTGTTCTCCCGCTGTCGGGGCAGTCGAACCATCTGCCGTCGGGGCAGTCGAACCATCTGCCGTCGGGGCGGTCGAAGCTCCCGCAGCCGGCGGTGGTCGAAGCTCCCGCGCCGGGGTGGTCGAAGCTCCCGCGTCGGGGTGGTCGAAGCTCCCGCGTCGGGGTGGTCGAAGCTCCTGCGTCGGGGCGGTCGAAGTTCCCGCGTCGGGACGGTCGAAGTTCCCGCGCCGGGGTGGTCGAAGCTCCCGCGTCGGGTGGTCGAAGCTCCTGCGTCGGGGCGGTCGAAGTTCCCGCGCCGGGACGGTCGAAGTTCCCGCGCCAGGGCGGTCGAAGTTCCCGCGCCAGGACGGTCGAAGTTCCCGCGCCGGGGTGGTCGAAGTTCCCGCGCCAGGACGGTCGAAGCTCCCGCGTCGGGGCGGTCGAAGCTCCCGCGTTGGGGTGGTCGAAGCTCCCACGCCGGGGCGGTCGAAGCTCCTGTGGCTTGGAGCCTCCGAAGTCAGTCCCTAACCAGAGACCGCGAGCTCCATGATGTTAATGTCCGCAGGCTCCCGCGGTTGGAGCTCCGAGGTCAATCCCTGGCAAGGGGATCACAAGCTCCATGATGGTAAGTCTGCAGGCTCGCGCAGTTGAAGCTCCCGAAGATGGTCTCCAGCAGAGGCCGCCAACTCCAGGATGTTAGATCGCAGTGCGGACGGAGATACGATACGGGGAAAAAAGAAATCGCATCTCCGACAAGGTAAGAGATTTTTAAAAGTTTCCCCCACCCCCCCCTCCACATAAAACAAGCTAAAGAACACTAAAACACACATTTAACACATACTATAAAACAACAAAGAAGGAATGGACGAGACAGCCTGTTGGCTAGGCAGCCATTGCTGGTGCCACATGCCTAGTCTAGTCTAGACATGGTGTGCATGTCTAGTCTAGACATGGTGTGCATGTCTAGTCTAGACATGGTGTGCATGTCTAGTCTAGACATGGTGTGCATGTCTAGTCTAGACATGGTGTATGTCTAGTCTAGAATCAGTGGTCACAATGCGGCAAGAAATTTAGGACTGAGATGAAAAGAGATTTCAAGAGTCAAGAGTGTTTTACTGTCATATGTCCCAGATAGAACAATGAAATTCTTACTTGCTGCAGCACAACAGAATATGTAAACATAGTACACTGTAAATAATAATAGAAGTAGAGGCGTTGATGTGCCTTATTTATAATTGCCTCAGTGTGCTGGGTCCAGGAAAGATCTTTGGAAAAATGCACGCCCAGGAATTTGAAGGTTTTGAGTCTCTCCACCATCATCCCGTTGATATAAACAGGATTGTGGGTCCTCATCTTTCCTCTTCCAAAGTCCACAATCAGTTCATTGGTTTTACTGATATTGAGAGCCAGGTTGTTGTGCTGGCACCATTTGGTCAAACGTTCGATCTTACTTCTATACACTGACTCATCATCATTCTTCCTCATTTCTTCACTCATTGGGTGGTGACCACCACATTAGAAGATGGATGTCAAGTAAGTGAGTATATTTAAGAAGGATGCCGACAGATTTCTAAACACAAAGACACAAAAACTAACTAGGGGTTCGAGGGCAGAACGGGAGTGCTGTATTAAGATGGTCGGCTATGACTGTATTGAATTGTGAAGTAGGCTTGATAGCAAAAGACCGACGCCTACTCTAATTTTCCAGCTTCTAATCGGCAAATTGCAGGGAAAAACCCCTTCATTTTCTTGAGCCAAAATGCAACCCGGTTCAACAGAGGCTTCTCCAAAGCCTGCCTGGCACAAGATAAATATCAATTTCTGCCTATTGTCAGCAGCTTCCAAGCATCCACTGCCCATAAATATCATCTGTTGCTCCTTCAGCCCTTGCCACACGTCTGTTCAACTCACCCGGTAAATTCAGGACCGAGTACTCCACTGTTTTAGAATTGTTCATAATATTCCATAGTGTTCCAAAACTCTACAATGTTATATTTCTTCCTAGTGGTGTAATACATTGACTGTGGAAGTTCATGCCACAGTTTAGTTAGTAAACAGGAGACCTTACCCCATTCACCATGACGTAGGCTCGGTCATGAACCCCATTCAAGGGCGATGCCAGTACGGTACCCTGAGTGCAATTTACTGGGAGGGTATTTCGGTAAAGCATGTATCCAAAATACTGTAGAGAAATGAACAATACATTTTGATCAGTAGTGGCTTGGAAATTCTGAATAAGAGCACAAAGGCTCTTTGGAACAGTTACCAAGTGAAGTGCAATATCAGAGGCAATAATCACATTAACAGCTGGGCATCAGGCAGCAGCTAAACTGGCATCAAACTTATCCAATTAAGGAAGGCAAATCAGTTAGCCTTCACTCTACTAGCAAAATCATTTCAATAACATTGGATCAGACACAGACCAAGGAAAGCCTTACTGATGCATTTCAAGAACATAGCCACATAATAAATTGATATAAAGCAAAGATACTAGAGGAACAAGATAGACCACTCAACGCTAAAAACCATAGTACGTCATTACGCCATTTTAGTAGACAGAAACTTGCAGAAACATTTTAAAAGAAAAATAACAAAAATCTGTGAATTGATAGATGAGATATATTCTGCATTTTAATGGTATCATCACACATACTGTTCCCCCAAAACACTGATTACACTGCGAGAGGCATAGCGAACGGTGGGTTTTGCCTACTAAAATGGCTCCTTTGCGTACTACACTTCAGTATAGGCGATTTCAACGGAGTGGTCCATCTTGTTCCTCTGGTATCTTTGATATAAAGTGCCCTCCATAATGTTTGTGACAAAGACCCATTATTTATGTATTTGCCTCTGCACTCCACAATTTGAGATTTGTAATAGAAAAAAAATCACATGGTTAAAGTGCACATTGTCAGATTTTAATAAAGACCATTTTTATACATTTTGGTATCACATGTAGGAATTACAACAGTGTTTATACATAGTCCCCCCATTTCATGGCACCATAATGTTTGGGACACAGCAATGTCATGTAAATGAAAGTAATTATGTTTAGTATTTTGTTGCATATCCTTTGCGTGCAATGACTGCTTGAAGTCTGCGATTCATGGGCATCACCAGTTGCTGGGTGTCTTGTCTGGTGATGCTCTGCCAGGCCTGTATTGCAGCCATCTTTAGCTTATGCTTGTTTTGGGGCCTAGTCCCCTTCAGTTTTCGCTTCAGCATATAAAAGGCATGTTCAATTGGGTTCAGATCGGGTGATTAGACAATAGACAATAGACAATAGGTGCAGGAGTAGGCCATTCAGCCCTTCGAGCCAGCACCGCCATTCAATGCGATCATGGCTGATCACTCTCAATCAGTACCCCGTTCCTGCCTTCTCCCCATACCCCCTCACTCCGCTATCCTTAAGAGCTCTATCCAGCTCTCTCTTGAAAGCATCCAACGTACTGGCCTCCACTGCCTTCTGAGGCAGAGAATTCCACACCTTCACCACTCTCTGACTGAAAAAGTTCTTCCTCATCTCCGTTCTAAATGGCCTACCCCTTATTCTTAAACTGTGGCCCCTTGTTCTGGACTCCCCCAACATTGGGAACATGTTATCTGCCTCTAATGTGTCCAATCCCCTAATTATCTTATATGTTTCAATAAGATCCCCCCTCATCCTTCTAAATACCAGTGTATACAAGCCCAATCGCTCCAGCCTTTCAACATACGACAGTCCCGCCATTCCGGGAATTAACCTAGTGAACCTACGCTGCACGCCCTCCATAGCAAGAATATCCTTCCTCAAATTTGGAGACCAAAACTGCACACAGTACTCCAGGTGCGGTCTCACCAGGGCCCGGTACAACTGTAGAAGGACCTCTTTGCTCCTATACTCAACTCCTCTTGTTACGAAGGCCAACATTCCATTGGCTTTCTTCACTGCCTGCTGTACCTGCATGCTTCCTTTCATTGACTGATGCACTAGGACACCCAGATCTCGTTGAACTCCCCCTCCTCCTAACTTGACACCATTCAGATAATAATCTGCCTTTCTATTCTTACTTCCAAAGTGAATAACCTCACACTTATCTACATTAAACTGCATCTGCCATGTATCCGCCCACTCACACAACCTGTCCAAGTCACCCTGCAGCCTTATTGCATCTTCCTCACAATTCACACTACCCCCCAACTTAGTATCATCTGCAAATTTGCTAATGGTGCTTTTAATCCCTTCGTCTAAGTCATTAATGTATATCGTAAATAGCTGGGGTCCCAGCACCGAACCTTGCAGTACCCCACTGGTCACTGCCTGCCATTCCGAAAGGGACCCATTTATCCCCACTCTTTGCTT
Organism: Rhinoraja longicauda; assembly: GCF_053455715.1. Taxonomy (NCBI): domain Eukaryota; kingdom Metazoa; phylum Chordata; class Chondrichthyes; order Rajiformes; family Arhynchobatidae; genus Rhinoraja; species Rhinoraja longicauda. The sequence goes on along the minus strand of NC_135954.1, from coordinate 51,873,501 downwards.
TCTGTCTGTCAACCAATTTTCTATCCATGTCAGTACCCTACCCCCAATACCATGTGCCCTAATTTTGCCCACTAATCTCCTATGTGGGACCTTGTCGAAGGCTTTCTGAAAGTCGAGGTACACCACATCCACTGACTCTCCCTTGTCAATTTTCCTAGTTACATCCTCAAAAAATTCCAGTAGATTTGTCAAGCATGATTTCCCCTTCGTAAATCCATGCTGACTCGGAATGATCCCGTTACTGCTATCCAAATGCTCAGCAATTTCGTCTTTTATAATTGACTCCAGCATCTTCCCCACCACTGATGTCAGACTAACTGGTCTATAATTACCCGTTTTCTCTCTCCCTCCTTTCTTAAAAAGTGGGATAACATTTGCTATCCTCCAATCCACAGGAACTGATCCTGAATCTATAGAACATTGAAAAATGATCTCCAATGCTTCCACTATTTCTAGAGCCACCTCCTTAAGTACTCTGGGATGCAGACCATCAGGCCCTGGGGATTTATCAGCCTTCAGTCCCATCAGTCTACCCAAAACCATTTCCTGCCTAATGTGGATTTCCTTCAGTTCCTCCATCACCCTAGGTTCTCCGGCCCCTAGAACATTTGGGAGATTGTGTGTATCTTCCTCAGTGAAGACAGATCCAAAGTAACGGTTTAACTCGTCTGCCATTTCATTGTTCCCCATAATAAATTCCCCTGCTTCTGTCTTCAAGGGACCCACATTTGCCTTGACTATTTTTTTCCTCTTCACGTACCTAAAAAAACTTTTGCTATCCTCCTTTATATTATTGGCTAGTTTACCCTCGTACCTCATCTTTTCTCCCCGTATTGCCTTTTTAGTTAACTTTTGTTGCTCTTTAAAAGAGTCCCAATCCTCTGTCTTCCCACTCTTCTTTGCTATGTTATACTTCCTCTCCTTAATTTTTATGCTGTCCCTGACTTCCCTTGTCAGCCACGGGTGTCTCTTACTCCCCTTAGAGTCTTTCCACCTCTTTGGAATAAATTGATCCTGCAACCTCTGCATTATTCCCAGGAATACCTGCCATTGCTGTTCTACCGTCTTCCCTGCTAGGGCCTCCTTCCAATCAATTTTGGCCAGCTCCTGCCTCATGCCTCTGTAATCCCCTTTGCTATACTGTAATACCGACACTTCCGATTTTCCCTTCTGCCTTTCCATTTGCAGAGTAAAACTTATCATGTTGTGATCACTGCCTCCTAATGACTCTTTTACCTCTAGTCCCCTTATCAGATCAGGATCATTACACAACACTAAATCCAGAATTGCCTTCTCCCTGGTAGGCTCCAGTACAAGCTGTTCTAAGAATCCATCTCGAAGGCACTCTACAAACTCTCTTTCCTGGGGTCCATTTCCAACCTGATTTTCCCAGTCTACCTGCATGTTGACTTGGCCACTCAAGAATTGACCATTTTTTCGCTTTAAAATACTCCTTTGTTCCTTTAGCAGTATGTTTTGGATCTTGGCAAACTGTAACCTGGCCATCCTATTTTTGCCGCTAACCAGTGGTTTGCATCTTGCCGTGTCGTCTCTGTATTTCTGTTCATGAAGTCTTCTTGGGACAGTGGTCATTGGCAAATCCACACCTGACTCCTGAAGAGTGTTTCTGATCTGTCGGACAGGTGTTTGGGGATTTTTCTTTATTATAGAGAAAATTCTTCTGTCATCAGCTGTGGAGGTCTTCCTTGGCCTGCCAGTCCCTTTGCAATTAGACAATAGACAATAGACAATAGGTGCAGGAGTAGGCCATTCAGCCCTTCGAGCCAGCACCGCCATTCAATGCGATCATGGCTGATCACTCTCAATCAGTACCCCAGTGCTCTTTTTCTTCTTAATGATGGTCCAAGCAGTTGATTTTGGTAAGCCTTAGGTTTCGCTGATTTATCTAACAGTTGTATACTTGTTTCTCAGTCTCATAATGGCTTCTTTGGCTTTCATTGGCACAACTATGGTCCTCAAGTTGATAAACCTGCGCGGGATAACCACTTATGTAGTAATCAACCAGAGCCAGCAATAAAAGTTTCCAAAGGTGATGGAAAGACTGGAGGAAAGACTAGATGCTGAGAGCTCTCTTATACCTGCATTAAGGAGGCATTTAAACACACCTAAGCAATTACAAACACCTGTGAAGCCATGTGTCCCAAACATTATGGTGCCCTGAAATGGGGGGATTATGTATAAACACAGTTGTAATTTCTACATGGTGAAACCAAAATGTATCAAAAAATACCCTTTAATAAAATCTGACAATGTGCACTTTAACTACATGTGATTTTTTCTATTACAAATCTCAAATTGTGGAGTACAGAGGCAAATAAATAAATTATGGGTCTTTGTCCTAAACATTACGGAGGGCACTGTATCAAGGGAAAAAATAAACTTTAAACATTTCAGATCAAAATTCCCTTAATCTATAAAGAAGAGGATCAAATTGAGAAATACAAGATGGGTTAAGGCTGCACCAGGAAGATCAATTTAGTAAATGTTTATTTATTTAGAAAATGATTGGGAGACAGTTCTGTTCACTAAAAATAGCTGTGTTAATATTTGAAATAAAACTAAGTACAAAGTGTGATAGCTGGGTTGGTACATCCAGAGCTCAGCTACAAATTATGGTGCAATTAAGTGCAGAATGTTCAAAGGACAGTATAGGAAGACCATTTTCAAGTTGTGAGGCTAAACAAGGTTGGAGATGAGAATCATTAAGTAACAAAGGGATCTGAAAACAAAGAATAGAATTTGAAGAAACTGGAACCAACAGCGTGGCACATTAGCATAAGGATAGCACAGTGGCACAACTGGTAGAGCTGCTGCCAGGGATGGGTCGGGGGAGGAAGAATTATCGACATTTTGAATTGAGACTTTGTAGTAGTTTGTTATTTGCTCACTTTCCGCAGGTGCTGTCTGACTAGCTGAGTTTTTCCAGCACGTTCTGTGTTTATTTTCGATTTCCAGTATCTGTAGTTTTGTTTTAAATTTTCACTTTAAAGGAGTAAGGCAGAAATGCAGAAAGATTTAGGTAAGAAATTCGAATTTTGGATCTAGTCAACTAAGGAAGGGCACGGTAAAAATTTGAAGAAAATGTCTGATCAACCATACGCCAATCAAGCTTTGTGGGCCGATGGGGCTGTTTCGGTCCTGTACTCTTCTACATCTGCAGAAGAAGCAAGGTCTTAAGGCTGTGGCTGCTGATGGAAAAAAAAGATTAAAATGCCATATATGGATGGGTAATATTTGTGCAGTGGTGTTGTGTTCAAGGCAGCTGGATAATATTTGTGTGAGACGGATGTTTATGCCAAGGTGTGATGTTTCTGTGGAGGGAACAGTGTCTATACGGAGGAAGTTCTGTGTGTGGGGTAGGGTAGGGAGTGATGTGTGTACAGTAGCCATTCCTTATTTGAAGGTATGATTTTAACAAATATCAGTGTTCAGTGTGTCATGGCTCAGCTCATAACTGAAATCTGCTAATACTACACAGTCTAGTCTGTGGTCACTTCTGCATGTGCATATTTTTAATCTTATTGAATCATGCTTTGATCAGAAGTGATTTAAATAATACGAATGTTCTGTGAATTTATGATCTCATAAATTTCTTACAAGTTGAAATATTTTTTTGAATCCTGACCCGCTATAGTATATAAGTCTTATAATTATCTCTTTTTCTTATTACTTGAGGAAGCTCTATTTTCCTCTCGGTTTCATTACTTGAATGTAATGAATACTTAAATCCAAGCATTAATAATAATAATAATAAGCATTTATTTTATATAGCGCTTTATCAGGTGCTCAAAGCGCTTTACAAAAACAGTCATAACATAAAAACAAACAGACAAATTATCATTGTTTTTATAAAAGTACTGGCTGCCGATAGTGAAGAACTAAGAGATTTTAGAGGGAAGGTGCAAGTCTGAAGCCTAAACTTTTAACGTGGAGTATCTGACCTTAATATAATTAGGTTACAGCAAGAAGTGGTTCTTGTTGCTTAACTTTCTCATGTGTTCAATTTTACCTGAGGTAATCTAAAGGTGTCTAAAGAAAGAAACAACTTGATGGATTTGCTTTTCAGCAACTACTCTTTCTCTCTGTGATTATCTTTCTTTCTATCATGTCTTGTTTTACTGATATAATAAATACGGAGTTGAGTTGGTGCCAGAAGAACAAGGAACTACACTATAATTCTAGATAATGTTGTGAATTATGGGAGAATCTTGCTTGTCCATGGGGCAGGTGGAGAGAGGGGAAGGAGTGGAGTGGAGTGGAAAGGATGGCAGAGAAAACTGAGCTTGGCACAGCAGGGTGCTGAGTAATTTGATTTTTCATTTTAGGAAATTTGCGATGATTTTGTTCAACACTGAATTTTGATTTAACAAAAAAAATGTGGTTTGGAAATTACGAAGGATGATTAATTCACTACTGTATCAACATAATCCCTTGAACTAAGCAGAGCCACAATGGATTCATTCGTTTTGAGAAAGAAACAATATCATTTTGAAACCAGACGGTGCATAATTAACATTACATTTGAGTGAATCTGAGAAACTAACTGCAGACTTCAAATGAAACAGCACTGTGACAATTTGAGCTTACAACTTTCCTTTCAACAACCTACTGCGCTCGTTCCCAATTTCTGGGAGCAGCCCAAAATTAGGCTGCAAAGGATTGAAAGTGTGCCGTGAGGGGACCAAAAAGCTTTAAAAAACAATTATGGAAAATTTCAGCAAGATTTGTTGAAACGATTGACACGCAACCTTGCAGCTGTTGTGCAAGTTTCAGCTCGCAAGGTGCCGGCAAGTAGACTGGTATTCCATGTCATCACAATATACATTATGTGTC